>NC_084949.1:22269661-22612088 GCF_949316205.1 Platichthys flesus
TTCTCTCCCCATGTTAGTCCATGAATTGAATCTTTACACTGAATCAACTCCACAGACAGAACCCACTGTTTAGGATGATGTGGCGAGCGGTAATAAGCAGTCTAATTGGCTTGATGTGATTGGCCCGAGACTCTCGTCAATCAAACTAATGGGCATCATTTACAAGCTCAATATTATGAAATGTGTCAATATTGAATATTGTTATTGTGACCAAACCTTTTCTCCGTCACGAACCTTGACTCTGTCCCACATGGTTTGAGCGTGTGAGCATTTTGGCCATCCTGCTGAACTGTGTGACTCTCGGGATGTTCCAGCCTTGTGGCCACACCCCCTACTTCCTGCAGGTAACACACACACACACTTACGCACGTACACACGTACACACTCACAGATACACACCCTCACACAGTCGGAAATCTCAAACTAATTATGTTCCCCGTGACACTTTATTATCAAGGGTCTGAAAAGTTTTAGCTTAAATTTTTTCCACTTAATCAGTTTACACTAATCCTCTGGGTTTTATTATTGTGTGTGTCTGTGTGTGTGCGTGTGTTTTGTGTGTCTGTGTGTGTGTGTGTCTCTCTTTGTGTGTGTGTCTGTGTGTGTGTGTGTGTTGTGCAGGCTCTGGATGATGGGATCTTTGCGTTTTTCGCCGGGGAGATGGTGATGAAGATGGTCGCTCTCGGGATCATAGGTCAAAGCGGTTACCTAGGCGACACATGGAACAGACTGGACTTCTTCATCGTTCTTGTGGGGTGAGTGTTTGACAGACACACACACACACACACACACACACACGCACACATGCACGCAAACACAAGCTCATCTGACATTAAATATGAGCCAAAAGTGTGTATATGTGTGTGTTTTGTGTAAACTTAGACACTTGTTTAATGCCAGTTAAATGTCAAACGTGTGTGTGTGCGCGCGTGCTTAGACGCACCGACAGAAGTGTGTGTGTGTGTCTGTGTGTGTGTGTGTCTGACAACTTTCGTTGAATGACAATCGCATCGTTCAGTCCTGAGAGAGGGAGACATGTGTGATTGGTTAGTTTTGAAGGCTATGCATCCCAGAGACCCTGCCCTGTGTTCTGGTGGATTCCCAGTAGACTGTCAGAATTTGTCAAGGTCAGGATGATCGCGATGCCGGTGACACAGCAGCGGCTTTCCCTCTCCACAGAATGCTGGAGTATTCCCTCGACGGACACAATGTCAGCCTATCAGCCATCAGGACGGTCCGGGTCCTCCGCCCTCTGCGAGCCATCAACAGAGTTCCCAGTGAGTTTCTCTCCTGTTCCCTCCAGCACGCACTCGGGAAGTATCAGGACCGTTTGTTTTTGTTGTCGTTCATTGTTTCGTTCTGTGCCAACACATTGGATTTTAAATGAATCAGTGGCTGTGAGGTTACAGTGCTGACGTTGGACTTTGAAAGTTTTAAATGGGTTTAAATTCAAATCAGTTGAACAGCACAGGCGTCTCCTGACTTTAGGACAATGGAGCAGGTCAAAGATTTTAGAGAGAAAGGACGACAGGTTTTAATCGTCAACCCGTATAACAGTCTTGACTTGAGGGGTCTCTAACTTAACCTGACCGTGTGTTTCACCTGCGTGAGTCCAGACTGATTTGGCAGAAAGTCCCTGAAACAAGTGCGGAGGGAAGATGGCTGCAGCACAGGCCTGGCAGCACATCAGCAGGAGAGAGACCAAATGTCTGCTGGTGTCTGTGCGGTCGTAGATTTCAGAGCGTCTCTCTCCGAGCAAAATCTTAAATGTGATGACGGTGCACGAATTCGCCAGGTTTATGTTAACTTATCCAATAAGGTCCTGAATTCTTCTATAATTGGTTTACCAGGCATTAAAAAAAAGATCAAAATCTTGTTCAGAGACACCCTGAGCTGAAAATCAGCAGCTTCATTAGTCACAGCTATGACAATGAAAAATGTGCCACTGTCCTTCGCCTCTCCAGCTAAACAGTAGAGTTTTTTTCTAAAGGAGACATTCTGCTCATATTCAGGTTCATAGTTTTTATTTGGGTTATTATTTTAAAATGTTAACCTGCTCCAATGTTGAGAAAACACATCAATTTCCTCATATGCTCAAATGCTGCAGCTCCTCGTTTCAGCCTCTGTCTGAAACACTTGGTTTTAGCTCCTGCTTCTTTATGACCCGCCCTTCCGACTATAGCCCAGTCTTCTGTGTTGTGATTGGTCAATCCCTTTCTGGAAAGGTCAACATCTCACTATACCTGACTTTGTTATAGGGGGCGTGTCAGGCTAGCCACTAGGTGTGGCGGGTCTAGAATCAGGCGAGGACCCAATTGCAGATGCCACACGATCCAAGAAGAGATCCAATGAACACGCTTTAATTTGAAGACATTTCAAACAGGAAGACAAACAGGAAGGAAGTGGTAACCTTTCAAAATAAAAATACGTGCCAAAAACTGCGAGCCCTCCCCCCCCCCTTTGTCTTGCAAAATTAGCACATTCAGCGGATGTCACATTTACATCGATGATAAAAACCCCCGTCAACTGCAGAGTAGTTTGACCCGTGAATACCGATTGTATTTGTTCCAATCGCAGACAAAAGCCTCCAGTGAGCTGCTGTTAATGGTTTTTTTGGACCAGTGGAAAAGGGGCTAAAGTCCCTAAACACAATGAGCCTAACAAAAGATCCACAGTGAAATAATCAAAAAGTCCCCAATTAAATAAAAGGCTCCTGACAGGGGGAGAATCACGAGAAGGTATGGATTAAACGAACGTGGACCATGGTGATGTAGTAGAAGCTTCGGCTGGAGAAGGAGGGAGGAGCTTTAGGCTTTTTAACTTTGGATTTTTACATACACAAAAAAAAACTAAAAAACACACCTGAGGAAAGAAAGACTAAAAAACTACATTAAGTTTCCTTTAACTTCCCAACCTGCACAACTACAGCTGCAAACAAAGCCATGAGGTCATTGAAATCCTCCTGACGTCTGTGTTGTTTTCTCAGAGCGCAGCACAGACGGGTCAGTTTCTTTTTTACTACACCCTCTGAACTTGGCACAACTCAGACTGAGCTCTTCCAAAATTGTAGGGCGCGTTTTTGAAGGAGCCAAAACTCTAGAAGCAGCGAACAGGACGGTTTTTGTGTCTGTGCTTTTCAACAGAGCGGAGTGGAAGATAATTATCAGAGTTTGAACTCTAATTATTTGCCACTCAGTTAATTGCTCTGCTCCAGTTTTGTGCAAAACACATGAAGAGACTCTTCCCGTCTAGCCAACACTTCCTGGGACTGACATTTTGCTTCACGCAGATCTTGACTTGATTGAGTGTCAAGTCCTGGTGTTTATGCTGCGTGTGTGCGTTTGTGTGTCTGTGTGTGTGTGTGTGTTGGCAGGCATGCGTATCCTGGTGACGCTCCTCCTCGACACACTTCCCATGCTGGGCAACGTGCTGGCGCTCTGCTTCTTTGTCTTCTTCATCTTCGGCATCGTCGGCGTGCAGCTGTGGGCGGGGCTCCTGAGGAACCGCTGCTTCATGGGAGAGGATGTCAAGATGTGAGTTACTATAGGAGCCGGCAGATGTCAGAAGGATGGCCTCATTACTCTGAACCCGGTGTCAAAAGTTTGTTCACCCCGCTGGTATGTCTTAGAGGGGGATCAATAGGGCTGATAGGCCGATCTCATTTGTCCTCTAATCGGTTCAGGAGGAAGTAAATGTGTAGATGTGTTTCCTGCTGGAATCTCAAGAAGGCTCGGTGGATTGTCGTGTGTTGTTATTCAGGCTTTAACACAAACCTTCAGAGTTTCCCCTGGCGCTGCTCTTCTCTGCCACATGATCCTTGGTGTCATGTTCGATCACTGTCGACCTGGCGCTGTTGCATCACCGCTCTCACTCCCGCTCACATGTTCACACACAAACACATACACACACATGTTCACACGCCCACACACCCCACCCCACACACACACACGCACAATCCCATAATATCACATAACATTGGATAACATTGTGTACACCTCCTGACCTCCCATCTGCTCGACCAGATAGTAATCACTGGTAGTGATAACATTTTATGTAGAACAGCTTTTAATATGCAGTGTTCTATAGGGTTGCCAGATATAAGCAATTTGATAATGAATTTTACTCTATGATACTAATGTAATGTTGTCATTATATCATAATGCTCCTCCTGCGACCACTAATACTGATTATAATGATAAAGACTTAACTTATATAACACATTTTCTAACAGACTTTCAAAGGGGAAATTAAATTATGCCATATGTGAAATTACAGTGAACTAAATATTTTGAAATACCCAGAATCGTCAAACTAAGTAATAAAACTAGAACGACACTCAGCACAGCACAAACACACAGAAGAAGAAATAAAGTGAAATGAAGTGGTTTGATATTCTAAATTGTTTATTTGCGGAAAAACAATCTGAGACAATGTACATGAAAATCACTGTAACATATTTTTCTTTTAATTCCACGTATCTACTGAATAGAAATAAACATCACACCGTATGTTATTGCTGAAAAAAGACCAAAGCCGTTTAAAAATATTAAAATCTGCAGCATTCAGGTTTTTATTTGGATCCACACCAAAGTTTAAACATTCATAAATATCAGCCCTGAACTTTCAAATTAAGAGTCGCACAGTATTCCCTGAAAATGTTTTCAATCTAGGCCTGTTGATATTGTTTTGATTGACAGACCCCCAGTAAGAAAATTAAAATGAGAAAATCTTAATCTTTATCCACACCCAAATTAAATGGGTTCTTCTCAAGCCCAGACGCAATTGTCCTACCAAGATTGGTTTAAATGGACTGTTGACAACTTAGCCAACAATCAGACAAAAAGACTGACATGGGTGGAAACATGACCTCCTTGGTGGAGGGAATTAATTAGTAAGAGGCTGTTTTAAAGATAAGCTTTAAGAAATAACCTTGATTAAAGAGTAACTGAGAATAAGTTACTCCTCTGTTTTCTCGCCAGTAATTCTCTAATTCTCACATTCATCAAACTCAAAACTGCAACACAGCATATGAACAAAACCTCTCAGTGCGGACAACGAGGGACAAGCAGCCTTGAAAATCAATCAGTTCATCACTGACGCACGAGTTGTTGATTGTATCTCTAACACGCTCCAGCTGCTTGAGAAAAGGCAGCATCACATTCTCATCTCGCTTTCTCCACACGTGGTCACATGAGGCTGCTTAACGTCGGCCTTCACATGATACTCTCTCTCTTTTCTTCTCAGTTAGCAATTTGAATTTTTGTTTCTGCTTCATAAACAACAAAGTGCCCTTCCCTAATAAGGAGCGAGTGCGACGTTCCCCCGTGACCTCTTTCTACACCACAGATGATTGATTACTTATCTCTCTGCTGCTCCTCTCCCTCTCCCTTTCCTCTTCCATTCATCCTCATCTCTCTCGCTGCTTCCACAGTTCCCACCTTAGCACTCGTCTTCTTGTGTTTTTCCAGAACACTGACATTTTGAAATTATTTATCCTCGTTTGAATTTAAGGCTCATTTTATTATTTTTGGGCAGTTTCAAGCAGATGGGAATATCCTCTATTTTCACATAATGAGCTCCCCAACAAGTATTGTTTGTGTGGTCTAAGCTATAACTCATTCCTTCCCCTCTTAGGGCTCCATTGTTGTCCAGACATGATTAAACCCACACCATTGTGCTGGGTGACATTCATTTAAAAGAACATGGGCACAGTGGTTTAACTGTTGTCAGTCTCACTTACTGTATAGACCCACTCGTAGATATGAATCTGCAGCTAAACATAGTCCGATATTCAACATTTACTCCTCTTCCTCCTGTCATACAAAAATGAAACTAAAATATTCCAGGTACAAGTGCTGCCATCTTGCACTGTGGTATCGAGGGCCTGTCAATACATGCGTTTAACTAATCAGCCTGTCTAAGCTCAATAATGACATATAAATCATGTTTTAAATCATAAAATAACTAATTAAAACCACATTTACCTTACAAATGAACACTTGAGTCATTAGTGTGATAAGAACTACCTAAAATGACCGAAATCATCTTTGAGAAAATTTTATTTGACCTTATTTGACAGGGTTTATCACCTATATTACAGCCAGCCACCAGGGGGCAATCCAATTATTTGGCTTCACTTTTGTCATATCGTCAATCCTCACAGTCTATGGTCCTGCTCTTTAAAAAATATAACAATTACAGCCATTCTTATTAGGTCTGAAGTTGTTAATGATTTTGTATACATGTGTACGATTAACATGCTTCCCCCCCCCCCCCCCCCCCCCTGCTCTAGGAGATATAACGTTTCCTTCCTGAGCGGCTACTACCGGCCGGACGGCACCGACGACCACCCCTTCATCTGCTCCACAGATCGAGATAACGGGATGCTCCGCTGCTCCGACGTTCCTCGCCGCCGCGTCGGCAGGTCTTTCTGCTTCCTGGGTCCCGGGGAGGCCCAGTCCGAGATGGGACTGATGGACAGAGAAGAGGAACAAGGCACATGCGTGAACTGGTATCGGTATTACAACGAGTGTCGCGCCGGGGAAGTAAACCCACACAAAGGGGCCATTAACTTTGATAATATTGGATACGCATGGATTGCCATTTTTCAGGTAAATCAGTGAAGGATTTTAATGCAGTGGTAAATCGACAATGATATGCACCACACATTAGTGTGATTACTGTGTGTGTTTGTGTGTGTGTGTATGTGTATACTCAGGTAATTACTCTAGAAGGTTGGGTGGACATCATGTACTATGTCATGGATGCACATTCCTTCTACAACTTCATCTACTTCATCTTCCTCATTATAGTAAGTACACACACACTCACACACACACACACACACACACACACACACACACACACACACACACACACACACACACACACTTCGTTTACTGAGAGTGCAGCTGGTGTAAGTACAGTACAGATTAACCTTCCCTTTGTGTCATACATTGCTTCTCCTCTTCTCGATCCTTGTAGTCCACACATCGCACAGAACTACAACACCCTTGAGTGTGATCTTTGTAAAGGACACTCAGTTGTGTTGCCGTGGCTGGTAATAACCTGGATGTGTTAAGTGAATACAATCACAGTCTTGTGCAATGAGGACTCTGTTTGTCACCAACAATTAAATGAAAAGCATCGACCGGACTTTGCAAACGATGCATGAACTGTTCATACCCCTTGTTAGTCAGTGCTTACATAAAAAAAAAAAAAATGCTATTTCATAATGACGTATCGCTTATACCATGATTGGCTAATCTAAATAAGTTGAAGATCATGTTGTTAATCTGATTGGCTGCAAAAGTGAAAGCCAAAGCTACATTATAGGTCATTTTCTGACTTTACAGTGAGATCATGATGACTTCATTGCTAACATATGATCATGAATTATTATAGTTTCTATACGCTTTGTGTCATGTTTATAACCCTACAGGATGCTAAGATACATCAAAATATGTTCTTCTGTGTGACTATTTCATTACATCACTTGTCATGTGAGTCACACACGTTTGTCGTCACAATCCAAGATGGACGTGTCCCGAGAACAAGGCCCGGGCTCCAATCGTCTGCCCGAACAAATCCGAATGTTAAACTTGCCGAGCAGCTAATGTGTGTTTGTGTTCTTGTGTGTGTGTGTGTGTGTGTGTGTGTGTGTGTGTGTGTGTGTTGTCGTGACCAGGTGGGCTCCTTCTTCATGATCAACCTGTGCCTGGTTGTCATCGCAACCCAGTTTTCCGAAACCAAGCAGAGAGAACACGCGCTAATGAAGTCGGAGCAGAACGCCCGGCAGCTCCACCAATCGGCTTCCACACTGGCCAGCTACAGCCAACCAGGAAGCTGCTACGAGGAGATCATCCGCTACCTGGCGCACCTCGGCCGTAAGGCCATGCGACGGCTCTCTCGCTTCTGCGCTCAGACACGCCCACGCTTTCATTGCGTGTGTATGTGCCAGAGGGACCGCGGCGTGGCGTCTGCCAGAGGAGCCGGGGAGATGAACGGCCTCGCCCACCGGCACTCAGGCCACGCCCCCAATGACCTGTCCCACCTGCATCAGGTTTACCATCGCCACCAGCATCATCATCACCAGAATCACCAGCCTCAGCCGGAGCCTGCAGTCAGTAACGGAGGGAGTGGATTTAATTACCCCTTCATATCGCCCCTCCTGAGCAGCCAGGAGAAGAAAGCCCGGGAACAGAGTAGGCTGACGGCCCCGGAGAACGTCCACAGGCTGCCTCAGCTGGTGCTGGAGCACGGTAAGAACAAACGTTTGTGTTTCCAAGGTCAAAAATTCACAATCAGGTTCTGACAGGGGCAGACTCACCGGTATGAAAGCACCCCCCCTGTGCCCGGCCCCCTGAATTCATTTGACATCAACAGTCAGTATTGTTTTTCTTCTACTTGATCCTTCGAAGAAGTATTTTTTTAAGATCTGGTCCCAGAATACAATTATACGTATTTTACCAAATCACCTTGATTCATATTTTTCACCTGCTGATCTGTATTACAGATTGATTTGATCTCGGGCTAGAATCTACTGTTGATACACTTTTTCACCTGATCGATCAAATGTCGAGCTACACAAAAACATGATTATAGGAAAAATACATTTCTCAGATATAATAGGGCCGAAGACACAACGTGAAGCTTTTATTGATCAGAAAAACTTTCTCCGTGTGATATCATGATAAGTCACAGAAACACTATAATGAAAAACGCATATTTTCAGGTATCTCAGCATCCTACAGGGTTATAGACACCACACAAGGCTTATGTAGAATGAAAAACAATTTACAGTCATATGGTAGTGTAGTAAACACAAGCAGCCGGGTGTTGTTGAAGTTTGTTGATGATGAAGGAAGGACGCCGAGGACCAAGTAATTTCAATGTAACAAAGTTTATTACAAGAAACCACAGGTCAGGACGAGCTCTAGAGACTCGGAGACATCACACAGCCAAATGGTGAAAATCTGACTTGCAGGGGATAAAAGGACACATATATAGGGAGTTTAGTTCCACCCATAACTTCAGGTATAACGCATCCCACATGGGATTTCTGACTAAATAAGGGCACATCTTTGTGTCCGAACATGAAGACACACTGGTCAAGAATATTCCTTCTGAGCCCATCTGTTAACTGGTCAGAGACGGTTCCCTAGGTCAAAGGTCGTCCCCAAATAGGTAAAGTAAATAAGACAAACATCTAGTGGACTCTCTGAGAATGTCTGAGTGTCCAGAGGGCAAGCCTCATAAATATAAACCTGTCTTTGTGTTTTTAAGCATATATCAACATGTTTTACTCCAATGTATACACGACAGTAGGAATGAAGTTCATGATGTAAGCATTGACTAACTAGGGTGTAAACAGCTCATGTATGTTTTACGTCCTCCTGTAGATGCTTTTCATTTTATTGCGGGGGGACAACAAAGAGCCCCCCCCCCCCCAATTCAGTGGCTTTAACTCCTGACACCCAGCAGACAGAACACAACACTGTGATTCCTCCAGAGCATCCTTTACAAAGATCACACTCAAGGCTGTTGTAGTTCTGTGGAATGTGTGGACCACGAGGATGGATGGAGAAGAGGAGAAGCGATTGTGTGTGAAACAAAAGGTTCACCTGCACTGTACACACAACAGCTGCATCCTCCAGAAGCGCTGGTGCTTTGGCAAAGATCAGCCAAATGTCACCACACTTTACAGCACCATAGATCAAAAGGAGAATGTGTCAGATTAGAGCTCGACGCTCAGATAAGACTCATTATTCAAGCCTTAAAGGTTGAAGCGTCTCCAGACAGTTGAGTTAAAATATTACTGTGTGATCGGATTTTCTCCTTTGTGTGACATTTTCTGCAAACTGAGAGAGCGAGAGGTTGTGTATTTATTTTCATGACAATGCCTGGCCACTGTAGATACTTTCTCAGACATCAGGAGACGTTTCTCTGCATCAGACGTTAAATGAACTTGATAACTGGTGAAAGACGTTTTTCATTGTTGTGGCACGGAGCTCAAACAGTACATAGAACAGCCGCTGACTCTAACCCTGGGAAACGTCCCATACTTAGTATAAGTTGCAGTAATTATTTATTGTGTTGAATCGCACACACTCAGAATCATGGGTCAGAATGGTTGAGAGACACACCTCGAAAGTGGTGGATGCTCTGTATTTATACAGCGACCTTAGTGCTTTACAGCCGTTCACTCATTCACACACATGAGTGCATCGATGTGCAGCACTCTCTATCACACATCACTCACACACACAGGAGCTTGCCCCAGGACACTTATAGGCACGTGGAATGGGGGGAGGCTGGGATCAAACCGCTGACCCTCTGGTTAGTGGACGACCCGCTCTACTTCATGAGCCACAGCCGTGTATTATCTCTGTATTTGCTTTTCCCAGCCTTTGCCTGCTCATAGTTTCCTGCCAGGGCACATTATCTACACACAGACACACACAGACACACACACACACATCAGAGGAAGACTAGATCACATTTACTACTCAGTCTCCGGTGAAACATGAATTCGTTGTAACTGCGATGACGAGTACGAGCTCGTTTAGTGTTTGTTGTTGGACGATTCCTCCCGAGCTGCCTGCTAATGAATTCCACTGAAGTCTTACTCCCACCTCACTCCACATCCCCAACCCCCCATCACACACACACACACACTCACACACACAGACACACACACAGAACACTTCTGTTCTAATAAAAGAACTCCCCCTCTGCACAAAAGTGTCCCGACTGCACAGCTTCTTCCATATTATTGAATTCTTGTCTCCCAGAAATGAGCTTCGGGATATCTTGAGTGACAGAGCAACCACAACCCACACAGTCAGCAATCTGTGGTTTCACGTATGATTGTGTCTGTGTCACCCCCCCCCCCCCCCTGCAGGTGGGTGCTCTGGGCATCCTGCATTAACGCTGCCAGGCGAAGTCCCGGGGGATTCCTCGGCGTGTCCCTACTGCATCTACTCCAATCCTCTCGGTGACGGTGAACAAGTTAACGAGCAGACCCAGGACCAGCAGCTCGGGCACGGCGGCTCGTGCCCTGGCAACAGCCCGTGTCAAAGTGACAGCCCGTGCCAGTGTAGCACCCCCCGCCGCGCTGATGTACAGGTGCTGGAGCCAAAGAGGAGGCTGCTGGAGCGCTGCTGGGCGGGCTTCAGGAACAAACTGGAAACCATTGTTGCCAGCAGATACTTCAACAGGGGGATCATGATTGCCATCCTCATTAACACGCTGTCGATGGGCATAGAGTACCACGAGCAGGTACGTGTGCGTGCGGAGGCCGCGGGGTTTTGCGTGGACACGTGCACGGCTATGTGCGTGCCCCCTCGCAGATTGATTGTGATGACGGTTTGATTGAAAGTGGATGTGCTAATCACTGGATGTGATGGAGTCAATAAGCTTACCCCCCCAATCAACACTTACAGCGAGCGCATATGGGATCGCCGGGTGTGTATCCATGTGTGTGTGTGTGTGTGTGTGTGTGTGTGTGTGTATGTGTGTGAGGCCCTGTGTAGGTGTGCACACATGTATCAGGAGATGGAGAAACTCATAAGACCTGAAGTGTTAATTAAAGCGTGACCCTGGGACAGGAGAGAGAACGAGCGGCATAAAGACGGGGCCGAGTGAGTGAAGCGAGCGAGAAGGGAGGAGGAGGAGGAGGAGGAGGAGGAGGAGGAGGACCGATCTGACACTGTGATTGGCTGAGAAGCAGCGGTAGACCGTGGGTGGGAGACGGGCAGATTGCATTTGGCCCATTTCCCAAACAATATGACAGATCAAGATGGCCTTAGATTCTTAAATGACTAATGTGAAGGATAAGGCCAGACCTATTTAGCCTGTTATTATAGTATCAGTAAAAACCCTGAGGAGACTAGAACCAACAATGAAGAATGTGCAGCCAAAGCCTCATATTGGTTCCTTTCCCCCTCTGTGCTACAGAAAAGTGTATTTCCATCCAAAGACATTTAAATACAAATAGGAGCTGCACGGTGTCAGCAGGCGTCGTTCCATCGTTTCGCTGAACGTGATGAGTGCGGTTTGGTTCCAGCCCCCTCAGAGACTCGCGTGTGATCTCAGGAGAGCAGCGCTGTGTCAGGCAGATGTCACCGAGCATGCTCAGACACTCGCAGCCTTGTTTTCACAGCTTCGCCTGTTAACAAGTCGAGCGGAGTAAACCACAGTTGTTTGTGTTCTCGCTAATAAAGACATGTCACCCAGCGCCATGTTAGAGGACCTTTCTGTGTTTTTAATAAAATAGGTTCTGTTCAACAACAGGGCAGCGACAAAAAGCTGTGTGAGACTTAATCAGACAACAGGCTGTTGATACATTATTAACCCTGGTTAACATCAGCTTCAACACCTTGTTATTTGTGCTCTTAAATATCTGAATGCTTTATCTGTAAAAAAATATACAATTTAAAAATCCTCTAGTTCTCTTGCCTTTTGGATTTGGTTTATTTTCCTCTGACAACTCCCTTCACCCCCACCTGAGCTTTTACATTGTCTTAATGATAGATAGATAGATAGATAGATAGATAGATAGATAGATAGATAGAGAGAGATAGATAGATAGATAGATAGATAGATAGATGGGAATGATCGAGTAACAGAACAAGGTCAAAAATTTCATCCACTCAGTTATTCTCAGACATTTTCATTAATGCCCCACTTTGGAATCAGAAAACCTTAAATGGCCTATTATAAAACCATAAATGATAATAATAATAAAGACTAGAGTGGCTTTCAGCTTCCACCAAGGCCTAACTGTCCCTTTAAATTCAATCAAGCTGCACCAAATATCCCACACTCATAGATATCACTTCCCTTAATATGCCAGATTTCTGTCCATCAATATCCATGAATTATTCCCTGTGAGAAACAGTGTCAGAGAAAGTGAAAAGAAAATTCTGATCCAGATCCACACCAACATTTCCCTGACTCGTCCTTCGTTTGTTGAAATATCATCGATTGTTGTCCCGCTGACAAACAAACAAACTGACAGGAGCAGTAATCAGGGAAATCACAGACAGAACCAAACCAAGTAGAATGTTTTTCTTTTTGCATCAATTAGAGTTGTAGGAATTAGAAACTTAATAAACTAAATGATCTGTGTCCAAACCGCTTGATTTGAGCTGGACTAGAAGCAGCTCACTTGGCTCCTTGCAGCAGCAACAAAACCATCCCTCCATCTCAAACTCCCTAATGAACAGTTGATATCTCCTACAAAGCCTGAAGTGTAAAGAGCCGGCACTGAGCTGTTTTACTGGGCTGATATGCGGGAACATTCTGTGGCTGGTTGTAGAAACCTCCTGGAGTTTCCGACTCTAGATGAAATTCTCCGCCACGTAGGCAGTGAATAGATGTTAAATGTTAAACTGTACCTGGGGTCTGAATAAATCCTGATCAAATACATTTTGAATCTTTAACACGATAGTTATTTTTCTAATGATTCAGATCAACTCAAATCCGATGGGCAAAACTCTCCTCCCAGTCATGTTTGCACTCCCCTCAGTTTGAGAAGAACTAATTAAAGTCGTGTCAATAATGTCAAGTGTGAATATATTTCTCGAGTGGTGACTTTTTTTTTCAGATGTGTTTGGGACAGAATGTGGAAAAACACACGTATGCTGTAAACAAACATGTTGTATTCATGTGTCTCAGCAACACCTCCACACCTCTCTCTAATATTTATATTTTAACGAAAAGCTAAGAAAAAGCATCAGATGTGACGGATGCAAGTAACTTAAGTTAAAACGTTTTAAAACATTAGTTCACATCTATAGCTGCTGTTTAGAGGTGACTGTGAAAAAAAGTGTCAACAATTGTTTAAAAACTTTTTGAGTTCTGATTTGAGTCGGTGACAAATTTTTCAGATTATTCCGACACATGCACATAAAAACCATAGACTGGTAAAAACACACCTTGATTTGTGGGGCAGCTCCTCTGTGTATATTTGAGACAAGTCCCACTAACAGTACCTCTGAGTAGTACTTTATAAACTCCCAGCACACCGAGTTTGCAGTGCTCTGCTCAGTCAGTCTCTCTGCCTCTGTTTACTTGTCCATTCCCTCTGTGCTTGTCCGTCTCTGAACATCAATCTCTTCTCTCTCTCCTCAGCCGCAGGAGCTCACGGATATCCTGGAGATCAGTAACATGGTGTTCACCAGCCTCTTCAGTCTGGAGATGCTGCTGAAGCTCATGGCTCTCGGCCTCTTCGGCTACGTGAAGAACCCGTACAACGGCTTCGACAGCGTCATCGTCATCATCAGGTGGGGGAGATTTCCCCCCAAAAAAGTGAAATCTGTCTTTAAACGTTCCCTCAGTCATTTTGAAAAGGCCTCAGTCAGCACTGCAGTCCCCCCCCCGACTGTCACAGCCTCTGGTACTGAAGGCAGTGGCACTCCCGGTCCAAGCAGCAGGCCCTGCATTCCCTCCATTATGTAGTACTACAAGCTAAATTATGTATTTCTGCACTTGAAGGCTCCGCTTGTTTACTGTGCTCCCTGCTCTCACCTTCTTCAGCGGCTGCTAAGCTCTCGACAGCATTCCCCCCGATTCCTGTTTTCCTGTTTGCCACATGTCACGAGAACAGAGACTTTAGCACCTTCTCTACCTGGAAGGGAGGCTTTTTCCAGGAAGATAGCAACGCTGCCTTATAGAGAGAAACAGCTGAGGCTAAGTCGGCATTGATCCCCCCCCCCCCCCCCCCCCCAGTTTGCTTTATTGTGTGTTTATAATCTGCTTGTCATCTGTGTGTGTTTTAGTGTGTGGGAGATTGTGGGGGAGGCGGAGGGAGGCTTATCGGTGCTGCGTACCTTCCGCCTGCTGAGAGTCCTGAAGCTGGTCCGGTTCCTTCCGGCCCTGAGGAGGCAGCTGGTGGTGCTGATGAAGACCATGGACAACGTGGCCACCTTCTGCATGCTGCTGATGCTCTTCATATTCATATTCAGGTACGGTGCGTTCGCTTCTCTTCTCCGAAGGCATCGCTGCAGGGTGACGCTCACCAGCCAGAGTGATTCCCAAAGCTTTTTCATTGAATTTAATTAGGCTGATTATTCTTTGCACAAAATTATAACCGGGACATATTAGAGGTGTATCATCAACTTTCACACAAACACAATTATTCACGCCGTATCTTGTTGCACATTAACCATATTAAATTACCATCTAATGAAGGCAATGCATTTTTTGTTGTTCTGTGTGTGTGTGTGTGTGTGTGTGTGTTTGTGTGTGTGTGTGTTTGTACGTGTGTGTTGCAGTATCTTAGGGATGCATCTGTTTGGCTGTAAGTTCGGTTTGCAGCAGGACAGTGGAGACACTTTACCGGACAGAAAGAACTTCGACTCTCTGCTCTGGGCGACTGTCACCGTGTTTCAGGTTAGACAAACACACAAATACATTCAGACGTGTGCGAGCGCTCAGCAAATACACCGACAATATTCAGTTCACAGGAAACGTCCCAATCGACACATTTGGTTTTTAAATGAATTGGGACGAGAGTCTTACAGCAGCTGCTGCTGTCACTGGCTGTCGTCCTGATGATCTCCTCCATTACTTCATCTCCTCCAATTTGGAAAAGCTGATTCTCCATTTTTCTAAAACATATAAACCTCTCCCAGGTGGCAGCTAAGAAGAAACACTTCACGAGGAGGAGAAATGAAACCCGCGCTCCACAGGAGCTCGTTTAACACTGATGAGCATCATTACTGTTCAGCTGACAATGAGATATAGAATACGCTCTTATTCTTCTTCTGATTACACCGACTGGCCTGGAGTTTTAATAGGACAGATGTGGATACCAATATTAAGGAGTGAAAAAATTCTCATACTGATATATCCCTCACTCTATATATATATCAACTTGAGTTAAAGTACAAGTACATTTTTTTTTTTACTTGTTTGACTTTACATTAAAAGTGCCGCTCTGTCAACTCTCGTTGAAGGGGGCGGGGTCTAATGTTAATGGCTGGTCCCGATTGGATTAATCGACTATCTCCCCTTCCGCTATTGATTACTTTCACGAAACATGCAAGGCAGTGCGTTATAAAAAATGCAGTGGAGAAGAAAGTACAGATATTTGCTGATATTGTATAAGTAGTAGAGTTAAAGTCAAAAGAACCTGAAGATAAATCTACTTAAATAAAGTACTGACACAAAAAAAATGGATAGAAGTACAGTAACTAAGTAAATGTACTTTGTTACATCCCAAGACTGGTGGATAGAGAGTTGACATTTTACTGTTTAACCATAAACTATTACATGAATTAGTACAAAGATAAAGAAAAACACAAATACAACTAAATATAAAAGTTCAATTAAGAAAATAAGCAGATTTACACGAGACGTTAACAAAGCAAACAAATGCAGAAACTCATATCAACCAAGTGATCGATCAACAGACATATTGGTCCGGCTCTGATACTTACAGCAGCTTTTTGAAAGGAGGTTTTTGATTTCCTGTCCATTTTGTGTCTGACTTCCTCCGCCCGCTCTCCTCCCACCTGCAGATCCTCACCCAGGAGGACTGGAACGCCGTGCTCTATAATGGGATGGCCTCCACCACGCCGCTGGCCGCCCTCTACTTTGTCGCCCTCATGACCTTTGGCAACTACGTCCTCTTCAACTTGCTCGTGGCCATATTGGTCGAGGGCTTTCAGGCCGAGGTGAGGGCAACGATGCAGTTTTGTTTGAGCCGCTCAGGGAGCGCGGCACAGAGAACGGGACTAATTGAGCTCTGTCGTGCCGATGATACCGAAGCTCCTACAAGAGAATAATCTCCTCCATCCTGCCTGTGTGGTTTCTCCTTTCACTCGATCCACCACTCTTTTTTATCCCGTTTTGTTTCTCAGTTATTCTTGCTTTCTGTCCGCTTTCCTCTCTTTCTCACGCACACAAACAAACAAACACATACACACATGAACAAACACACACACACACATACAAGCACACACACTCTCTCCAGGGTAGGGATGTGTTTGATATCGCCTGCCATTCACAGCTTGTGAGCTTTTGTTGTTTGGTTTTCATCTTTTATCTCCAGCATCAGAGAGCACTTGCTCGCGCTCTCTTTCGCTATCAAACACACACACGCACACGCACACACACACAAATACCCTTTGCCAAAGCCGCCTGCCTCCATCTTTCTGGCGTGAATTTTAATTAAATTCAGTAAAGCTTTATTGGCGTGACTACAGGAGATCGCTGCCAAAGCCATGCACATAACTCAACTAGAGAGCACTGGAGATCCCCTCCACCCGTCTGCCTCCCGCTCTTTGTCTCTCAGTCCCTCCGTCCCATTATTCACTTTAACAACAGTCACCAAGGAGTGACTAAACAAAGGTGATGATGAAGATGATGAGAGTGGAGATTATGATGATGGTGGTGACCCTAATGTGTGTGTGTGTGTGTGTGTGTCTTCAGGGTGATGCCAACAGATCGGAGGCAGATGACGAGAGACAGTCGCTCTCGTTTGAGGACGAGGAGAAGTTGAGAGAGTTATACGCTGCAGGTACAAACTCCTAAATCTTCTCGGACACGGAAAGGCAAACTCCCCTGCAGTCGCCTCAAAGGGAGATTTTTCTACTTTGTAGTTGGAGTAACCTTTCCAGTCTGTAATCAGAGCGTCTCTCAATGGAGCGGAGACTGATCCAAGGCCCAAGAGTCGACTTAAATTCAGTCAAGTGGCACCGTATTTCACCCAATCGTAGATATCTGTCTTTAAATATGTCTCTATGAATTATTAAGTCGGGAAAAAAACATCTATCTCACAAAGTTAAAGAAAGTGGTAAAACGAAAATCCCTGGAACCGTCCCTTCGTCTGGATCCAAGCCAAAATGTAATGGCTTGTGTCTTGGCCCACGTCCCATTGTTCCAACAGGTTTCATGGAAATCCTTTCACGGTTAAATGGACTACTGCACCAAACACATACATGTCAGTCCCCTAAGCATGCCTGATTTATGTAATCGAGATACATCAGTTATCATCTCACAATGTTAAATAAAAGTGGATTAAATATAATCCTGGGTCTGCCCCCTGATCGACATCTGCCCCAAAATCAAATTCGTTCCTCCCTGAGCCAAACTGCATCTTTCCACCAGGTTTCATTTAATTTCTAGTCTCTAAATGTTGATAATAAATGGTAGCCTATGTAATAATAATAATTTATTTACATGTTTTATTCATTCATGTGTTTGTAAAGTTTTCATGGTTGAAGAATTGGCAGGAATTCTCCATTTTTAACAGCAAATTTCCGAATGCTCATCACGTCTATTCCTCAATTTCCAAGAACAAACAACTGTGGTCATGACCTCTATGTCTTTGTGTGTGTGTGTCTGTGTGTGTGTTTGTGTGTGTGTGGATGTGTGCAGAGCTCAAGATCCAGGCCATGATGCTGAGCCCCAACGGTCTCCTGAACCCAAAGGCCTCCATGCCCCACCTCACTGCTCCATCTCTGCCCGTCATCACGCACACAGCGGCCACGCCCACCATAAATAACGGCCAATCGCGGCGGGCGAGCATGACCTCCATGGATATCTACAACCCGGAGCAAAGATCACCGGTGAGCCGTCGTCCTTTCACTCATATTAAGACATTAACTGTCATTAGGTTGATTTAGTGAAGCAGTCAGACAGAGGGTGTGTGAATTGTGATTCACATTTGATAAGAAAGGAGACACATGAGGCTTTTTCAGTTTGTCTATCCTCCATAATAGACTGAGGTGTGTAGTTAGATTATAATTCAACTTGTAACACAGCTTGTTGGTGTAGAGCTGGATTCATTTCAGTAGGTGTGCGTTTCTTCCTTCACACATGTCTAACACGCACAACTGCAGACCACGTCAAGTGCATCCAACAGCTCGGATCATGTTCTTCTGTCAGAAGGATGACAGGAGGAAACGTGTGTCCTGAGGTGTGACGCAGTGAAATCTGTGCAGCGCAGAGATAAAACTTCCTCATGCTGCGGCCGGTGTTGGTGTCGTGTTGGTTTCTCTCTGGAATCAAGTCCCGACGTCCCTTTGAATCGGAGCTATTTGTTTGAAAGTTAACTTGTACTAATTGGGCTCAGATAACTTTTTTCATCGGTCTGTTTTTTTTTTGGTCCAACAATTTGAAGACCTCTTGCATTCCCACCCTCTGCAGTCATTAGCGGTTTGTGGTCACTGTGAACAGTTTGGCCAAAAAGAGAAGTTGATTTAGGGAAACCATGGACATAGACTCAAAAGTGTTTTTAAGACTCCAGCTGTGGATGTTTGAGTGGCTGGAGATTATGTTGTGAGGTGTCTCTCTTTCAGGTGCGTGGGTTCATTCACAGTTTTACCTTTGCTTGCAGAGTTATGCAGATGCATTAAACTGTCAGCCTCTCTGGATCTGGTTTCACACAACACATTATTCATCAGAAGCACAGAGAAATATTTATTCTTCCTCTCTCCATCGCTGGATTTCTGCGACTCTTGACACATTTGAGTTTTTCTTAAAAAGCTTTTTCTTTACCTTCCTGTCACTGTGCCGATGGAGGGGGGGGGGAAGTGCCTGACTCTACAAAACCCTCTTGGAGTTTTAGGGGTTATCTGTGTTGCAGCCAAATCCAATACAATTGAAATAACTGGCGACCACTTCTTCAGATATAAAAAACTAAAGCCTGCATACAGCTCCTGCGGTGTCATCAAAGTGTCCAAAAGCCCAGAGATTCAAATTCCTCTGGAAACAGCGTCATTTATACCTTTATTTTGTAAGGAATTACATTTTTATATGCATTTTATAAATCCTTCGGAAAGCCCACTATATGTGTTGCTGTTATTTCAAACTGTCCTCGCAGACTATGTGGGACAGCGGGCCGGAGAGCCGTCGCTCCAGCTGGACGAGCATCAGTCGAGGCCCCAGCCTCCACCGGAGGAGCCAGTCGGGGGAGATGGAGTCCCTGCTGTCCGACACACACTCCAACTCCAACTTCAGCAGCAGGGAGCAGTCCCTGGACCAGGCCGACTACCTGCAGGTGCCCATGCTTCACACGCCCGACTGCAACGGCACCACCTTCCGACTCACGGACAACTACGACGACCCCCCCCTGCCTACGCAATATCACGGTGATCAGGATGAGGACGAGGTTGAAGAGGTGAATCCCTGGGCATCTGTTTGACGTATTTACAATAGACTTGTTTTATGAATTATGTTCACGTGACTAATTTATTTTGCATGTTCACAAGCTCAAAAACTCCTATCTTGTTAATGTTCAATCCTTGGATGTTATGTAACTGTAAATTATGTTTAAATTAGATTATACTTAATAAGTTGAATGTAAATTCTTAGAAAAACTGCTTGACGTATTAAAACGTACATAATAATAATTTAAACAATGATCTCACATTGTGGAAAAACTAACATTGCACTTAATGTGTGTGTGTGTGTGTGTGTGTGTGTGTGTGTGTGTGTGTGTGTGTGTGTGTGGTGTGTGTGTGTTCCTTCCAGAGTTTATGCAAGAAGGTGAAGAAGATCCTGGAGCCATATCAGCCTCAGTGGTGCCTGGAGCATGTAGAGTGGTCCCTCTATGTGTTTTCTCCACAAAACCGGTACACACACACTTACACACACACACCCACACACACACACACACCCCGTTACTCTCCTGATTGGCCTAGGTGGCTTATATCCCAGCATGTGTGATAATTCACAGTTGAGGTGTGAAGGTTGCAGCAAAAGGCTCAGACGTACAATTTTCACTTTTTTTCAATTAAACCTGACCGAGTGTAAACAGACACATTATAATGAGAGATGCCGGGGATGTGTTATAATTACCAACCCTGACGCCCCCCCCCCCCTGTTTATGTCTCTTCTTCAGGTTCAGGGTGTGGTGTCAGAAGGTCATAGGTCACAAGATGTTCGATCACGTCGTCCTCCTCTTCATCTTCCTTAATTGCATCACCATTGCACTGGAGAGACCAGACATCCAGCCGCACAGCATGGTAGAAAACACACACTCAAAGACATGGACTCACATGTTGTGCTCATTAGCATCATGCATTTCCTCTGTAACAACATGCCTGACCCCAGCCTCAACCTGTACTTAATGGTTGTAATTTTGCACTGGAACTGCATTTATTATCTCGTCTGGTCAAAATGATTTTCCATAATCTCTATGTTTCCATGTTGTTTTGATGCATTTGTGTTCCTTTTGGAAAGTGCCACTCACGACGCCTCAGCGTTGTGTGATTTAATGGTTGTTGTGGGAAGGGGCAGAGGTGAGATGTGTCTGAGAGGGAGCGTGGAAGTGCAGGTGGAACGAGACTCAGTGTGGGGATTGTGTCTCGGCCCTAATTCCAACTGAGCTGATTAAGCCCCCCCCCCGACATTACCTAGATTTGAGAGACGTATGCACTGGACTGAATAAGAAGGGATGAGGGATGGAGAGAAGAAGAGGATGAAAGGATGAGCTAAAGGGATGAGATAGAAAGCTGAGTGGATGGAGGGAATGGAAAAGGTGGGTCGAGGAATCGGAGACAAACACAGTGAGATGGATATGTGAATATTGTCTCTATATAAAGATGGACAGCAGGTCTCCACTTTCTCCCATCGTATAAATATAAAAATAAGAATATCCCATCTTGTGCTTCTGATGGTAATTTTTGGTACTTTTTGTATAATCCTGCTGATAAACTAACAGGACAGAAAACATAACCTCCTTGACAGGGATAAGAACCACAGAAGGTATTATTATGTGCAGTATGATATTAATGTCAATGTTTGACAAATACAGGCTCCATTTTCTGCAGAGATATGGATCGCTCCAGCAAAAATAGACCAGACACGAGAAAGAGTGAGATGTCCTCATCACTGTTAAAGTGCACATTAACACCAGCGGCTGCCAGAATGAATTGGACACTGAGAATAATTCCCTAGAGGCCGAAAGGAAGCAAATCTCTGCAGCCGAGTTCCAAACCATCGAGATGAATCTTCCCACTATGATGAAGCCAAAATATCCTGGATAGGAACAGTCATCGAGCACTGATGATGTCATTTGGAGTCTGCACACTAGTGATCATGGTGTGGTGCCGCATGTTCGACCAATCATGAGGAGTCTCAGCCGTCAAACCTGAACAAACTCGTGTGTGATCAAGCAAGCGTCAAAACTGTATACATGTGTTTTGACCCAGGTCCCATCTGCTGACATGGAGCAGGCCAGGTTTATGACCTATACTGCAGCCAGCAACCTGGGGGGAGCTGTCATGTTGTCCATCTGTATATTCAGTTTTCTGGTATATGACTAGATATGTGTAGGTTACTAGTTAACAACTAGTAAATTTCATTACGAATAAACCTGTGTCAGCTTAAGCTCAATCAAATTTAACCGGTACCTCAACTTTAAATCTCAAGCAGTTCTTTAAAACAGGGAAGAAAGGCTGCACCTCCGCGATGTGGCAGCAGTGTATCACACACAGCACAACACAATTTCTCACACACTTCTCTCTGATGTAAGAGCAGAATCATGATAGCAAAACGTGCAGTATTTCAGTCATAAGGGATGTTTCTCCAGCTCATTGTGTAACACATCGTAATGAGCTGCAAGAGCAGAATCAAAGCTAAGGAAGCTACTGGGACCAGAAAGCCTCAAACTGACGAATATGCTTCTCTGTGCACACTCTCATGTGTGTGTGTGTGTGTGTGTCTGTGTGTGTGTGTGTCTGTGTGTGTGTGACAGGAGCGGGTGTTCCTCAGTGTGTCCAATCACATCTTCACTGTGATCTTCGTTGGCGAAATGCTGATCAAGGTAACCATAACAGTGCACGTGTTACAAACAGGCCCTTCACTCGACAGTTGTTTTCTCATCTTCCCTTTTTAAAAGGGCAATTTTCTCCCTACACGGAGATTGAATTAGCCCTCAGTCTTCTATTATTTTAATTCTATCAGTAATTATTGTGGGATGGATGTGTGTCTGCCTGTGTGCGTTTGACAAGGTGGTAGCTTTGGGCCTGTACTTTGGAAACGGCGTGTATCTCCAGAGCAGCTGGAACATTCTGGACGGGGTGCTGGTGTCTGTGTCCATGGTGGACGTCCTGGTCTCCATCGCCTCGTCGGGGGGGAACCGGATCTTAGGCATCCTGCGTGTGCTCCGTCTGCTCCGCACCCTGCGACCACTCAGGTATGACAGATTGTCTCCTGTGTGTATTCCCTCGTGTGTTCAGTCATATCATTTACGTGTGACTCTGATTGTGTGTTTTGTGTGTTTTGTGTGTTTTTCAGGGTGATAAGTCGAGCTCCAGGTCTCAAGCTGGTGGTGGAGACTCTCATCACGTCCCTCAGACCCATCGGTAACATCGTCCTCATCTGCTGTGCTTTTTTCATCGTCTTTGGAATATTAGGAGTCCAGGTAAACATTTAATCTCTATACGCTCGTGCATTTCAGGTTTAAACTTATTGGTCCAATGTTAAATGTCACCCAACATCCAAAGCTTGTTGTGAGTTCCGCTGCGGGACGACATTGATCACCACGGTTCAGAATAAATCAGGCAGAGCTTGGAAAATGCTTCAGGTAATAAAAAGTGAAGAGAAAAAAAAATTGGGAGAAAATGCAAATGAGCGGCTGATTATGCACCCGAGTCCCTGAAAGTAATTATAAAAACAATGGTTCAGCTACAGGGGGATTGTGCGGAGAGAGTTTGTGTTTTTTTTTTAAATCAGTTTTTCACCTGGATTTCCTATTATTGATATCATTCATTAAAAAAGTTATTATTTATTTGTTTTATAACGTATTTCGTCGATTTTAATATAAAAAACTGTTTCATTAGTTTTCCAATAAATAAAACACAATTAATCATAGAAATCATTAAGATCGTGGTAAAAAACATTGGCTCCATTTTCCTCTACATAATACATTTTTTAACTATGTTATTGTAATTTCTTGTGAAATATCGGAAAAATATCCTTTAAAGTAAAACAATCTTCAAGAGAGAATGTCTTTTTTGATTAAACTGCTCATATCTCACAAATCCTATTTCTTTATTTTAATGGGCCATCAGGGACATCTTGAAGAAGTTATCATATAATGAGAATAAATCATGATTTAATTCATATTATTTTATTATTTTATTCCTCACATTTCCTCCCCCTTAAGTGGCCCTAATACTCAGTGGTACAAAGACCTTGGCAGCCACTGTGTAAAATATAAAAAATATATTCACGGTGATCCTGTTATATGTGTGTGAAATTAACATTATACAGTTAGTAATATAATATTATAAAGAGGGCATATGACAGTCCCCTGGGAGTTAGCATTAGAAGCCATTGTGCTGAGATGACAGACCTGAATGTGCAGCTGATTGAATCCATCTGGTCGTCTCGCTGTGTTTTACCTCACGGTGGAGAAGTCACGACTCTCAGAAAGTGCTTTCAAAGAACAACCCGGTTCGCTCTTCTCTCCACGGGGCGTAAATTAAAGCAAATTTATTCATCAACTCTAAATATTCAAGCAGAATTTTCCTCCACAAGTACTATTTGTCCCTCTTCCTGAAAATCTTGCGGTGAATACTGAGACGTTAGGCTGGCACAGTAAATGGAGCTTGATGAATCCCAAAGCTAATATTAACACACCAGCATATTTAAAAAAAAAACACAGTTTGAGTGGATTCCCTGAGAACACTGGAGTGTTACAGTGCTTGTGATGGCTGTGAGGCAAACTGGACCAGATGGTGTTTGGATATCTCTGCTGTAACATACAGTGTGTTCGGTGACTGGGAAGATACCCCACTCCATACTGCCCACTAGTGGCCGTGCTGCAGAGGAGGCAGAACGTGGAGACTCAGACGAGGCTCCGTGAAGCTGCTGCACGAGCCAAACATTCGCTAAAGTTGTTGTTCCCATCTGCTCTGCTGTGATATGAAATCTGAGACAGAGAGGTGCAGTTAATCTGAATGTTTTTTATCAGAACCTCAAGTAACCCTGAACCGGGTTCCGCCAGGTTTCTTATAACGAGCATTGAGCCATTAGCGCTTCGGTCCACGAGCAAATGTCTGATCAATGATTTATATTCCTTTATGTGGATTTCTTCTTATTTTTGGCCACGGGCCTCGTGAGCTGATTGAATAAATGAATTAGGAGTTCCTGCAGGGCGGCGCTCGCTCAGCACTTTGCTGTACACAAGTACACAATCCTCATCTGTTGTTATCTGTGCACACATCTGTCTGGTTGCAGCTGTTCAAGGGGAAGTTCTTCTACTGCGATGGACTCGACATCACAAACATCACCAATAAGACTCAGTGTCTGAGCGCAGGATACCGCTGGATCCGCCGGAAATACAACTTTGACAACCTGGGACAGGTCTCAGACACACACACACACACACACACAAACACAAACACAAAAACTGACAGAAATATATTTACACCCTTAAATATAATGACTAACGTTATGGGGGCTTGCTTTTTGTCCCCATAAGAAAGACACACACTCATCCATCACTGACACCCGCTCAGACTGATTGATGGCATGACGCTGGTTTACATGTGTCTCGCTCCTCCAGGCGCTGATGTCACTGTTTGTCCTGTCGTGTAAAGACGGCTGGGTCAGCATCATGTATGATGGCCTGGATTCTGTCGGAGTGGATCAGCAGGTGAGAGCGTGCACACACACACACACACACACACACACACACACACACACACACACACACACACACACACTCACACACATACACACATACACATACACAGCGTGAGAGAGGAGTCTGTGTGAAGTGAATAATGAGGAGACACAAAAAGTGTTAATCCCGTGTATTTTGTGTTTCTCTGTGTTGTGTGTCAGACTCAGGCTCCATTTAATCTTGTGTTTCGTTTTTCGAGCAGAAGGGGGGAAATATTTCGGGAGAGGGGGAATATTTCAGGAGCGAGAGGAGGTGCACGGAGAGAGAGAGAAGGCAGATGGATAAATAGATGTGACTTGACAGGGCTGGCAGTTTCACTGCTGACTCATTACTTACATTGTCTTCTTGTTTATGCTCTCTCCTCTTCTTCTCCCCCCCACCTCACCCCTTGTTCCTAACTCTCTGGTTCTCCCCCTTTCTCCTTTTTGTCCCCACGCTACCTCCACGCAACTCTTCTTTCCTCTCTCTCTCTCTCTCTCTCTCTCTCTCTCTCTCTCTCTCTCTCTCTCTCTCTGTCTTATCTTCTGCTGCAGCCAATAAGAAACAACGACCCGTGGATGCTGCTCTTCTTCATCTCGTTCCTCCTCATCGTCAGCTTCTTTGTGCTCAACATGTTTGTGGGCGTGGTGGTGGAAAACTTCCACAAGTGTCGCCAGCAGCAGGAGGAGGAGGAGGCGCGGGTGAGGGAGGAGAAGCGACAGAAGCGCCTGGAGAAGAGGAGGAGAAGTGAGGAAGGGGAACGGGGGGGCTGGGGAATGGGAAACCAGTATATGGCCTAAAGTATGTGGACACCAGATCATCACAAAAATGGGGGTGGGGGGGGGGGCGTCAATCTGCTTCGGTAACACACTCAACTTTTCTGTGGAGGTGTTTCACATGAATTTGGATTTGCCAGCTCCCCTAGAGCGTCTTCTCCATGTTAGTGGATTGGACATGGGCCAAATTATAAAAGGTCAAAGTCGTTCTTTTCACAATTTTTTTTATTACATATTGTTTGATGCTATTTGACAGCTGAATGGCAGCGTCTGGATCCAGGATATTTTTTTTGCATCATTTCTAGATAGTGGGAGAAAAGTGCAGACATACAGTCTGTACTTTTCCTTTCAGCTTCGGGATCATTATTTTCAGGGCTGAATTGATATTGGCTACACAACATCTGCAGGAGCATCAATGATGACTCTGACAATGACGAGGACACCTCGCTTTTATTTGTGGCTCCTTCCATTTCACATCGGGTCTAATTCAATGGAGTCGTCCGTGTCCCTGCAGTAAATGTTCCTGTAGTTTATTGAAAACCGACATTAACGTCACATCGTATATTATGAAGCCTTCTGTAGTTATGGACTTTGTCGTTACATTCATCCAGACAAGGTTTTGTGTTTTCTATCCCTTCTGCTGAGGAAGAGACACAGTGTTTCTGCTCAGTTTAATTTACATCATATAGGCAATAAGGTCAGTCAAGCCTAAAATAAAATACTAGAAATGTGGCAGCTGAAGAGCAGATCAGAACGACTGCATCCAGAGGACACTGGAAACGTGATGTGGTTTGCAGTTTGTCCCAAAGGTGTCGGAGGTGGCAGAGGTCAAGACCCTGTGGAGCCCGGCTCTGGAAATAAAACATCCTTTTATTGACCTGACTCAGGAAATATGATACTGCAAAGTTGGAAGCAATTTATTGTCCAATAACATTGCTCCCTGTAGCGTTAAGATTTCCCCTTAACTTAAACTAAGGGTCCTAACCATGAAAAAAGCCCCATGACCTAATTTATACAAGAGAATATAGTAAATAGCGTTGTAGAGTACCTGTAAACTTTTAACCTATATAACTCTCACTTATTGCCATTGCACTCTCTCTCTCTCTCTCTCTCTCTCTCTCTCTCTCTCTCTCTCTCTCTCTCTCTCTCTCACTGCAGTGTAATCTCTAGTATTGCTTTCCCCTTTGTCAGTTTACTGTCTGGCAGCAGACAGCGAGGGTTTCTGCCCGAAGACACCTTGAGGTGCCATGCAGTGTGTGCATGGGTGATGGATAGGATTGAATTCCTGAGGTGGCAGTTTTAGTCTGTACACACACACATACACAAACACACAACCACACACACACACACAACCACACAGGCACACTCACTCGCACTCACAGCAGTGCGCCACTTGGCAACCACCTCATCAATGACTTCATAGCCCATATCATATTTTTAATTCAGAAGTGTTTTAATGACCAAATGTGTGTGTGTGTGTGTGTGTGTGTGTGTGTGTGTGTGTGTGCGACACAGGGGCCCAGGAGAAACCATATTACTCCGACTACTCCCCGCTGCGTCGATCCATCCACACCGTGTGCACCAGCCACTACCTGGACCTCTTCATCACCATCATCATCTTCACCAACCTCATCACCATGAGCATGGAACACTACAACCAGCCTAAGGTAACCATGGCAACACCTTCTCCCACCTGTCCTAGAACCATAGTAATGAGGCGGTGGGACAGTACAGCTACAGTGTTTGAAGTGTGTGTGTGTGTGTGTTTGCGTGTGTGTGCTCTTCCTGCAGTACTTCGAGGAAATTCTGAAGTACTGCAATTATGTCTTCACGGTGGTTTTTGTAATCGAGACGATCCTCAAACTCATCGCCTTCGGCCTGCGGCGCTTTTTCAAAGAGAGGTAATCACGCCCTCGCATGAACACAAAGACGAGTCGAGACATACAGCATCTGCAAACTGACATTTTTTGTGTGTGTGTGTGTGTGTGTGTGTGTGTGAAGATGGAACCAGCTGGACCTTGCCATTGTGTTGTTGTCCCTCATGGGAATCGCGTTGGAGGAAATCGACCTGAGTGCTTCCTTGCCCATTAACCCGACCATCATACGCATCATGAGAGTCCTGAGGATAACACGAGGTACAAACACACACACAGTGACACAAACAAAAACAAAAAATGCTACACACACACACACACACAAACAGAATGATATGTCAGTGACACGTTGTAATGTTTCAGTGCTGAAGCTCCTGAAGATGGCGACAGGGATGAGGTCCCTGCTGGACACTGTGATGCAAGCCCTGCCTCAGGTAAGAGGCCGCACTGATGCTACAACACAAAGGAGGTTTGTTCAAGTCCCCGCCTGGTTTCCAGATCTGATGAAATGCAGACAGCTTGTTTTTATTAAGCAATTTATGAGGCCTGGCACCGACCGCCTCCCCCATGATTTACTGACATCACTGATTTCCCAGCCCGCTGGTGTTAACCCCGGAGACCCCAAATAACCACTCAACAAGCACTAAGTCATCCGCGTGTTTAGCTGCAGGCTAAATGCTAATTCCTCCATTTATCACCAGTTAAACTGTAACTTTATGGCACATAGCTTCTTGGCTGCTCCGGTTGTTTTCATACACGGCGTCCGTGAGAAGATGAAATATGAAAGTCCAGTTGAAGTCTTATCGCACACGGAGACACCACACAGCAATTTATTGTCCTCTGAGGCAGGCTTGTAAAATGCTGTCAAGTTGTAACGGCTGCAGTATTTCTCTCCGCTGCTTTTCGCTGCTTGTGAGCTGGAGACTAAAATTAGCGGAATGCTACAAGCAGAGAGGATTTCTGGATGGCGGCAGCAGCATGAGTGATTCTTCCTCTCCCTGCTGGAGCCCTCTGCAGCGGCTCCTGTCTCATTGATGATGCTTTGTTTTTGATGCAGTGCTATTGTTGGTCTCAACCAGAAATTCATGAGCTAGGACTGAAGTGCACTGTCCTGGAAAACCTTAGTTAGCTCTACTCCGTGGCTGGTAGTGTCGACTGGTTGCTGAACCTCTTCGGTCAACACTAGAATATCTCAGTTACTGCCAGAACATTCATGTCCTCACAAGGCGAGCTGTGAAAACTTCTTTAGTCCATTAACGTTTTATCTAGAAGTATCATCAGTTTAAGTATTTAACATTTTCAACTCTTTGGTTTATGATGATATACCTGCAAAGCTAGGGCAGTGGCGTCTATCTTAAAGGACCTTCTGCTGTGTTGATAACTAATTATGAACGTACACAACAAGCATTCATAATCACAGGCGAAGGATCCATATTTTTCATTATCGATTATTATAGCTCTGAATACTGTCACTTAATTAGGAAATTATGGTAGATTAGGAGAATTTTATCAATCTTGATCGTACAGAGGGCAAAATGATTATCGGGCATCTGGTAACGCTGCTCTTGTTGAATATTAAACGAGCAGTGATTGATGAATAGCAGAGACCAAAGTGCTAACTCGTTTAAGAAACTATTAGGGTTTCTCTATCATTTTATAAGGTCTTGACCTTAATATGAAAAGTCCCAATAAAGGCAAATAAAATGGAATTGAATTGAGAACAGTCAGGTATGACGTTGGATGTGGTGCATAGCACGAGGCATCAGGAAGTGCAGGGAGTGTGGTGCACGGTAAACAAGAAGAAGAAAAAACAGGCTGTGCAGGGCAAGCACACATTTAAAAACCTGTTTGAGGTGCAGTTCTGAGGTGGAACCATTTGAGATCTCCTCTCCAACTGGAATGGGTTAATCCAGAATCACACAGAGCTTCACAGGCAAACACAGCTGTTCTTTAAAAACCAGTAGGGACCTCGAGCGACACAAGGGGATTGAACCCTCTGCAGTGGCGTCTCCACTGAAGTGCACTTCATGTCTGCATCATCTCACTAGACTTCTCTACGAGGGAAGGCGAGTCAGTTCCATGTGAATTTGCTCGCTGCCACTTTTTGAACACACAAACATGTTTGTCGTTCATCAGAACTGGATCCAGTCTGTGAAAAGTGTACCTTGTGTTTCTGAAACTGAAATCTGAGATATGATTCAACTCCAGGTATCCCGACGGCTCCTGTTAGTTTCTAAGAAGTAGTAAACATCAATCCAGTAAGGCTTTGCAGTCGTGGTCTATGGCTTCTCTTCTATCTGTTTGCATGTTTGCGTCGCTCTCTCTCTCTCTCTCTCTCTCTCTCTCTTGCTCTCTCTCTCTCTCTGTATACTGTACTTGTCTTTTTCTCTGTGGATCATACACTGTATATATCTGTGTGTGCGTGTAATATGTCCGTCTAGGTGGGGAATCTGGGTCTGCTCTTCATGTTGCTGTTCTTCATCTATGCAGCTCTGGGAGTTGAGCTCTTTGGAAAACTGGGTTAGTGTGTGTGCGCGTGTATGTGCATGCATGTGTGTGTGTGTGTGTGTGTGTGTGTGCGAGTGTGTGCATGCATATAAATCAGTGCTGATTTGCAGATGTCTGTGTGTGTGTGTGTGTGTGTGTGTGTGCGTGCGTGCGTGCGTGCCTCAGCTGACATTGGTGAGATACACGTGGATTACGTAACATGAATACATTTTGTTGTGTTGCATACATTAATTATGTCGATGTAGAATCAATGTTCTCATCAGTGCTTTAATCTACACACACACTTTCTTCTCTCCCCTCGTTCTTCCTCCTTCGAGCTCAACGCCTCTCACGCTCTCTCCCTCTCCTCGCCCTCTTTCAGAGTGTTCCGAGGAGAACCCGTGCGAGGGCCTGAGTCGCCACGCCACCTTCGACAACTTTGGCATGGCTTTCCTCACGCTCTTCAGGGTGTCCACCGGGGACAACTGGAATGGGATTATGAAGGTTATTTCCTCTCTCTCTCTCTCTCTCTCTCTCTGGAGCATTTCAGGCATATGCACAGGCATATGCAGAGTATCAGTTATGAGACAGGTGTTGCATTAAGAGGAGAGCAGATCACTGCTTTTACGACAGACTAAGAGCTGCTGATATTAGAGGGTTAGGAGGGCGTATTATTCTTCTTTGACAGGCTCAAGGTCCTTTCACGCTCAGATCAACATCCCCCCCTGTTGGAGAGGAGAGAAAATACAGCCTGCCTTGTGAAAAGACCTGAATATCACCTTAATCCCTTTATCTGCTTCCTTTATTGCTTCATACATAACGTTGGTCCTCTCCTCTTATCACCGTCCTCCAGGACACTCTGCGCGAGTGCCGCCCGCAGGACCGCCACTGCCTCACCTACCTGCCCCTGATCTCCCCCATTTACTTTGTCACTTTCGTCCTCACGGCCCAGTTCGTGCTGGTCAACGTGGTCGTGGCCGTTCTGATGAAGCACCTGGAGGAGAGCAACAAGGAGGCGCAGCTGGAGGAGATGGAGGAGAAGAAGGAGCGGGAGGAGAAGAAGGAGCAGGAGGAGAGGAAGGAGAGGGAGGAGAGGGAGGAGGCCAACCGACGGCTCAGCGCGGTGTCTCTGAGCGGAGCCCCGGGGCCGAACGTGGACGCACCTGCTCAGGTGACGTTCGCCGTGTTTTCATATTCTTGCACGCGTGGAAGCTGTGTGGGGGGGGGGTCACTGACAATGATGATCTCATGTGGCAGGTGCAGGTCGAGGATGAGGAGTGTTCCCAAGGCAACCTGCTGAGCATGGGACGCATGATGTCTCTCCCCAGCGACAGCTACGTGCAGCCACTCAGATGCTCCCCCCATCCTCCCGTTGGCCACGAGGTTTACTCCGGCTACAGCTACTCAGGTACTTACGCTATTTATAGCCCATTCAATTAAGGCAGCGTTTTTTTTTACTGTGCCATAACCACTAACTGATTGCTGTAAAGATTATTGCTTCCACAAATAGCTTCAAAAGGCAGCTGGGGTGTGATGTGGCACAAGTGAGTGACTCTGCTATTACAGAACCTGATAGAATAAGATGCGGTTTTCATAATGTTGACAAATTGAACATAAAGTAAATTGGTAGACTTATTTTTAAGTGCTGGTGGTTCTATCCCAGAGTAGCTTTAGAACAGCTTGGCTAGAATCGACTCATCAAAACAGAGTAATAGGGAGTTTTTAAGTGTACTTGTGTTTTAGAGTTAGATTGAAGTATATTACAAAATAAGGAATAGCAAGGACATTTCGAGTGGGATGGACAAACCCCCCCAAAAGGGGCTCATTCACAACCTTTTTACTTTATGTCTTTATGTTTGTGTAAATACACTGAGAGCCACAAAAACGGATTATGGCTCTACCTTATTCTGTTGAGTTCCTGTCATCTATGCGATTATCTACTGTGAACGTTATCTTCTGCAGGCTCCATGTCGTCTCTGACCTCCAGCAGCGGCGGCTCCATGCTGCAGGTTCCAGGAGCTCTGCCCGCCATCAGCCACGCCACGCTGGGAACCGGCCGCAGCTCGAGGCCGATGATCTGCCTCAGCACGGCCCAGAGCACCGAGAGACACTCCCCGCACAGACTCAGTCCGGCCGACAGCACGGAGGGACACAGGCTCAGTCCCGCTCACAGGATGAACAGACTGAACTCAGCTCACAGTATAGACGGATACAGGTTCAGCCCGGCACATCGGATAGACAGACACAGACTCAGCTCTGCTCACAGTATGGACGGATACAGGCTGAGCCAGGACCATAACGCAGACCGGCCCAGACTCATGTCCAGTCACAGTATAGACAGACACCCGTCCCTCAGACTGAGTCCCACCCACAGCGCCAGCAGACATCCCTCTCATTGGCTCAGTCCTGAAGACAGTTTGGACCGAAACATGCTGAGTCCCTCCTACGTCCCCGACAGTTCAATCCAGAGGAGACCAGCTTCTTTCCACACCTCCAGCAGACAGCTACGAAGACAGGTGGGTGTTCCTCACCTCTTAAATCCTCTTCTCTTCTCTTCTCTTCTCTTCTCTTCTCTTCTCTTCTCTTCTCTTCTCTTCTCTTCTCTTCTCTTCTCACCTCTTCTTTTCTCACGTCTTCTCTTCTCTTCTCTCCTAAATACTATAAATATGTATTTACTTTGATTATTTAAATATATTATTTTGGAAATTTAGTCCCAACTCATTACCACCAAACCAATCTGCACTCAGAATTAGAAAAAGAAGAACAGATATAATACTATAACAGCAAATGTGTCAGATCCCAAAAGAACCTTTAAATTATTAAATGATTTACATAAATTCAAGAGAAAATAACAACAATCATCAAAATATTTTAGTGGTTACAGACATAAACCTGTGAGGGATGTAACACAAAGCCGTATTTGTATTGAATGGTGATGAGGTGCAGACTTTTCACCTCTTTCTGTTAAAAATGAAGCCAGTTAAATTAAATTAAGAATTAGGTGTTCACCGTGATGGATTAAACAAACCAAGGCAATGGTTTGGTGATGGAAATTGATGATGCCTGGAATTGGAGGAGAAATGGCCACGTTTGCAGAATCTTAAACAAAGGAGGGGAAATGACAGATTTGTAGTGATTGGCTGATTGAGATCATGGGAACAAATCTGATTGGATAACTGCAAACACCCCACAGCTGATTAGAAGAGAGGCCAGAGGGTGAACGGGACGTAGAAAAACTTAAGCTTAATTAAGAATATACAAGTATTATTGATTCTGCTCCATGCTTAGTAATGTGGCTGCGTTGGATTGCAAGACCACAAATTCTCTGTACCACATCATGAATCATCACAAGATTGTTCTAATGCACAGGATGTGATGATGTTCAATGAAAATACATTGTTTAACCTTTCGATCCAGGTTAACTTTTATTGTTATTGTCTTAATTTAATTAATTGACAGATTCAATTCTTCAGGTGTGTTGAGTTATCACATGGTACTCAGTGTGTTTGTGCTTGTGTTGTTTCTGCAGGAGGCCGTGCGCGGTGATTCTCTGGATCACGGCTCAGCAGACAATCTGGCAGAGCCTCACCTTACTGTGCCCACCGTCTCTTCCACGCCACAACGCCAGCGATCGTCGAGTGTGCACACGTTGAAGTACGCCCACCCCCAGAGGGTCATCTCGAGCCGCAGCCCCAGCCGGAGCCACGGTGAAACCAACGGACGAGAACATGCACCTGAGCAGGCCGATTCGCAGCCTGACGCAGGTGTGGAGCAAAGGCAGCAGAGCTTTTCCAGTCTGAAGGTTTCCGGCGGCGAGTCCACCCCATCAGCTCCGCTCTGTGGCTCCAGAGGCCCCAGCTTTGGCCCCGGCTCCGGCACGGGGCCACAGGTGGACGACGCTGACGAGGAGGTCAGCCGCATTAACAGTTCTGGTCACACTGACTCACACACACAACTCCCTCCCAGCTCTTCACACAAAACCAGACACCTCGACCCGAGCCCTGCAGAGCACAGGAGCCAATCAGTGTCCCCGGTGTTGGGCAGGAAGAGGAAGCAGAGGATGAGCCCGCCGCCAGGAGAGGAGCCGGTCAGGATGGCAACCCAGCTGATGGACAGCAATGTTGATCTGAGGAGGCGAACTCTCTCCTTTGACGCCACGAGCCTCTCGCCCAATCAAGGAGAGGGAAGCTCCGTGGACGACTGAACTCAGCGACCGGTTGATGGATTGGTTATTCTCTTAAAAATGAAGGAGACACGTGTGCTGCTGGAGCTGGAGCGCACGAGAAGGGCGGGAGTCGCAATCCAAAACAGGAAGGATTACTGGTTTCCTGTTTCAGGCCACGCCCCTCGCCTCGTCCCGTCCAATCACAGGATATTCACGGGGTGTTTCAGATGAACTCATTCAGACTGTGATGATGTATGAGTGTGTTCAAAGACTTGCATCCCGTTGTGCTCTTTGCACACTAGATGCACACAAGGAGACGATTCCGTTTCTTCCCTCATAGTCCTAGCTTTAGTTCAGACACAGTAGTCTCTCTCTCCTGCGATATTTACCCCAACACTTACTTAACCCTTGCTTGCGCTCCTCCTTCTAACCCCACTCTCATCCCGAGCCTCGCATCTCAAGCCTAGGTCAGAGTACAGGACCAGATCCCAATAAGGTTACTGCTTATAGACATGGAGACAGAAAAGATAGGGACTTCAAACAATGATTATTTGGAGTATCGATTAAAGCTTGGGTTGGTAATCCTGGAAAAGCTAAGGGAGGCAGGCTACACTTTGAAAATATGCAACCGATACATCCCAACCTTCTCCTGTCGGGCCCCTCGGCGAAGCTGCGTCTCCAAAACACATCCACGCTCACGGCCTGGTAACGACCAGAAGTCATGACTCACTCACAGCGAGAGCGCGAGTGCAGGTTGATTCTGCCCCGATGAAATAATTGGTTGTGTCTATTCCAGTCCTCCGAAGGCCACAGACACCAGCTTTTTTAGTTTCTTTTATTTCTCTGACGATTTTATTTAATGGTGGCTCTTACGACGAACAGAGTATTTCAACGGATAAGTTAAAAATGTTATTTTTAAACAACTCACCAACCCTTCGTTTAATCTGCAGATTAATTGTTGGACTCTCTAAAAAAAACATTGTCTTCCAACCCAAGGCGATTTCTCATTCATTATTAAAATTAATGTTGAATTCAGTTGAATTATTAAAATTCAGGCGGCTACCATCAGATCATCACTTGTGCTGCATCTACAATCAGCATCAATTATGCTGCATAACATTTTACAGAACAGTTGACTAAGTGTTGAAGTCTCTTTCTTGCTGCGTGGTGCAGAAATGAAGGTTTCAGTTGACAAAGGAAAAAGGATTTTTAAATGAATAAACTTACAAACATTAAAGCTTTTTATATGAAATTGCTTAATTTGTAATTGCACACTTCTACAAATCATTTTATAAGATACGTATTCTTAAAAAACTGAAAAACTAATTGTACAGTGGAGTTTTTAGCTGTTAAATAGGACGTCTATTATAACTTCTTTTACCTCTTGACCTGCAGTAAACTGCCAGTGGCTGCAGCTCGATCATTCTCAGATCAAAGTCTAAGCAAACCTCAATATCTCCTTTATTTTTCTCAGATTTTTTCCTCCATGCTTGAAACCACCCAAAAATGATTTGCTGTTCCAGCCTCTAAGCTGAATTCCTGTAGTGTGACCTAGGCTTTATTAGTCTCTACCTCGCTTCCTCCCAATTCCCACCTCTTTGAATGTTAGTTTTCTCACTTCCCCTCCTTCCACTTTGCTTTTCTCTGTCTTAGTATTCTCAGGGTAGAGGTAGATCAGACGCAGGTGAGTGTGAGGCACGCGATCACAGGCCTGCAGACGTAAGGTCGCCCCCTGCTGTCAGAAGCCAGAGCTGACGTGGGGGCTGGCGGATGTTCGTGGAGATAAAGCTGTATTAAAGGGGGTTGCAAGGTGAAATGGCGACTGAAGCAGATGCACTGAAGGGCTTATTCCGGTGATATAACAGTGTGTAAACTCTTTGTAGAAAAAAAGGCTGACACTATATTTTATTAACACGGCGGCGATGTGATGAGAGCTTCAAAGGAAACTTCCTACAGTTCTGAATGTCCTTTTATCTGCAGGTGCTGGATTGCGAGGACGGATGACGTTAGTGTTACAGAATGATGAAGAAGCTCGTGATGACTCTGGATGATGCAAATGTTTATAATATTATAAATATAAATATATATATATAATGTTCCTGCAGATTGTTAGAAGCAGGGAAAGGATGTACAGTGAGCTCACCTGCAGCAACATGATTGGACAGTGCTGGAATAAAACCACTTCCTTTCTGACTTTCACTCGACTCTGTGACCTTGCTTCTGACTCCGTCCTCTCGCCCCGGAGAAAGAGATTCAAACCCTCACGCAGTGGGAGCGGCTGTGGACCTTCAACATGTGAGCGGTTTAATCTAAAAATAAAGCTCACACACAGCTGTCGCCTGCTGCTGCTAATCAATTCCTCATAACTCGAGTGCCCTCTCTAATTATAGTCCTCCAGCAGATGTGGATTCACGCGGATCCACGTCAAGATACGTAATTATGTTAAAAACAGATTCTCACGTTGCACGATGCAAAAAAAGACAGAAATTATTTAAAGACGATGCGACGGGAACAAAGGCAGACCCGCAGCTCTGTTAGTGCTTGTGGTGCTGGATAGGTTTTATTTTCCATACTTCATTATTCCACTTCAGCATATCACAATAAAATATTTAATCACATGAATATTTCACACTGGAACACTATAGCGTTCAGAATGCATTAAGCCGGCCTGCCTTTATTTCCCTGCCAAGAAAATGTACCAATTCCAGCAAGTTCTATCCCCAACCCCCTCCCCCCTCACTTGTTTGCTCACATCTATTGGTCAAGGCGCCCGACTGTGTCAATTTCAGCCAATGGGAGGCCACGTTTCTGCAGGGCAGCTTGTGATTGGAGAGAAAGGCTGAGGGCAAACAGAACTGTCAATACACCATAGATAAGACCTTGTGTCCTTTAATTTGGCAACGTCATCACTGATCTACATCTATGTTAATCTGCACTTCACCATTTGAACATGCAGTCAAGGTGTGTGTGTGTGTGTGTGTGTATCCTTCCAGGTGTATAAACATGTGTGTCCAGGTGTACCCGTAGGTCTGTTTCCAGGTGTGAGTGAGTACAGCTGTGGTTTCAGTGCGGCTGTGTGTGTGTGTGTGTGTGTGTGTGTGTGTGTGTGTGTGTGTGTGTCTGCAGGAACATTAGACGGTATTCATGACACAGAGAAGTCACAACTAAGCTCAGCCAGCAGTTGACATGGTGAAACTAGACCGTACATCACATGACCCCCCAAATCCCACCAATCCCAGTCCCACCAGTCCCAGGAGAGAATGGAAAGCTACAAAACAGCGAGGCAGGAAGTTGTCCGTGAGGCGTGGATCATCTCACACCTCCTCTCTCTCTCTCTGTCCATGTGTCTGTCTCTAGAAGGCGGGGGCCATCGGTCTCTGCTGTGTGAGTTTCTGCGGGTCCAGGGTCTCAGTGAAGGGCGGGGCTTGGTAGGGGTTGGTGGTCACTATGGTGGCACCGTTGGCGATGGGATACGGTGTAGCACGAGCGTTGCCCGGGGCGGTCTCCAGATGTTGCCATGTGAACAGGTTTGTTTTGCTGCCGGTCAGGAAGCGTCGCAGTGCGCTCAGCGTCAGCACGGTCTGTTAGTAACACAAACACACACAAGCACACACACAAGCACACACACACGTAATAGCAGAGGCTGTTAATCACACACTGATTTATTTACATTGTCAGATGTTAGATAAGTGTCGCACCACTTTATAAAAAAATACCTAAATGATGTGTGTCTAAACTTTAGGGAGTGAATTTACTGGGTTCACCATCTTGGTTTGGCAGATAAACATGCTAAGACCTGCTGATGAAGAGTAAACACAAACTAAAGGGCGGTTCCGGAAGCCATTTTGTGTCCGAACCCGACCGAGCCCGAGAGAAAACTACTGATTTGTTGAGTGAGCATTTTAATAGCGTCAGCTGGAAGGAACGCCGGGCTGCAGCACATGAAAAATAAAGGCGCTTGACATTGTTATGCGCCAGTTAGACTCATTTACTTGTTAATCAAAGGTTAATAAGCCTTCCCCCTGAGCCCTGAGCCCTGAGCCCTGCAGATATTGAGTTCCAGAAACTCATCTCCAATGTGGATGGAGAACAGAATGCTCTGTTTTTCTTGTGTTTCTTCTGTTCCTGCAGTGGAGAAGCTCACGTGCAGTTTTAGTGCAGTTGCACAAACAGGAAAGGAGGATTGAAGAACCTTTTTGCGACCTTGAGTAGCTATTGTGTCAAACTCAAAAATGCTGGATCCCCAATTTCCCATATTTAAAATTTGCATTATCCCTCCTTGCCTGGTAAACTCCTCATCTTACAAGCTCCATTCCCTTTTTGTAACACATTATTTTTTTATGAATACACACTATAATCTCCAAGCATAGACTCGATAGAGGGTGAACCCACTCAACCACATGTTCTCAGACTTTAGAAAGCCAGAGGACATTAAACATGTGTTTTCACAGGCTGAGTTGAACTCCTTAAATCGACTGGACTTCCCCAAAAAGTATCCAAAGTCAAAAGAACATTGATTTTGTTCGTTTGACTCGTTCTGTGAAGAATATCCGAATATTTTCCCCCAGGATTAATGGAGAAAATATTTTATGTTAGAATAAAGTGAGGGAGGGAAGGGTCTTGGGCAGCAGCCACTGCTCGTCCTCCGTGAAGGTAATGCTCTTACATGTGTTTATAGACAGCAGACACAGATAACCCTGAAAATACAACACACACACACTTATGGGGATGATGATGACACATTCACATGAACGTACACACACAGATGTAGGTGTAAACACAGATATAAGCATACAGACCCAGGAGAGGATGGAGAAGAAGCAGAAAGTGATGGTGGCTCTGGCGGCGTCGGAGCCTTGGCCCAATGGCAGCTCGTCTGGGGAGGTCGACTGCCACTGATTGGCCAGAAAACAGAAGCCAACGAACCACAGGAAGCTGGCGAGGCCTGAAGGGGGGAGGGAGATGGGCTTTTAGGGCTTTAGGTTGTAAAAGGCTCATATGGATCGACACCCGCTCATTCGATAAAAATGTTAAAATCATCTAAACAGCAACAACAACACAACTAATAGGCATCCTATTAGCAGCTCTGTGTTGTTCGGTCGTAAACTAATGAAAGTTTGACCTGATGATGGCGCTACATGAAAAGTTAGTGGTCTACAAGTCATCTTGAGGCTAAAGGGAATGTCTGTGCCAAATCTGATGGCAATACTTCTGACAGGCTTTACTGAAAACCACACATTTTAACCTCATGGTGGCGCTAGAGGAAAAATAAAGGGATCAAATAAGTTATTTGTGAATGTTTGTACACATGTTGTGGTATTTAGTCTCATAGACGCTGACGAGGCCGATTACAAAGAGAACATAAAGACTTTATAAATCGATGACTCTTTGGAGGAGCTAACTAACCATCACGAGGTTGATGACCAGCAGAAACTACAGAACATAAAATCACGTGGAACCATAATGCATCACCTTCATACTTAGATTTTCATGTGGATTCAACAAACAGATTTCATGTTGTAATTTGTCAGCTTGAGTGGAGCTGGTGGGCGACTTTTATACCGTCAGACATAGCCAGGCTAGCTGTTTCCCTTTTTGCGCTTTATCTTATTCTGTTTTTAATCTCGTCCAAGTTTTGTCTTCCATATTTTCACTACTTAAGTTGTATTCATTTGCTTTTTTTAATATTTGGGGTTTAAAATTTTCTGTCTAGATTATTTCTAAACCTTTGACAATTCGTCCACGACATTTGTGTTTATACATACCGGAGAAGACGAGGTCCAGCAGGACAGCGCGTCTTCTGTCCCGGATGTTGCTGATGGAGGGAAAGTAAACGTCCAGGATCAGGAAACAGATGCTGCCCAGGAAACAGGCCACGCCCACAGTGACGCCATAGTTGCAGGCGTCTGCGTTGTTGTTGAAGACGCAGAGCAGCCGCTCGCTGCCGATGTTGATGTAGCCCTCGTTCACGATGCAGCTGAACACCACCACGGAGAAAACCTGCAGGGGGAGAGACACGTGGGCCGGGTCATTATCTCACGGGCGAGAGAGAGTGAACTCACACTGATGTATGAATGAGCTCTCATTCCTCATACAGGCCACACAATACAAACACTGTGTGAGTGGGCTGAGGGGATGAGAGGTAGAGGGACGATTCAAACAGACATTTCTCTTTAATAAAAAGGTTTAGTTCACCAAAATGACAAAATACAAACCATAAAAAACAACATGTTTTCACCAATTACCCCGAGTGATACATATTCAGCCGTGCCATCGCTATAAACTGTCGTCCAGTTTGGTGAAGCTGGGATCAAGAAACTCCATTTAACCAAATAAAGGGTCACTTCACCCAAATTACAGAACATCTTCCCACTCACTCTTAATGGTAATGAGCCAGTTGCAGTTCAGGGACTTTGAGACTTCCACCGGTGATTAAACCAAACAAGCCGCGTGTCTTCCCACAAAGTATTTCCTGGTAACTGAGGACGATTCATCGTATTAAAAGCCGTGTTTTTTGTATCCCAAGTAATTATAGAGGAAAAGACTGAAAAGACTCATTATGTTGAGCTTTTCTCATATTAATATATTTTTCAATATATTTTATTCGGTGAAAAACACAAGCAAATTTCCCTTGACTTCAAAAATGGTAAACATGTTGTGTTGGGTCTCAAAATAAAACTCTCCTTGAGTGTTTGCATCATGTCGGCTGAAATATGAAAGCTTCCATGGTGACTTTTTGACCCCCAGTTTAACCATGGAGCAACTTTTTAGCTGCTGGTGCACAGAGACACCAGTAAAGCCCAGAAAGGTGAAGATTGCAAGCTACTAGACATCAACTATTAACAGAGAAAATAAAAGGCTGATTCAATTCAAATTAATTTGCACAGATGTTTGAGACTTAATAAATCAATAATGAAATGTTCTGGTCCGAATCTTTCAGGTCTCCATAGTTTTGTATACTGACCTGCTCTTTGTTCTTTTCATATCTGAAAAGCTTAATCATTCCAAATTACTGCAGATGCTTTGTCTCTATCGTGAATGGAAAATTGCTTCTGACTAACTACGAGCTGCGTTGAATTATAAGACCCAGCTCCGGGGGGCTGTTAACCCGCTTTGTCTCCCTAGAAGCAGGTTGTTGTGTTGTGTCCTCGGTGCACATTACAGGTCTGTGTGGTGACTCACATGCAGACACTGGGATGTGTCACCTCTGAAGCTGAAGCTGAAGCTGAGCGCAGACACAAAGAGGCCCGGATAAACATATGGTAATCACCTTGTGCTGCTGCAGCTCCAACCTGCAGCTGCAGCACTGAGATCAGGTCTGTTCATCATGAGACATTAGCACCACAACAGATCCCTTTATGAAAACTGGGTTCCATTCATGTCAGGAGCGGTGCCGGAGCCGCAGGCTACATGCAGCATGTGAATGGGAGACAGACAGAGGTGGGGGTGCAGGCCCATCCACCGACAGTCACCGTGCACAGGAGGCTTACCCACGACATCAGTCGGAGGATGGTCCGGGGATGCGTGAAGAAAGCGACCGGGTCGAAGGAGACGCTCCCGGCCCTCCCGGCGCCGTACGCGCCCGCTGGCTCCATCCCGCCGGGTGTGTGCAGCCTGACGCCCGCAGAGACAAGGAGAGGAGTCGGTGAGCGAGCGGAGGAGCGGCGGCGTCCTCCTCCTCCAGCTCCGAGTGAAGTCACAGCGCGTCACCGGGAGCCGAGCGCAGGCTGCTGCGCGTGGACGGTCGGTTCTCATGGAAACACGGTGCTGGAGATCGTTCCCCTCCAAAACGATAAATGTGTGATTGTATATTGATTCAGGCTGTATATCCTACATATCCCCTTGATGAGAATTGTATATAGACTATATCATATAACTCACAGTGCATTAAAAAAGAAGGTTCAAGTTAAAACCAAGTGGTTCTTCGCTGCGATGCCGCAGGGAAACCTTTTAGGTTCTGCAAAGAAGCTTTTACTTGTTGATTCTTCAAAGAACCATTTATCCACGAGTTCTCTAAAGAATACAATTGGGCATAAAAAAAAATTCTTAAGCGAGAAAAGGTTCCAGAACCAGATTTTCTTAGAGTGTGTCACGATCATTCCTTTTACAAAATGTTGTTTTTGAGAGGATCAATGTTAGGAATGTGATCCAAATAGATCAAACTATGTGCTTTACACAAATAAAGAGTTTTATTTGTAATCCATGTTGTTTTTCTGTGGAGACAAATACATCTTTCTACATTGTGGATAATAAAACTCAACCCAGTTAAACAGCCCTCCAATGTTACAGAAAGTGATAAAAGTGATTTAGATCTGCTCTAAAAATCTAATCAGCTCTTTCTCTTCCTTCCATCAAGTGCTGTGTTAATCCATTTTGTAGTTTTAGTGTAATCTTGCTCACAAACAATTAAACAAAACAACCAGCAAACAGTGAAAACAAACCGTCCTTAGCAGAGGCTAAAAATATAATCACAAACACATACAAATGATATAAAATGTAAAAAGAGAAATATGTCAATTGTTTTTGATCGTTTGTATATGAGCAAGATTACACTTCCTTCTTTGTTCCATGGCATTGTAATGCTGCTTGTTTAATGGACGGCAGGTTTGCATGTTCTCCCTGTGCCTGTGGGTTTGATTTGGTTACTGCGGCTGGTCGACTCCAGAGACCTGCAGACAGAAGCTCACTGAGGTGGAATAACTGAAAAACCTTTCAGCCATCAGAGTGTTCAGATGAAGACTTTATTAGACCTGATCGCACACACGGTTAAGGACAGTGTGGTTGAGTGGATAAAACAAGATTCATGTTTAGAAAGAACTACACACACACACACACACACACACACACACACACACACACACATGCACACGTCTCTTTGTTCTGATATTAAAGCTCCTCTTTGGTTTTGTCTGCATTTTTCGCGTCCTCAGCTTTCGCAGCCTCGATGTACTTCACCCTGTCTTCATCCTCCTGGAGACACAAAGGAGACAGGTTTATTTTTAACAAAGAATAAAGGAAGCTCTCTCTCTCTCACACACACACAAAAACACACACACACACACAAATTGACACTCACACACACACAAACTCTCACACCGTCATAACAGCTCAGCCGGCGAGGAAGATGATTTTACCTTAACTCTGTCCTTTTTGGCTTTTGCCATCTCTTTATCTAAAAACTTAACCAGGTCCTTCACCTTCATTTTCCCCTTGTAAACCACCATCTGAAGAGAACACAGATCAAACAACAACTATCACAGGTCTGCAGTTTGTTAATGTTGAACGGTTTAACACAAGTTGTGTTTGGGCCAAAACGCCCTGATTCTTCATTGCTCCAGAGAAGCTTCATACCCTCTCAGCGTAGAGAGCAGGGAACAGGCCGAGTGACGGGTAGCGTCCCTGCATCGACAGGTTGATGTCATTGGCGGAGGCGTCGATCCGTGCGACCACCACGTCCTCTCGCTCCTTCAAGGCCTCGGCTAGTTCTTCCAACAGCGGGAACAGAGCCTTGGATTCCTGACTGTACGGCAGATCTGAGGAGCACACGGTGAGATTTGTAACCTTTGAATCTGTGCTTCCTGTGGTGTGTCGTGTGTAACGTGTGTTTACGTACAGAACATGACAAAAACAGTCTTGTTGGGGTGAAAGGCGACTTTCTCCAGAGTCATCCCCACCAGCTCCTTCACCGGCCTTGTGTCCCACCCGTCAGGTGCCGGCTCGCTCTGCAGCTTCGGCTGATGCATCAACACAGACACATTCAAAACGTCAGCTCCACCTGTCGTCCCAGTTCCACTCAGCAGATTGGGAGTGTGTGCGTTACCTTAGCTTTGCCCTCGAGGTAGGACTGACAGAATGTCTTTATGGTCTCTACGTCCAAAGAGTCAGAGGGCAGGTGGTAGGTCACATGGTCTGTCAGGTTCACCAATCGGATGATAGGAGCCTCAAAATCACGTACTCTGAAGTACTCCATCAGCCGGCCATTACGAGGCTCATACACGTTCACCCAAACAAATAAAATCTGAACACACACAAGGAAAACAAACAAAGTAGGCAAATGCTGCTGTTTGAAAGATATTGTGTGTGTGTGTGTGTGTGTGTGTGTGTGTGTACCTTCAGCCTGAACGCCCCTGCAGCACTGTTAAAGGCAGAGTGAATCTCTTTGAAGTCGGCAGAGCTTGCGTTAACAAACAGGAGGGCGTGGTTCAACACAGGAGAGCCTAAGATCTGATTGGCCGTCTGCAAGAGATAAATTAAACATGAGTATACCCAGTCCACATCACAGACTGTATGTTAAGATGTTACAGAGGAAACACAGTGCCAATAAACCAAGCCACACCAAAGCACTCACACTCATACATATCAGTCCCATACATGTGCATGGTTTTTTTATTGAGATCCATGAATTATTCCCTGGGAAATTTGGTGGAAACATCGAAAAACTAATTGTTACAAAATTCCTAGATCCGAAGCCTGATCTGGATCCACACCATTGTTTTTTTTAAATCCTCTTCACGATCCACATTTCTGCTGTTTTATTCAAATCAAAGATAAAACGTCTTGTGTTTGTTTCACGGTTATTTACCTGATTTAAGCAACACATGCTTCAAACAGCCTAAGAGTCTGCAGAGCTGAACAGATTTGTAGAAGAATCACATGTGCAAACAGGCAGCAGATCATCAGACATATTCACGAAATAGAAAGTCAAACATTCCATTATATTAATATTAACAGACAATCCCAGTGAGTTTAAACCCAAAAAACAGCTCCAAGCTGCAGTGGAGCAGTTACAGTGTGTGTGTGTGTGTGTGTGTGTGTGTGTGTGTGTGTGTGTGTGTGTTTGTGTGTGTGTGTGTGTGTGTGTGAATACAACATGCACTTAATACCTTTCCAGTGTATTCAGTGACTGGGTCCATCTGGTAGACAGTGATAAAGATGATCAGCTCCTCTTTAGATGTCTGAGGCATCATTTTATAAGCCTGGATGAGCTGAGACTGCAGCAAACACACACACACACACACACACATACACACACACACATACACACACACACACACACACACACACACATACACAAAAGCAAACACACACGCACAGGTATGAGTACAACAAACAGCTGGTCTTGAAATAGTGTAGAGATAGTAGAGATTCATGCATTTCGGAAGAAAAATTGTGTGTGGGTGTGTGTGTGTGTGTGTGTGTGAGTGTATCAGTACCTTTTTGAGCAGCAGAACAACATCATGGGTGAGACCATATTCACTGATAACTTCGTTGTTCTGTGTCACAGCAAAGCTGACGTCAGGAAGGTCCATGGCTGCAGCGTAGAACACCTGGACGTACTCGTGATCCAGCTCCTGCACACACACACAATCACACACACATTGCACACACACAAACAAACACACAGACACACACACACGTACACACAGTTACAATTGAGCAAAGCCACAAAAGCAAAAAATAAAAGTAAAACAGCAGATTTTCACCTTAAAGAATCCGACCACCGTCAGCTCCTCCGAGGCCTCTGATAGGCTACGATTGGTGATGAGGTCAGCAGCAGATCCTGCCCTCCGTTTCAGCCAGGTCAGGATGGACGCCGCGCTCAGAGGATCTGAAAACGATAATAACCTTGTTATAGCAAATTCAAATAAGATTCAACAGGCTCTACAGGTTCATGATCAATTCTTCTCTCGTGCCTGTTACTGTGGAGCTGGAGATGATTAGTTTAGCTTAGCATGAAGCCAGGGGAAACAGCTAGCCTGGCTCAAACTAGAAACCACAGAACTCACACGTTCCAAGCTGGCCTATTTCGTTTCTCATGTAAAATGAGACGACTGACAGAGGAGCACAACTGAGGCCTAACCCTAGCCCCAAATTACAGCTCCACAAATGTGCTCTATAATGTCTGTGTCTTTCACGTACCAGGGCAGGGGACAGGGTTCTGTTTGTCTCCGCCAAGGTACAGCCTGATTATTGGAGGACCTTTGGCGTTGAGATCTTTCGCCAGCTCCTTCTCCTTTGTGACATCGATGACCGCCAGTTTGACCTCTGACCCCTCGAGCTCCGCAGCTGCACCTTTAAAAGCTGCTGATACACGATGGCTTTCTGCAGACAGAGGAGCATCTGCACATGGAAACACACAGACAGACACACACACACACACACACACACACAAACACACAGCAATAAGGACATGAATATACTGCAGTGTGAGGTTGTTATTTGGCTTTAAGGCAAATACACTTACAATCCATTTAATTGCTCTGTGGTGGCGATTCTTAACTTTAGCCTTTATGTGAACATTTAGGTTAAGATCAATCGTGACTTACAGAAATGCACCAGGAGCTGTTTGTATTTTCTCAGCGCCCTTTTGAAATCCCCTTCCTTCAGCTGCAGGACTCCGTCCTCCTCGGGGAGAGATGTGTCGCCCTGTCGCTCACGATGCTCGGCGGCGGCGACAAACGCACACAGACAGAAGGCCGACAGCCCCAGCAGCAACAGTCTCCTCATGACGGCTCAAACAAGATCTGAGAAACTGGTCACCGGTACAAGCCTGAAGGGAAGGTACGTATGAAGGGAGTGGTGAGAGGAAGGGCTGATGTGTGCATGTCAGTGTGTGTGTGTGTGTGTGTGTGTGTGTGTGTATGTATGTGTGTGTGTGTGTGTCTGGTGCAGGTAGAACTCATGTTGTGGGGACCTCATTCTGCTTAGTCACTTTATAGGGAGGTGTCTTACTCATGGCGACAAAAGAGACCCCACAAAAAAATGTTTTAAGGTGTTGCAAGGTTAAGGTAAGTCTCCAAGTTTGTGTGTGTGTGTGTGTGTGTGTGTGTGTGTGTGTGTGTGTGTGTGTGTGTGTGAGTGAGAGTGCTGAGCTGGTAGCTGTGAATGCTTTCTGTTATCTGCCGACTCGACCCACCGGTCTGTAGCTGATTAACTTCCCTATCTAAGCCCCGCTGTATCCCTGCCATTGGCTGATGTTCATATCAAGTATATCACGAAATATCTAAATGCCCTTTGCCTAACACAGTTACCCTCCACAAGGTCAGAAGGGAAGCGAAAACACAAACAAACATACACATTTAACACATGCACATATTCACGATGTGCAGAATTCACCCACCAGCGCAGGTGTTAGAGGAATTTACGTGTTCGGCCGTGTTAAAATAGTCAAAACCATTTTTTCCTATCAACATAATAGATTAATAATTAACTTTGTAAGGATACTGATCATTGCACATCATTACAACAGCAGGTAGAGAAGGTGCATTAATCAATCATTGCATTTCAGGGCAAAGTAGGACACTCATATGCCACCAGGTCACAGCAGGTTTAACCACAGTATACATTATGTCTGTATCCCTGAAGAACAAGCTCAACATTTTGAGAAATATAAGATCATTTGTTTTCCTGCTGAGAGTTTGACGAGAAGATTGATGCCTTACACTCAAATATTAAATGTGTGGCCAGAGCTAAGAAAAGGTTTGCTTAGCGAATGAGACTTCAAGCCGGTGACAAAGTCCTATCCTGCTATCACTCAATCTGAACATAAACCAAAGTAGAACGTGAGATGAAAGTGTTGGTTTCTTTAAATGCAAAGTTAAAATCAAAAGGTCAAACTATTTCTTAACTTTGTGAAGATGGGGGCAGACACTTGCACATTCTCTATAACATCTTCAGCTGAATATTGTGCCTTTGAAAAGTAATGCAGAGAAAAGGGCAAATTTATGACATGGAATCAACTTTGAAAATCTAAAATAAATGGAATACAACCAGCTTAAAAAATCTGTGTTAAATTTGGGTTTGAATTGATAATAATAAAAAACAAATAATAATAAATCATAATTTTATTCATAATAAAATCACAATTTAAAAAACAACGTGTGCAAACATCAACTCACATGTAAACAAATGTTTTACAGCAAACAAAAATCACATTTTATGATGACAAATCGTACATGCACATCCAGTCAGGTGTTTCACTATTGGATCAGAAAGAGTCTCAAACAGACACACACACACACACTCACACACACACACACACACACACACACACACACACACACACGCATACACACACACACAGTACTGAGTAGACGTCTGTTCAGGTGAATACAACTACCTGTGTGGTTTTATCACGGCTGTGCAGGGTAAAAAGAATCCCTGTGTGTTTAGTAAATCCGTTTTTCCATTAAGCTTTGTTTGGTTTAAACATGTCCGACATTCACACCTAGTTTCCTCTGCTTCATCACGTCGGGTAAATGTTCAATGTGTGTTCTCTTAGTATTTAAATATGTAAAACAGCTCATTATCATGTTGGTTCATGTAAATCAGTCCCTGGACTGGACGGGAACTCGGTTGTCCAAAATGTCCTCTCTGTCTCTGTCTCTGGTTGGTGCGCTGAGTTGTGGTCAAACGCTTCAAGGATGGATTTAGTGTTCAGTTCCTCCTTGTTTTAAAAAACAAGGAGGAACTGAACACTGAATCCATCCAGCGACGGCTCTAACCACCGCATATTTACAAAAACAATGATCATTTAAAATAAAAAGAGGAGGTTTTAAAATGTATAAAGCAGCTGTGGTGAGTCACGATTCTCGTTGGTTAAATTAATCAAGTTTCTATAAAAATTAAAAGTTAAACAAAAATGTCCACGGAAATGTGTCAAACTGCTCTTGCAGCACAGTCCACTTCTCTTCTGTCCATCTACAGTCTTCTCTGTACATCACTTACAGCTCCATCACTTAAAAACTGTCCTGGTTCTATAGGTGGGACAGTCCGGGTCATCCTATGGTTGTTTGTAAGTGAACAGATGGTGTCCACACTCTGGGCAGGAGTGATATGCGTCCTGTAGTCCACATGCAACGAGCGGGATCAGACAGAAACCACAGATCAGCCTGAAACACACGAGGGGTGAAGTATTAGTTAAACCTGTAACAGCTCTCTAACATTAACGTGTGGTGCGTTTGTATGTGTGTGTCACCCCATCACTGCCAGAAGTAGACACAGGCCCCAGGCATCCTTGTTGGGATGGTACTTGACTTTAGTGGTAACAGTTCGCCGGCAGTGTGGGCAGCGCACCAAACCAGGCTTCCTTGTCAGATGTGACAGTGAGATGCGGACCGGCGCCGGCTGGGTTTGGCTGGTGTTGACCGTCTGTCTCGCACCGACTGTGGAAGGACAGAGGACATTATAAAGGGTAAAACACCAACCAGGGAAGGGAAGGGAATATACTTTTCACCTGCTCGGTTGGATTATAAACGGAGGACCTATACCTTGTGTGTGTGGATGGATTATGTGTCCAGTGTTTCTGGGAGTTGAGGTCACAGACGTGGGCACAGAGGGCAGAGACAGGACGGGAAATGGATCCCGCTGTATCCTAACTAGTGAAAAAGAAAAACTAAAGTGTTACTTCACACATAAGTAAAATAAAGTTCTTGAACACATCTCTTTCTCTCTGTTTCAGCTCTTTGTGCAGATCTTTGCAGAACAATAAAAGAAGGTGATAGAGAATTGGGAGTTGTGCACCAGTAAATGTAAGAATATGGCCTTTAGTGACCTTTAACTTATTCATTTTAAATACCTGTGTATATATAGACAGTTCAGGCATAATGTATAATCAGTATAATCAAAATAACCTTGGGTTTATGTTAATTTTGTCAATGGAACACTGCAAACCTTTTTGCTTGCTTACTGAAATGAGGACGATGGGGCGATCGATGTTTATCTGAAGAAAAGAGGTTTCTGCAAAACCAACCCGAGAATGCTGATATGAATTCAAATCGTTCTGAACAAGATTCACACAGATTAATGTAGAATGCTTTTCTTGAAAATCGCCCTCTATATCTCCAACCACATTAAAATGCATAAACAACATCTGCTCAGTAAAAACGTCTGCTCTACTGTAATCACACTGTGACGTGTCTGCACTTTAAAGAAGACACGTTATGCTCGATTTGGGTTATTAAAATGCTCTAATGTTCAGGAAACGCATCACAGTCCTCGGACTGCTGCAGCTCCTCTTGTCAGCCTCTGTCTGAAACACTTGGTTTTAGGTAATGTATCCGGAATATCTCATCTCTCCTTAAGTTTTATGGTCTGCGATAAAAGACAAGATTCCGATCTCTAGAAAGCTTATTTTACGAGTGAAAAAAACAAACAACGCACTGACAAGAAGATGAATGAGCAGAGAGATATTCTACCTGCTTCTACGTAGGTTGGGGGAGGTGTGGAGGGGGAGGAGAGGGAGGCGTTGTAGGAGGGGGGAGCTGGGGCGTACAGTCCTTGAGTATTCCGAGCAGGAGGGTGGAGAGTGGCCTCTTCGTATGAAGGAGGTTCCATCAGGAGATCATCCGGTCAAACAGGATGCTGCTGAGAAGGAGGAGGACGGACAGAGAGGGAGATAATGTTCATTGTGATGCCAGAGACAGGGAGATGGGCCAAATAACCAAAGGGAGTTTAAACATGGGATTAAAGAAGGAGTTTTCAAACATTTTGAACAAACCTATTCGACAATTACCCAGAAAAAACGGTTCCTAATTATTTGGATGAAGTTATTTGAATCAATCCTGTGAATTCTGTGAATGAAACAATCTGAGAAAGATTACTGCTCCACCATGTGGGGGTTTTAAAGTCAAATTATTTTAAAGGGTGAGAAGCAAAAAATTATCGTTTTACCATAGACTGTGAAAAAAGATGGCCGATGTGACGGCTGCCAAAAGTGAAGCCAAAGTGTCTCAGGCGCCCCCTGGTGGCTGGCGGGAGTATGGGTCATAAACCAAATTAAAAAGTAAAAATATTGGGAAGGTCGATTTTTAGGTAGTACTTAGGTAGTTTGGTTTTAATTAGTTATTTAATGCTTGGGAAACAGGGTGAAAACTTCATTATTGTGGCCAGACATTCCCTTTATGAAACCAACTTTAAATTCACTCTTGACCAAATGTGACAAATCAAGATTCATGAATTATTCTTGAAAATGTAAAAAATCATCCAATCTCATGATGTTAAAGACAGTGATCAAATGAAAAGTGATATTTTATGGGATCTTTCCAGACCCATTATTCGTCCTTCCACCAAGTTTTGTAGTATTCCCTTTAATGTGATCTTTTTTGTTAACTTTCTCTTTTTAGTTTTGTCTCGTTTTGTTCTGTGTTGTTTTATTCCCATGTATTTGGTATAGCAATTTGTAAGCTTATTTAGGAAAGTGTTTATATAAACGTTATTATTTTTAATAATAATAATAATACATATAATTATATAATAAGTAGTCTAGGCCACCACTTATTTCTTGTGTGTGTGTTTTTTTTTGTGTGTTTGTGTGTGTGTTTATATGTTTGAGTGAGAACATTTTGGCCATTACCTGTTGTATTCAGAGAGCTGGTAAAGAGGGATAGGGCTTTCGTTTAGGGTTAAAGTTAAGATTTAGAGTTAAGGGTTAGAGTCAGGATCGAAGGGGGAGTGCCGATGAGAGTAGTCACTAAGACTGAAGTAAAGAATGTGTGGACACTATTGTCAGTAATCTGAACATCTCTGCCTTCCTGCACTTCAAGCTCTGTGTTGTCACATGTCACAACCACGTCGGGTCTGCCTCTCTGATTCTGTTGTTCAAGTTAACCCCCCCCCCCCCAACACACATTCACACACAATAGGTGCACAAATACAGATTCTTCAGTTACTTACACACAGTAAAATACATGTTTCTCTCTCTACAATGTATTTCCAGAGCAGTTTGAATTCATTGAATTAACTTGAAGTATTTCCCTGTTAAAAAACACATTCTCAGCCTATTCCAACTCAGACGTTCACAACAACAACAACAACAAGGACAGTGACACACCGTCAGTGTTGTAACTGACACTGAACTCAGATGATCCTGAATCACATTACATCACATTAAAAGCAGCCGGACCAGTAATGAACGTGCCTTTTGAAAACAGACGTGTAACTCTACCTCACATGGGTCCCTTATCTTTTGTGAACAGGAAACATCCGAGCCCGGGAGTCTGATCCCAAACCAGTCTTCAACCCTCCTCCGAACAAACTCCAAATGCTGCCAGTGACGACCTGTCCTCCTTCTCTAATTGAAGTGTGAGGTGTGTGAGATGTGTGAGAGCAGTGGTCTCACCTGGGACGAATGAGGAAGCTGGGCCGGAGGACAGACGCACCAGGCTGGGGACAGGCGTGACATCACAGCCTGCTCAACCTGTTTGCCTCTGGAATTAGAAACATTTTACTTCCCACCGAATGAGAACCAACCCTCTTCCACCGCTTCCCTCTGGAGTTCAGCCTCTCACTAGAACCTGTTCCCACATGAGAACTCCTTTAAACACACAGGTGTCACCAAGACACAGGATAGTAAATCTGCATGTGCGATATTAACTAATCCATTTATATATTTGTTAATGTTGTTTGTTTATTTAACAAGCACCAGATAAGTATATCATAGAGACAGATAGAAAGTGAAGGTGACCAGGTTGTCTCCAGTCTCAGGAGACATTAGGTCTTGCTTCACTATCAATTATTTTAAATCCAATCTTTTTAATTTAGCTTTTAACTAAGCCTCTTATTTATTTCTATCTTGTGTCTTTCTACTGCATCGTTCTCTTGCACTGTTTTTACTTTCTCTCTCTCCACCTTGACTGTGTTGTTTTTTCTTTCGCCCCTTGTATGTAAAGCACTTTGGCTCAAGTTCTGTCTTCATGTTTTCTCGCCTGTAAATTTGTTTGTTGGTTGGTTTGTTTGCTCTTTGTCTGCAAGCGAGATAACACAAAACCCACAGTACAGATTCCCATGGGACAAGCTGGTGGGATATGTTGTGGGTCAGGGAAGAAGCCATTTAATTTAGTTGTGGAGCCAGGATATTTTTTCATAAATGTCTTTTTTTTGTCATTTTTTGACATTTCACTACTTTCCCAGGGAATAACTTGTGTATCTTGATGTGAAATACAAAAAAAAAACTTGTAGGGAACTGATTAATCAGGTGTGTGGTGCAGTGTCTTTGTGGTGACAGTATTTCTTTCTTTCTTTCTTTCTTCTTTCCTAAAATAATCTATGCAGCGTTTAAGGTCATTTCAAAAATAATCATCAACACTTTTTAAACCAATTTCATTTTATTAAGAAAACCTGAAGATGCTACGTGGATTCTGATTGGCTCAAAGTGACATCATAGCTCATCTTTAGTTGTTGTGTTGGTCGGCGTCTCTGCAGAGTCGTCATCGTCCTGAAGGAGAGAACATGAAATGAATGGATGAGAGGAGGGGGAGTGGAGAAGATATATTCTGATGTATGAATTTAGAATACAAACCTTGTCACCCTCCTTAGTGTCATCATCATCATCATCCTCTTCATCATCATCTTCCTCATCCTCCTCATCCTCAACAGCATTACTTTCCTCCTGAGGCAACACTCCTCCATCATCCAGGAACTTAGAGAAAGTCTCCAGGTCTCTCTCGCCAGTGAATTCAACCACCTGGGAGAAGCAGAAAGAGGTGAACAAGAGCTCTGTGATGGATTATGTGTGCGTGTGTGTGTGTTTGTTTGTGTGTGTGTGTGTGTGTGTGTGTGTGTGTGCATGTGTGTGTGTGTTTACCTCTTTGCCGCCGGCTGGGAAATACTTGAGCGTGGGGAATCCTTGAATAGTGACAGACTCTAGCTCGTTGGCTGAAGAGTCGATCTTGGCGATGATAATGTCTTCGTGGTCAGCATACTTCTCACCAAGCTTCTCCCAGATGGGAGCCAGCTGCTTACAGTGTCCACACCATGGAGCATCTACACACACACACCAACACACACACACTCTTAATTCCAGCCTGAGTTGTAACAGTACACATGTGACTCCGAGGCAGACGGACACTATGACTTACAAAACTCCACAAAGACATTTTTGGTCGGGTCCAGAGCAACAGATTCAAAATTCTTCCCCACCAGGACTTTGACTGGTCCTTTGTTCCAGTCCTCTGGGATCTCCTCTGTGCGATAGTATGGCTGCAACAAAAAATATATATTAAAGCAACAGTGTGATTAGAACCACCTAAGATGACAAAAACCTTCTTGGAGATACATTTTTTCTAACTTGTATTTTTAATTATAAGTTTGGTTCATGTCCCATCTGCTAACATGGAGGAGGAGGGGTTTATGATCTACTGTACATACTGCAGCCAGCCACCAGGGGACGGCTCATTTTGGCTTCACTTTTAGTGAGCTCTCATGTCGTCCATCTTTATTTACAGTCTGTGCTCACAATGAGGTCAGGAGGGGTTGAGAAGAAGTTCTCCTACCGGAACTATTTCTTTCTAATCTTTGTTTTATTGTGAAACTCTAGATAATTAAAATTATTAAAGTGAATCCATCTGATGGGTTTTAGAGGAGCTGATAACATCTCATATGTCTGACTATGGGACCCATGGAGATGTTTTCATTCAATTGTCAAATGAATGTAGTGAATTCAAAAATACTATATTTATGTTATGTTATATTATGTTATATATGTTATTGTGGAAAGTAAATAATAGTTGTTTTACCTTGGCGGTGCCGCCCACGACCTCCTGGCACAGCTGTCGCAGTGAGTCTGGACTGAGGTCACTGGTGTCGATGTTGAACTTCTTTCCCGTCTCCATGTTGATGATGCGAGCAGTGGGGGCGTCGCCCTCGGCCACGCCAAAGTATGTTAGCACATGAGACATGGCGGCTGTCACATCGATGACAATGAACAGCATCTGCATTACACACATGAGACACACAGACACAAACACACACACATATGCCCAAAAACAGAACAAAATAGTTAAGACAATAAGGTCCAATTTAATTTTAGGTTTTTTAAATATTTAATCGCTTACAATGACACTTTTTTGTACACAAACACACACACACACGAACAGACACACACTCTGTGTTACCTTGCCCTTGAACTCTTTGGCAACGGGCCTGCTTGCATCCAGCAGAGCCACCTGACTCTGCACGGTGGAGTTGATGAACAGCAGGCTGTGCAGGAGGATGCTCGAGGAGAAGATTTTATCTGAAGTCTGAAAACACACACGCACACACACACACACACATGGTGGGATTTGAGTATAATTTAACATTAAATTGTCTAATAATGTGTGTTTGTGTGTGTGTGTGTGTGTGTATCACCTCCTGCTTGAACGGGATGATCAGCTCCAGACTGTTTTCGTCGATGAACTTGGTCAGATTATTTTTGTCCAGCGTCCCCTCCTCTGACAATGCAAAGTCGGCTCTACCGTCGTCGAACTAGCAAACAAACACACACACACACACACACAAACACACACACACACACACACAAACACACACACACACACACACACACACACACACACACGCACACACGCACACACACACACACACACACACACACACACACACACAGAGAGACACACACACACACACACACAAGTTACATCACTTCTAATAGAGGTGCTCACTCAGGTATCTCCCTGATCTCTTTGGCCTGTTCAGTAATCTTTGCAGCTATGTAACACAACCATGATGAAATACTGAAATTCAATTTGAAAGACTTTTCTGGCTACTCTCACGCTATTGTTGATCTTTTTTATTTCTATAAATACCCTGGAAAAATCCTACAGGCACTGTATCTTGGCACTAGATGGCAGCAGAGCTAACACCATGAAGACCTTGACACTGTCACTGTATTACCCTCTGGACTCTTGTGTCTCTCTCTTGATGTCAGAACGTGTTCGTACCTTTTTGAAAAGCACCACTGAGTTTTCTTTCACTTCGTACTTCTGGAAAACCTCAGGAGTCACTGTGAGAGCAAACTCTGTGTCCGTCACGTCCAGGGAGAGTTCCTTAAACAGCTTCGCCGCCTCACTGTCCAGATCCTAGTGTCGATTCAATTTAAATACAGTGTGAATAATAAAACAAATATATATATATCGTGGGTTTTAACACCGGGTAGATAAGTTTAACGTACGTCAAAGAATCCAACGACATTGATCTCATGAGTGTCGATGAACTGAGCGGCAGACTCTGCGGAGTCGAGCACCAGAGCACCAGGGCCTGAACGACGCTTCATCCACTGGACGATTCCCTCTGCTGTCCTCTTACCTGACAACACACACACACACAGACACACAAACACAATTAGGTCAGGTCAGGCTCATGAATATATGTCTATGACCTGTTGAGGTTTACAGATAATGTACAAAAGCAACAACCTAAAAGTTTGACGATGTGGGAAATGTTCCTGTGTTTGTGTATATTTAAAACATCGCAAAGACCCTTAAAAACTGTTGATCTAATCTAAAAGAGTTAGGGTAAGGGTTAATCTACCTTCACTATTACCCTCAACCTCACCGAAACTTTCTCTAACCCCTTAAACTACCATATCATTCATTTAATGAGAAACTTACCTGAACCTACCTGTTCTCTTAACCTAAACCAAAATTAATCTAGCAAATCCTAATCCTAACCCTAACCCCAACCCTAACCCCAACCCTAACCCTAATCCTAATCCTAACCCTAACCCTAACCCTAACCCTAACCCTAACCCTAATCCTAACCCTAACGCCTAACGCCTAACCCTAATCTATCTTCCCCCTCAATTTAACCTGAACCTAACTTTACCCATCCTACTCTAAACTTAATGTAAACCTAAACCAGAAACTAACCTAAACTTAAACCTGAAACAGTCCAAAGTAAAGTCCTCACTTTAAATAATGATTTAAATTGTGGAAGCCACACACATACACACACATACACACACACACACACAAACACACACACACACACATATATACACACGATCTGGAAATAGAAACTAATTATGTGCAGCTGTGAGACTTAATCATCGAGGGTCTGAAATGTATTTTTTAATCTGTTTAATTTAATCCTCCGGGTTTGTGTGTGTGTGTGAGAGTGTTTGTGAGTCTATGTATGTGTGTGTGTGTGTTTGTGCATGTGTGTTTACCAGTGAAGTCGACAGGCTGCTTGCGGTCTCCGTTGATGAACAGTTTGAGAGTTGGAAAACCTCCGATCTCAAACTCCTCAGCCAGCTCCTTCTCCTCCGCGGCGTCCACTTTGGCCAAACGCAGCTTTGCATCTTCCACCTTCAGTTTCCCAGCAGCCTCAGCGTACACCGGCTCCAGACGCTTACAGTGACCACACCAGGGGGCGTCTGCACAAAACCCACACAGATCATTGTAGAAGACAAACTGGGACCTGAGAGGGGTTCATGAACTAGAACAGGCCTCAGCTCCATCCACCTGTTTGTCACTATCAGCAGCACGTGTGCAGATATACATGGAAATAAGCTGCTGATAGGAACGGTGGCAGTTGGCTTCAGGCTTTATCCTCTTTGATGACCTCTCCTCTGCCACGACTGGGCTCATGTGTGGGAGAGTTGAACCTGGAGAACATCTGGACACGAGAGGCCACGTGTGTGCACGTGCAGTTGCACGATAACGCCTCGATGCATACGCAGGCTTTAACGGTTTTTATTACTATAAAAAGGCTGAAGCTTCTTATACTCAGCTCTTCTTGCAGCTTTTGGTCGATTCCCACAGTTTTCCTCTACTGAGTAGAGACCTCACAGCATATTTGTTAGAAAAGGCCAAGAATGACGCTGTTCACTTAATTAACATTTTGTTTTTTGTTCTCGCTCAAAAATAAAAGAGCTCACATATGCACGACCGCTTTTAAAAATACACATCTGCATGACATTATAACACAAAATCATATTTGTGCTAAAAAGCATCACAGATGTTTAAAGGAAGGCAAACAGATGTGATTAACTTTGTGACAATTACCCAATAATTGGAGGGTTTTTGGAAAACATAAAAATTGAGAACATTTCTAGAAGCGATTGTCTGTTCCTAGATTCTCTGTCCCACTTGCTAGGATCTGAATCTAAGGAGACAAACATAAAGTCTCAACCCTATGGGTACAGAACGAAACAAGTCTATGTAAAAAGAATGAATGAATGTAAGTTTACAAGTCAATATGGACTCATCTGTACAAAGGTGAGATTGAGTAATGTAGTAATGAGTAATGATCTGGTTTGTAAAAATTGTTGTTTGTTTTTCAGTTATACACATTTACATATTACTATGTAACTACTCACAGAATTCCACCAGTAGAAACTGGTTCTCGCTCAGAGCTCTGTCGAAGTTGCTGATGTGGAGAACCATCACATCTTTCTCCTCCTCTATCTCTGTGGTTTTCTCTTTCTTCTCCTCCTCCTCCTCTGTCTGCCCTGCAGGTTTTTTATCCCTCTCCTCTGGTGTTTCAGTCGGTGTGTCACTGTTCTCCTCTGTGTCGCCGGCCTGGGTGCAGGAGGCCCACAGCAGCAGGCCCAGCAGCGTCAGGGACAGAAGCGTGTGCGTCCTCATGTCGGCTGTTCTGGTGCCTCTGCTCAGGTGTGGACACCTTCAGTACATGTGTCCCTGCAGGTTTCTACCTTTATGTGTCTAATATGGAGAGTGTGTGGCGAAATGTTACTGGCCTCCATGCTCGCCCAATCAGGAGTACCGCTCTTTCCAGTTTGAGCCAATGGGGCGTTGCCCTGTAGAGTCAACAATCAGGAAAACTGGCTGATCTGCTGTTAATGTTCCTGGAGCCATCACACGTACACTCATCCATCTGCTTCCTCCGCCCTGTTTCCTGAGAATGATCCTGTTTTCTATCAGAGGTTGTCACCAGACACACAGGAGGCATGTGGCCTTATCAAACCCTGATTTACCTAAAAACATAATTATATTGCATGAAGTTAAAGCTCTCCTCCTCTCCTCGGTTTTCTCTCACCTATTCTTATTCATTATATAAACACTCTCACTTCTCCCACCCTGATGCAAATGTTTCCTTCGCACTGTTGTTGAACAGAAATTATCGTTTAGCCTAGAGCTCAAATTCAAATTTCAGCATCACATGAGCACATTGTCAACAGATCCATTGTTTGCTTTAGTCAGAGGAGAGGTTACCTGTTTATTTTACCCTGAAGCTGTTCATACTTTACTCTGAAGGGTTAAACCGTATTCAGGGACTCTATTGTAGTATTACAGGAAATCATAGAATGTCATATTTATACTTATGATACTGCTGTTATTTATGTCACTTTCCCACTGCTACCAGTTCATATGTACTTTTGTATTGTATGTGGTATATACTGATGTGTTGTATGTGTATTTTTATGTACTTTTAGTGTATTTTCCGAGAGGCCAAAGACACATTTCCACGGAAATTTTCTGAAATAAATTATAATGAGAACTATCAACAGTTCTATTATTTATACCACTTTCCTTGAGGGACACACAGATTTGTAAAGTGAATCTATTTGCAACACATCCTCACATGACACATGACTCCATGGCGATTTTGGGTTCAACCTTAAGAACAGCTGCCGTCTGGGCTGCTACACTCTGGAGGATTTTCAACTCTTGACCGATTTTTTTAATGTGGGAGCCAGAGACATACTGACATATAAAAAAAAATCTTTAATCTTCAGAACACACACACTGGACGAACTGCCGCTTGTAGGAAATCATTTCACAGGTACAAATTTGCCCTGTTGTCTCATAAACAGCCCAAAATTCTGGCAGCGGTGGGATTTGAACCCACGCCTCCGAAGAGACTGGAGCCTTAATCCAGCGCCTTAGACCGCTCGGCCACGCTACCTGAGTTCAGCTATTATATTTACAGTATGTGTTCTAACAGAGACATTCAAAAGTTCACACTCATATTCACACATATGGACAATTGAGATTCTCCAATCACCCCAACCTACATGTGTTCGGACTGTGGGAGGAAACTCTTGTTTCTCCACAGAGAGAGACAGAGAAACCAAGACTTGAACCGACAACCTTGCTGTGAGGTTAAAGTGCAAACCACCACAAACCAGTAGAAGAATACAGGATAGACAGGAATAAAGGAGACACATTCAGGACAAGTTTTATTACAAAGAGTGAACAGGACCTCAGAGCTGTTAGCACAACTATCCTATCAGGGTTCAAATCTCAGAGACACAGGAAACAGACGTTATTCTTTTTTATTAAACTTTTTACAAAGACAAACTGTGACAGACACAACATTTCTCACACTTACTTCAATGCTGCATGTGTGTGGTCTCCGTCAGTGTGTGTGTGAGCTCTGGGTTCGGATCCCAGTACGCCAGCAAGTCGCTGAAGTCCAGCTGATTGTTTTCCAGGCCGTGTGTGTTAAAGGGCATGTGTCTGTCATTGTGCGTGTGCGTGCCGCCCTGTGAAGGTGTGTTCGTGTTTGTGACGTCAGGTGTGTTGGTGAAGCAGTAGGGTATCGGCTCGGTCCAGAAACTGAGCAGGAGATGCTGTTTGACCATCGGTCGGCCTCGGCCCAAACTCGGGTCAAGTGGTCGAAGAGTTCAGTGAGGGCCCCAAGATGGAGTTGCCCTTTGCGACCCCGACTGCTTCCTGATTGGTCGCGGAGGAGGTGCTTACTGGCTCCTCCGGACCTCCCGCTCTGGCTATCCTCAGCAGGTTGTCGTTGTATCGTACCCTGAAGCTGTTCCTACTTTACTCTGAAAGGTTAAACCTTATTCAGGGACTCTATTGTAGTATAACAGGGAATCGTAGAATGTAATTTTTACACTGTTATCTTTTGATATTGCTGTTATTTATGTTACTTTCCCACTGATAACTGTTCGTATGTACTTTTGTATTGTATGTGGTATGTACTGATGTGTTGTCTGTGTATTTTATGTACTTTTAGTGTATTTTACGAGAGGCCAAAGACACATTTCCACTGCAATTTTCTGAAGTAAATTATAATGAGAATTATCAACAGTTCTATTATTTATACCACTTTGACACATAGATTCATACAGTGCATCTATTTGCAACACATCCTCTTTTACCCATGACTCCTTCACTGCTGGAACAGTCGTCAGGGGCCATTTTGGATTCACCCTCCAACCTTAAGAACAGCTGCCGTCAGGCAGCTCTGGAGGAATTTCAACTCTTCACCGATTTTTTTTAATGTGGGAGACACTGACATACTGACAGATTTAACATATCTTTAATCCTATAATCTTCAGAACACACACACTGGACGAACTGCCTCCCTTGCCGTTTGTAGGGAACGATTTCACAGGGACAATTATCACAGAAACTTGTCATATCTTCTTCTTCAGTTTTCTATTGCATTTGTTTTACCTTCCACTACATTTTTCAATCATATGTCCTGTTGTCTCATTAACAGCCCAAAATTCTGGCAGCGGTGGGATTTGAACCCACGCCTCCGAAGAGACTGGAGCCTTAATCCAGCGCCTTAGACCGCTCGGCCACGCTACCTGTACCAAAGCACTATATTGACAGTTTCTGAATTCTTCAACCAAATATGGAGTTGCCCTTTGCGACCCCGACTACTTCCTGATTGGCCGAGGAGGAGCCGCTCTCTGGCTCCTTTGGACTTCCCGCTCTCGCTATCCTCAGCAGGTCGTCATAGTAACGTACCCTTAAACTGTTCATACTTTACTCTGAAGGGCTAAACCGAATTAAGGGACTCTAATGTAGTATTATAGGGAATCGTAGAATGTCATATTTATACTGTTATCTTATGATATTGCTGTTATTTATGTAACTTTCCCATTGCTACCAGTTCATATGTACTTTTGTATTTTATGTGGTATATACTGATGTGTTGTGTGTGTATTTTATGTACTTTTAGTGTTTTTTCCGAGAAGCCAAAGACACATTTCCACTGAAATAGATTATAATGTGAATTATCAACAATTCTATTATTTATACCACTTTCCTTGAGGGACACACACATTCACACAGTGCATCTATTTGCAACACATCTTCTTTCAAACACGACTCCTTCACCTCCGGCACAGTCGTCGGGGCCATTTTGGATTCCCCCTCCAACCTTAAGAACACCTGCCGTCAGGGCTGCTGCACTCTGGAAGATTTTCAGCTCTTCACCGATTATTTTTAAATGTGGGAGCCAGAGACATACTGACAGATTTAACAGATCTTTATTCTTATAATCTTCAGAACACAAACACTGACTAACTGCCTCACTTGCCGTTTGTAGGAAAGTATTTCACAGGGACAATTCCACAGACAAACCTCACAGAAACTCAACATATCTTCTTCAGTTTTTTATTGCGCTTTTTTTTTTTTACCGTCCACGTCATTTTTCATCATATGTCCTGTTGTCTCATAAACATCACAAAACACTGGCAGCGGTGGGATTTGAACCCACGCCTCCGAAGAGACTGGAGCCTTAATCCCAGCAGCCGTCGGATCGTCCGGGGAAATGTTTGAAATGTTGAGGAAGATCTGACCTGACAGCCAATCAGGTTCGCGTCCTCAACATTCAGCGGCCAATCGCTGGGGCGAATTGTTCCCTTCGCTCGAACATTTCAAACATTTGACCAATCACAAGGCTTAAATGTTGAAATGTTTGAGACAGCTGATGTGGGCGGGGATGCCTCCGGGAGGGGGCAAGCTGGGGGCGGTCCCAGAGGACGAGCTGACCTGGGAGGACCCGCGCCGCCGGAGTTTACGCTACGCTAGCTTGAGAACGGTCCGACGCTAAAGCTAAGTCTTTCATTCGAAACTACCAAGTTCTTCAAAATGGTAAGAATTTACACATTGAATAGAGTTGCATGATTTGCCCTTAAGTAAAGCAGTTCTTCCACCTGTCTTGTTAAGTTGTCATATCCATGTATTTAGCTAAATGCATTAAAATAAACTCTGTTATCTGACGGCGATTTCGTCGGTTGTCATGGACGGACATTTGTTAATGTTATTTATTTAAGTTGGCTCTAGGGTTAACGTAGTAACATAGAAATAATTTCCCCTGTTGTCATGTTGTCATTGACTTTGTTTTCGTTTTCCACGTTATAAACTGGCTTTCTTTTTCTTGTGTCGACCGAGGGGTGGGGGTGGGGTGCTTAAACTGGGGTTGGGGGAGTTACAGTATGAATACAGTTTACTCTCAGCACTTACACATTTAATACAGGGGTATGACATAACTATACATATAAGAGTAATTCCTCCTGTCACCTAATGTCGTCATATACGTGTATTTAGTTTTCTTACAAACACTTTCACCATTATTTCACCTTTTATCTGCTGCCATTGTTTGCTATTGTAATAGGATATATATATACATGTATATGTCATGTTCTCATAAACATGTCTTTAGCTACCTTCTATAACATGCTTTAGTTTTCATCTGTCATAATACCCTTATGCCACAACTGAGTTTTTCATAGGATTATTACAATATTGCAAGACTGATGGTCTGGCTTTTTCATGTACTTACAATTTAAAATGTATTTTAAAAGTTCATGCATTTCTGTCACCAAAGGCAACATCTTGGGGTATAACATAACTATACATATAAGAGTAATTCCTCCTGTCACCTAATGTTGTCATGACCGTGTATTTAGTTTTCTTACAAACACTTTCACCATTATTTCACCTTTTATCTGCTGCCATTGTTTGCTATTGTAATAGGATATATATATACATGTATATGTCATGTTCTCATAAACATGTCTTTAGCTACCTTCTATAACATGCTTTAGTTTTCATCTGTCATAATACCCTTATGCCACAACTGAGTTTTTCATAGGATTATTACAATATTACAAGATTGATGGTCTGGCTTTTTCATGTACCTACAATTTAAAATCTACTTTAAAAGTTCATGCATTTCTGTCACCAAAGGCAACATCTTCGAAATCACATAAGGGAATGGCAGACTCAGAGTGGATGTCACGGCTGAGGAAGTTTGCCAACACTGGGTCCTGGCCTGCAGGGGAGGGAAACAGGCCAGCTCCCAGGCAGAAGAAGTGGTACCAGCTTTATCAAATGGTATATGTACATAAATTACCCTAATTTGCATTGTTTTATACTATCACAATGAATGTTATACATAAAAAGCAGTAACTTAAGTTGTATGCACTTAATTAAAATGTACATCTATTATTTTTAGATTGAGAAATGTCCAAGGATGGGACATTCACATCAGTCTTTGTTTGGTCATGTGAGACATTGTACATGTGGATTCCACACTCAGAAGGTAATCCTTTTCAATATAAGTAATATATATATATATATATATATATGTATTTATATATACACAACACTAATGTATGTACTCATGACACAACAGCCAACCACAGCAAGTACTACCCAGGGTCCCACAGGGCAACAGGCAGTAGCAGTGGCTCCCACCCTTCCAGGCACAGTGGTGCAACAGGCAGTAGCAGTGGCTCCTGTCCTTCCACGCACAGTGGAGCGACAAGCAGCAGCAGTGGCTCCCACCCTTCCAGGCACAGTGGTGCAACAGGCAGTAGCAGTGGCTCCTGTCCTCCCAGGCCCTGTGGGGCAGAAACAAAGTACAGCAGGCAGTGCGGTCCCAAAGCAGCGACCCCTGTTGAATTTGTCAATGGTATTCAGAGATTAATTAAGATTCACTGAATGATTGTTTACAATATAACCCTCTCGTGACACAGCCTTTTGCTCTATTGCCTTTCAGTTTACAAAGCCTAGATTTGGTGGCTCCCATGTCACGGCTGCAAAGCCGAATCTTAGTGCTAGCAGGAGAGTAACACAGGTAAATAAGAGATCAAATTGCATCACTTTACATTGTGTTTTTAAGACAACTCACTTAGACTGAATGCTTTACAGACCCAAGCCACCAACCTCCCCACAACTTCTCCGGCCAGCATTGCTATCTTAGTAAGTATTTTAGGTATAGGTTTTCCCAAGACTATTAACAGTATTAAAAGCCATTCAAGTCTAAAATAAAATTTGAAGCCTCAATATTATTGTTTCATGTAGCGCGGCTGTTTGAACTAATAGCTTATGTTTCGATTGTGTTGTCAATGTATCTTCCTTGCTGTGTATTTACAGGCTCCAGACCCTCAGACACATGCTCAGGCTTCGGTGCCTGTCCTCAGCACCACAGCAGTGTGTGCCTCTGTGTCAGTGAGTTATTTAACATTTAATTTCATACTGTGGAGCATAAGCAGCGTCTTTCATCATAATAAAATATGTTGATCCATTTTTTTGTTATTGCACAGACCGCTGACTCCAGGACAGAGACTGAAACACAGCTGCCCCGTTTGTGGTCAGAAGGCTTGCCTCCTGTGGACCATAAATGGATTGTGAAGTCTCTGTTCAAGATGGGGCCAAGAGGAAAATTAGTGCTTAAAGAGAATCTGAAGCTCTGGCACTTTCCACCACAGCCTAGTGGCCTTTACCATCAGGCTCCGGGTCCAGACCGCTTTTTTGCCCATCCACTTCTGGTCTGGATGCCTTACAAGCTGTGGAAGGTGAAGGTGGTCTGTCCAAACCTTGCCTGTGGAGGGCACCAGCTAACAGGAGCGGGTCTGCACAAGAGGGCACGCCGAGTCCTGGACGAGGACAGGATGTACAACATGGTGACAGAGACACTAACCTGCACCAAATGTAGATCCAGCCACGTGTCCTGGAGTCAGACTGTCCTCAAACAACTGTCCAAGGCACAGCAGACACAATTCCGGGTCATCCTCACACAAAAGTGATTACCGTTAATTTACTCTCTTGCCTTTTCAAGTAGAAATGCAGTATATAAAATACAATTACTGATATATCTGTCTATGATCAAGGTTTGCATGTGACATCCGGGTGATCCGAAAACTGCGGGAGAGAGGCCTTGGTAACAGCCCAACGCAGCTTTTAAAGAAGCTGAAGGAGAACCACACAGAGGAGTGGATGAGTCGCGCATTGATGTACACCGACGAGTGTGTGGACTTCAGCGAGCGACCCGCACTGCTGCCCCTGTCGTTTCCCGAGGCTCCAGAGCCTGCTGTTGTGCCGAGCTGTAAGTGGCTCCTGTCCGTTTACTGCCAGGACATTTTGACGAGGGTGGATGACATCATGGCCAGGATTACCTCAACATATGGCACAGTCCTCAAGATGGATTCCACCAGAAAGGTAAAAGAATCTTTGTCTTTCAAATCTGCTGATTATATTAAGATTAATAAGTAATTGATTAGTCCCTCAATGGGGAAATTTAGAATGTTACAGCAGCAGAAAGACATAAAAATAAGTAGCATGTAGTACTAGGGTGAGGGATATAAAGAAGGATATAGAAACATAGTACAGTGAATTTTGCACCGTTGAGAAGTGTTAAAGTGACAGTCCATAGTGAGGTTGCATGTAGTTTTACTAGGAGCAGAGGTGGTTGTATAGCCTTATAGATATATTATTAACGACTGCCTGTATTTCTGAATCATGTTCACAGAGGTCCTCTACATTTTTTGTGCTTCAGATCACCAAGAAGCTCGCTGGAACAGCCAAAGGGACAGCCCACTGGCTAACCTCTGTGGGTAATGAGTACGGTCAGGTTCTCATCAGTGTCATGACCGCTCAGGAGGGAGCTGGCCTGGACTTGATGGCAGCGGGATTGATGAAGAGGTACCAGCTGGCTGGTGTGGATCCCCCTGTTGCCTTATATGTGGACTGTGGCTGCTGCACCGAGGGAGGAGAGACCAAGCTGAAGGCCAGATTCAGCGGGTGGCCGGACATTATTGTAAGGCTTGATATCTGGCACTTTATGCGCAGACTTGCTCTGGGATGCACAACAGATGCTCATCAGCTGTACCCAGGATTTATGTCTCGCCTTTCAGCGAGCATATTTGAGTGGGATGCAGCTGATTTAGCTTTGTTGCGAGAAGCAAAAAGGCAGCAGCTTCGGTCCCAGGGTCTGCCCTCCCTCACTGATGGCGACATAGACAAACAACTCTCCAGGGAGGAGATGTCTCTCCACTGTCGTAGGAGGACCCGTGGTGAGGAGACCACCATTCGCCTGCTGGAGGAGCTGCTTGGGTTGCTGATGGGCAGCAGAGGTAATGACTCCAGTGGTGTTCCCCTGTTTGACCGAGAGAGGATGGAGCACATCTGGCGTGTCCAGAGAAAGCACGTCAAATGCATCCAGGACCCACCAGGTGTTGCTCTATACACCAAGACAGGGGAGCTCACAAAGGGAGGTGTGCGGTTACCTGTTTACAGATGTGCCAGGGGCTCTACATCTCTCGAGTCATTTCATCTACACCTCAACCGCTTCATACCAGGTTTGTGTCTGTCAGACATTTAAGTTTATATGCTGAATAGTCCAAGAATATTTCATCGTTTGATATTTAATATGTATTTAATGTGTACTTTTAGGGACGAGTGCCAACAGTCTGAACTTTCAGATATATCTCCTGGAAGGGCTTCACAGATGGAACCACGACCGGGGGGTTGCTGCTCTGTCCACTGGACAATCTCCTTTGCGCAGCTACTCCAGTGACCTGGTTCAGGCCCTCAACAACAATTATCAGAAGCTGTTTGGCAGGAAGGTGGTACCACAGTTCTGTCCACCCTCACGGTACACTGGTAAGCATTTGTGATTGCATTGGTAATTTACCTCAATTTTTAAACCCTTTATTAACTGTATCAACTTTTGTAAACAATCTAATTTAATTCTGTTGTTTCAGGAGAGCTCATAGGGATGCAATATCTGTTCCGGCAGACTGGTCAGGCACTGCAGGATATGCACCCTGATTCAGAGGAAGCTGCAACCCTGATAGAACAGCATGACGTGGAGGACGACATGGAGCTTGATGAGGGTTTTGCTGACATCATGGAAGATCCCACTGTGTTGAACCTTGGGGTTCCTCAGGCTTCAGCATCTCAGACTCCTGATCCCTCTGCCATTTCTTCTCCTCTTCTCTCCCTGGTTCCTGGTACATCCACCCTGGCTCCTAGTATTTCCACCCTGGCACCTGGCTCATCCTCTGAGGTCCCTGGTACATCCACCCTGGCACCTGACACATCAACCCTGGCCTCTAGTTCCTCCTCTGAAGATGATATTCATGCTGAAGATGAAGACATGGTAAGTCTAGCTGTGTTCGTTTTAGAATATGCATGTAGATATGTGCATGCTTCTTCACTATTTTTGATTACACATGTTAACATATTTTATCATTAAACAAAAAAAGTTTTGTGAGTGAAAGTTTTACACCCTATAAACTGTTGAATCTTTTTTACAGGCTGTTGATGACCAAAATCTCCCCGGATACCAGCATGTGGACAGACTTGCTGAGTATTTGGTGGCGCTTCGGGATCAGACGTCTCTTTGTCTTAGCAACCAACAGGCGAGTAGGATAGTGTCACTGTGGGACAATCTGAATCAAGGTGACAAGCAGCGGGTGGTTTATGCCGCACGACATCAGGAGAGACTTTTGAGTGGACGCTTCAGAACTCCAAAGACGCCCTCAAAAACCCCTGGTGTGGAGAGTACCACCCGCTGCATGTTGGGTGCGAGTAGCACACCTGCCCAGTGGCCTGACTGCTGCCGGTTGGTGGAAACCATGTTCATCAGACTCTGCAATATACACCAAAGCCCGGCAAAAAAGGGTAAGAGGGCTACTTCTCGGTGGTCCTTAATTTTGAGGGATTACCGCAAGATAAGGCAGCTTGTTGTCGGCAACTGCCGGGTGATGCAAGGTTCTGAAATTCAGCTGGTGGAGGTGAATCAGAGCACGCTCATCCAGTGGCATAATCACCGGCAGAAGAAACAGGAGCTCTCTGTGCTGCTCCAAGGCACTGCATTGCCTCCAGCCCTGGCAGAATCCGATGAGCCTCTTCAGGAGGCAAGATTGCTCCCTGCTGCACCCACGCCTGCCCGGAATGAACATCAATACCGGCTGCCGCAGAGTACAGCAGGTCAGGCCAAACAGAGGCAGACGGGATCTGGTCAGCTCCCTGTCAACATAAGGCCAAAGGGACCAGTGAAGAGACAGTTATATGCAACCCCACCAGCTCCAGCACCAGGACCCATCATTACACCTCACATCTTAACACCATCCGGACTGGTTCAGGTTGTCTTTCCTGTGCCAGTAGGCAGCTATCCTCAAACCAGTGCGCCTACCAGCACAGTGGAAGCTGACCCCGCCCCTAAAAGGCCATATAGGCGAACAGTGGCCAGCAACACTTGCAAAAAGTGTGGCCAGTTCCGCACTTCTGTCACTGGACACAGCCAGTACCATGGAAAGGTGTATTGCCCTCAGTTTGAAGCCTTAACAAAAGACCAGTGGTTGGAGGAAATGAGGAAAAAGATGTAAATAGTTCATATTTGTAAATAATAGTTTTATTGTAAATAGTTTTTTTAAATGTTTGTATTTAATTCTGGGTACTACTGCGATAGTCAATTCCATATGCCCTGTTTTTTATCTGTCTGTTTAAATTCAATGTTTCTATAATTCTTATTTCTATGAACACATAAAACTGGTTTACAGCAATATATGAGTGGGTGTTTTTAATGACAGTTAGCAGCACATCAACAACAACAACAACCTCCATAAGAATAATTATGGTGATTCTTATAATGATGAAGCACATTCAATAAGAGAAACATGGTTTGTGAAGTTAATATGGGAGGTGGTCTCTGATGTACAGTAGAAGAAATGTCCTGATGAGGGACCGGAATGGAAAGATCCTCCACTCCTGTCGTTTGATGAGTCCTGTGGAGTGGGAGGTAGTGCAGGTAGGTGTTATTACACAATGAACTAGTCTCATAACAATATAATGTGTAGAAAAATAGGAGGAAATTCGTAATCATATGAGGAATGAACACGCACCTTCGCAATCCCGGAGTCTAGGGTTCGAGTCCCACTCGTGCAATGACCAAAAACATCAAAAGTGTTATATTTGTGTCTAGTCAGCTAGAAATACATTTATCTAATAGAAATTGATATAAAACTTCACATCGCTCCTTTCCTTTTCCTTCTTTCCCTTTTTCCTCCCTTTTCTCCTCTTTTCTCTTCTTCCCCTTCCTTCCCCCTTTCTTCCCCTTCCTTCCCCTTTCTTCCCCTTCTTTGACGGACTATTGTTCCCCAGCTTTAATCCCAGCAGCCGTCGGATCGTCCGGGGAAATGTTTGAAATGTTGAGGAAGATCTGACCTGACAGCCAATCAGGTTCGCGTCCTCAACATTCAGCGGCCAATCGCTGGGGCGAATTGTTCCCTTCGCTCGAACATTTCAAACATTTGACCAATCACAAGGCTTAAATGTTGAAATGTTTGAGACAGCTGATGTGGGCGGGGATGCCTCCGGGAGGGGGCAAGCTGGGGGCGGTCCCAGAGGACGAGCTGACCTGGGAGGACCCGCGCCGCCGGAGTTTACGCTACGCTAGCTTGAGAACGGTCCGACGCTAAAGCTAAGTCTTTCATTCGAAACTACCAAGTTCTTCAAAATGGTAAGAATTTACACATTGAATAGAGTTGCATGATTTGCCCTTAAGTAAAGCAGTTCTTCCACCTGTCTTGTTAAGTTGTCATATCCATGTATTTAGCTAAATGCATTAAAATAAACTCTGTTATCTGACGGCGATTTCGTCGGTTGTCATGGACGGACATTTGTTAATGTTATTTATTTAAGTTGGCTCTAGGGTTAACGTAGTAACATAGAAATAATTTCCCCTGTTGTCATGTTGTCATTGACTTTGTTTTCGTTTTCCACGTTATAAACTGGCTTTCTTTTTCTTGTGTCGACCGAGGGGTGGGGGTGGGGTGCTTAAACTGGGGTTGGGGGAGTTACAGTATGAATACAGTTTACTCTCAGCACTTACACATTTAATACAGGGGTATGACATAACTATACATATAAGAGTAATTCCTCCTGTCACCTAATGTCGTCATATACGTGTATTTAGTTTTCTTACAAACACTTTCACCATTATTTCACCTTTTATCTGCTGCCATTGTTTGCTATTGTAATAGGATATATATATACATGTATATGTCATGTTCTCATAAACATGTCTTTAGCTACCTTCTATAACATGCTTTAGTTTTCATCTGTCATAATACCCTTATGCCACAACTGAGTTTTTCATAGGATTATTACAATATTGCAAGACTGATGGTCTGGCTTTTTCATGTACTTACAATTTAAAATGTATTTTAAAAGTTCATGCATTTCTGTCACCAAAGGCAACATCTTGGGGTATAACATAACTATACATATAAGAGTAATTCCTCCTGTCACCTAATGTTGTCATGACCGTGTATTTAGTTTTCTTACAAACACTTTCACCATTATTTCACCTTTTATCTGCTGCCATTGTTTGCTATTGTAATAGGATATATATATACATGTATATGTCATGTTCTCATAAACATGTCTTTAGCTACCTTCTATAACATGCTTTAGTTTTCATCTGTCATAATACCCTTATGCCACAACTGAGTTTTTCATAGGATTATTACAATATTACAAGATTGATGGTCTGGCTTTTTCATGTACCTACAATTTAAAATCTACTTTAAAAGTTCATGCATTTCTGTCACCAAAGGCAACATCTTCGAAATCACATAAGGGAATGGCAGACTCAGAGTGGATGTCACGGCTGAGGAAGTTTGCCAACACTGGGTCCTGGCCTGCAGGGGAGGGAAACAGGCCAGCTCCCAGGCAGAAGAAGTGGTACCAGCTTTATCAAATGGTATATGTACATAAATTACCCTAATTTGCATTGTTTTATACTATCACAATGAATGTTATACATAAAAAGCAGTAACTTAAGTTGTATGCACTTAATTAAAATGTACATCTATTATTTTTAGATTGAGAAATGTCCAAGGATGGGACATTCACATCAGTCTTTGTTTGGTCATGTGAGACATTGTACATGTGGATTCCACACTCAGAAGGTAATCCTTTTCAATATAAGTAATATATATATATATATATATATATGTATTTATATATACACAACACTAATGTATGTACTCATGACACAACAGCCAACCACAGCAAGTACTACCCAGGGTCCCACAGGGCAACAGGCAGTAGCAGTGGCTCCCACCCTTCCAGGCACAGTGGTGCAACAGGCAGTAGCAGTGGCTCCTGTCCTTCCACGCACAGTGGAGCGACAAGCAGCAGCAGTGGCTCCCACCCTTCCAGGCACAGTGGTGCAACAGGCAGTAGCAGTGGCTCCTGTCCTCCCAGGCCCTGTGGGGCAGAAACAAAGTACAGCAGGCAGTGCGGTCCCAAAGCAGCGACCCCTGTTGAATTTGTCAATGGTATTCAGAGATTAATTAAGATTCACTGAATGATTGTTTACAATATAACCCTCTCGTGACACAGCCTTTTGCTCTATTGCCTTTCAGTTTACAAAGCCTAGATTTGGTGGCTCCCATGTCACGGCTGCAAAGCCGAATCTTAGTGCTAGCAGGAGAGTAACACAGGTAAATAAGAGATCAAATTGCATCACTTTACATTGTGTTTTTAAGACAACTCACTTAGACTGAATGCTTTACAGACCCAAGCCACCAACCTCCCCACAACTTCTCCGGCCAGCATTGCTATCTTAGTAAGTATTTTAGGTATAGGTTTTCCCAAGACTATTAACAGTATTAAAAGCCATTCAAGTCTAAAATAAAATTTGAAGCCTCAATATTATTGTTTCATGTAGCGCGGCTGTTTGAACTAATAGCTTATGTTTCGATTGTGTTGTCAATGTATCTTCCTTGCTGTGTATTTACAGGCTCCAGACCCTCAGACACATGCTCAGGCTTCGGTGCCTGTCCTCAGCACCACAGCAGTGTGTGCCTCTGTGTCAGTGAGTTATTTAACATTTAATTTCATACTGTGGAGCATAAGCAGCGTCTTTCATCATAATAAAATATGTTGATCCATTTTTTTGTTATTGCACAGACCGCTGACTCCAGGACAGAGACTGAAACACAGCTGCCCCGTTTGTGGTCAGAAGGCTTGCCTCCTGTGGACCATAAATGGATTGTGAAGTCTCTGTTCAAGATGGGGCCAAGAGGAAAATTAGTGCTTAAAGAGAATCTGAAGCTCTGGCACTTTCCACCACAGCCTAGTGGCCTTTACCATCAGGCTCCGGGTCCAGACCGCTTTTTTGCCCATCCACTTCTGGTCTGGATGCCTTACAAGCTGTGGAAGGTGAAGGTGGTCTGTCCAAACCTTGCCTGTGGAGGGCACCAGCTAACAGGAGCGGGTCTGCACAAGAGGGCACGCCGAGTCCTGGACGAGGACAGGATGTACAACATGGTGACAGAGACACTAACCTGCACCAAATGTAGATCCAGCCACGTGTCCTGGAGTCAGACTGTCCTCAAACAACTGTCCAAGGCACAGCAGACACAATTCCGGGTCATCCTCACACAAAAGTGATTACCGTTAATTTACTCTCTTGCCTTTTCAAGTAGAAATGCAGTATATAAAATACAATTACTGATATATCTGTCTATGATCAAGGTTTGCATGTGACATCCGGGTGATCCGAAAACTGCGGGAGAGAGGCCTTGGTAACAGCCCAACGCAGCTTTTAAAGAAGCTGAAGGAGAACCACACAGAGGAGTGGATGAGTCGCGCATTGATGTACACCGACGAGTGTGTGGACTTCAGCGAGCGACCCGCACTGCTGCCCCTGTCGTTTCCCGAGGCTCCAGAGCCTGCTGTTGTGCCGAGCTGTAAGTGGCTCCTGTCCGTTTACTGCCAGGACATTTTGACGAGGGTGGATGACATCATGGCCAGGATTACCTCAACATATGGCACAGTCCTCAAGATGGATTCCACCAGAAAGGTAAAAGAATCTTTGTCTTTCAAATCTGCTGATTATATTAAGATTAATAAGTAATTGATTAGTCCCTCAATGGGGAAATTTAGAATGTTACAGCAGCAGAAAGACATAAAAATAAGTAGCATGTAGTACTAGGGTGAGGGATATAAAGAAGGATATAGAAACATAGTACAGTGAATTTTGCACCGTTGAGAAGTGTTAAAGTGACAGTCCATAGTGAGGTTGCATGTAGTTTTACTAGGAGCAGAGGTGGTTGTATAGCCTTATAGATATATTATTAACGACTGCCTGTATTTCTGAATCATGTTCACAGAGGTCCTCTACATTTTTTGTGCTTCAGATCACCAAGAAGCTCGCTGGAACAGCCAAAGGGACAGCCCACTGGCTAACCTCTGTGGGTAATGAGTACGGTCAGGTTCTCATCAGTGTCATGACCGCTCAGGAGGGAGCTGGCCTGGACTTGATGGCAGCGGGATTGATGAAGAGGTACCAGCTGGCTGGTGTGGATCCCCCTGTTGCCTTATATGTGGACTGTGGCTGCTGCACCGAGGGAGGAGAGACCAAGCTGAAGGCCAGATTCAGCGGGTGGCCGGACATTATTGTAAGGCTTGATATCTGGCACTTTATGCGCAGACTTGCTCTGGGATGCACAACAGATGCTCATCAGCTGTACCCAGGATTTATGTCTCGCCTTTCAGCGAGCATATTTGAGTGGGATGCAGCTGATTTAGCTTTGTTGCGAGAAGCAAAAAGGCAGCAGCTTCGGTCCCAGGGTCTGCCCTCCCTCACTGATGGCGACATAGACAAACAACTCTCCAGGGAGGAGATGTCTCTCCACTGTCGTAGGAGGACCCGTGGTGAGGAGACCACCATTCGCCTGCTGGAGGAGCTGCTTGGGTTGCTGATGGGCAGCAGAGGTAATGACTCCAGTGGTGTTCCCCTGTTTGACCGAGAGAGGATGGAGCACATCTGGCGTGTCCAGAGAAAGCACGTCAAATGCATCCAGGACCCACCAGGTGTTGCTCTATACACCAAGACAGGGGAGCTCACAAAGGGAGGTGTGCGGTTACCTGTTTACAGATGTGCCAGGGGCTCTACATCTCTCGAGTCATTTCATCTACACCTCAACCGCTTCATACCAGGTTTGTGTCTGTCAGACATTTAAGTTTATATGCTGAATAGTCCAAGAATATTTCATCGTTTGATATTTAATATGTATTTAATGTGTACTTTTAGGGACGAGTGCCAACAGTCTGAACTTTCAGATATATCTCCTGGAAGGGCTTCACAGATGGAACCACGACCGGGGGGTTGCTGCTCTGTCCACTGGACAATCTCCTTTGCGCAGCTACTCCAGTGACCTGGTTCAGGCCCTCAACAACAATTATCAGAAGCTGTTTGGCAGGAAGGTGGTACCACAGTTCTGTCCACCCTCACGGTACACTGGTAAGCATTTGTGATTGCATTGGTAATTTACCTCAATTTTTAAACCCTTTATTAACTGTATCAACTTTTGTAAACAATCTAATTTAATTCTGTTGTTTCAGGAGAGCTCATAGGGATGCAATATCTGTTCCGGCAGACTGGTCAGGCACTGCAGGATATGCACCCTGATTCAGAGGAAGCTGCAACCCTGATAGAACAGCATGACGTGGAGGACGACATGGAGCTTGATGAGGGTTTTGCTGACATCATGGAAGATCCCACTGTGTTGAACCTTGGGGTTCCTCAGGCTTCAGCATCTCAGACTCCTGATCCCTCTGCCATTTCTTCTCCTCTTCTCTCCCTGGTTCCTGGTACATCCACCCTGGCTCCTAGTATTTCCACCCTGGCACCTGGCTCATCCTCTGAGGTCCCTGGTACATCCACCCTGGCACCTGACACATCAACCCTGGCCTCTAGTTCCTCCTCTGAAGATGATATTCATGCTGAAGATGAAGACATGGTAAGTCTAGCTGTGTTCGTTTTAGAATATGCATGTAGATATGTGCATGCTTCTTCACTATTTTTGATTACACATGTTAACATATTTTATCATTAAACAAAAAAAGTTTTGTGAGTGAAAGTTTTACACCCTATAAACTGTTGAATCTTTTTTACAGGCTGTTGATGACCAAAATCTCCCCGGATACCAGCATGTGGACAGACTTGCTGAGTATTTGGTGGCGCTTCGGGATCAGACGTCTCTTTGTCTTAGCAACCAACAGGCGAGTAGGATAGTGTCACTGTGGGACAATCTGAATCAAGGTGACAAGCAGCGGGTGGTTTATGCCGCACGACATCAGGAGAGACTTTTGAGTGGACGCTTCAGAACTCCAAAGACGCCCTCAAAAACCCCTGGTGTGGAGAGTACCACCCGCTGCATGTTGGGTGCGAGTAGCACACCTGCCCAGTGGCCTGACTGCTGCCGGTTGGTGGAAACCATGTTCATCAGACTCTGCAATATACACCAAAGCCCGGCAAAAAAGGGTAAGAGGGCTACTTCTCGGTGGTCCTTAATTTTGAGGGATTACCGCAAGATAAGGCAGCTTGTTGTCGGCAACTGCCGGGTGATGCAAGGTTCTGAAATTCAGCTGGTGGAGGTGAATCAGAGCACGCTCATCCAGTGGCATAATCACCGGCAGAAGAAACAGGAGCTCTCTGTGCTGCTCCAAGGCACTGCATTGCCTCCAGCCCTGGCAGAATCCGATGAGCCTCTTCAGGAGGCAAGATTGCTCCCTGCTGCACCCACGCCTGCCCGGAATGAACATCAATACCGGCTGCCGCAGAGTACAGCAGGTCAGGCCAAACAGAGGCAGACGGGATCTGGTCAGCTCCCTGTCAACATAAGGCCAAAGGGACCAGTGAAGAGACAGTTATATGCAACCCCACCAGCTCCAGCACCAGGACCCATCATTACACCTCACATCTTAACACCATCCGGACTGGTTCAGGTTGTCTTTCCTGTGCCAGTAGGCAGCTATCCTCAAACCAGTGCGCCTACCAGCACAGTGGAAGCTGACCCCGCCCCTAAAAGGCCATATAGGCGAACAGTGGCCAGCAACACTTGCAAAAAGTGTGGCCAGTTCCGCACTTCTGTCACTGGACACAGCCAGTACCATGGAAAGGTGTATTGCCCTCAGTTTGAAGCCTTAACAAAAGACCAGTGGTTGGAGGAAATGAGGAAAAAGATGTAAATAGTTCATATTTGTAAATAATAGTTTTATTGTAAATAGTTTTTTTAAATGTTTGTATTTAATTCTGGGTACTACTGCGATAGTCAATTCCATATGCCCTGTTTTTTATCTGTCTGTTTAAATTCAATGTTTCTATAATTCTTATTTCTATGAACACATAAAACTGGTTTACAGCAATATATGAGTGGGTGTTTTTAATGACAGTTAGCAGCACATCAACAACAACAACAACCTCCATAAGAATAATTATGGTGATTCTTATAATGATGAAGCACATTCAATAAGAGAAACATGGTTTGTGAAGTTAATATGGGAGGTGGTCTCTGATGTACAGTAGAAGAAATGTCCTGATGAGGGACCGGAATGGAAAGATCCTCCACTCCTGTCGTTTGATGAGTCCTGTGGAGTGGGAGGTAGTGCAGGTAGGTGTTATTACACAATGAACTAGTCTCATAACAATATAATGTGTAGAAAAATAGGAGGAAATTCGTAATCATATGAGGAATGAACACGCACCTTCGCAATCCCGGAGTCTAGGGTTCGAGTCCCACTCGTGCAATGACCAAAAACATCAAAAGTGTTATATTTGTGTCTAGTCAGCTAGAAATACATTTATCTAATAGAAATTGATATAAAACTTCACATCGCTCCTTTCCTTTTCCTTCTTTCCCTTTTTCCTCCCTTTTCTCCTCTTTTCTCTTCTTCCCCTTCCTTCCCCCTTTCTTCCCCTTCCTTCCCCTTTCTTCCCCTTCTTTGACGGACTATTGTTCCCCAGCTTGAACGCAGCGCCTTAGACCGCTCGGCCACGCTACCTGTAGCAACCCTTAATTTTATCAGTTTATAATTAGTCTAACAGAGACATACAAAAGTTCACACTCATATTCACACATATGGACAATTGAGATTCTCCAATCACCCCAACCTACATGTGTTCGTACTGTGGGAGATAACTCTTGTGCTCTTGTTCCAAAGAGAGAGACAGAAAAAACAAGACTTGAACCCAAGACCTTGCTTTGAGGTTAAAGTGCAAACCAACACAAACCAGTAGAATAATACAGGATAGACAGGAATAAAGGAGACACATTCAGGACAAGTTTTATTACAAAGAGTGAACAGGACCTCAGAGCTGTTAGCACAACTATCCTATCAGGGTTCAAATCTCAGAGACACAGGAAACAGACGTTATTCTTTTTTATTAAACTTTTTACAAAGACAAACTGTGACAGACACTACACTTCTCACACTTACTTCAATGCTGCATGTGTGTGGTCTCCGTCAGTGTGTGTGTGAGCTCTGGGTTCGGATCCCAGTACGCCAGCAAGTCGCTGAAGTCCAGCTGATTGTTTTCCAGGCCGTGTGCATTGTGGTCTGTGTTAAAGGGCATGTGTGTGTCATTGTCGGTGTGCGCGCCACCCTGTGAAGGTGTGTTTGTGTTTGTGACGTCAGGTGTGTTGGTGAAGCCGCCCAGGGAGCAGCAGGGGATCGGCTCGGTCCAGAAACTGAGCGGGAGATGCCGTTTGACCATCGGCCGGCCGCGGCCCAGACTCGGGCTCACGTGGTCGAAGAGTTCAGCGAGGGGCCCCAAAACGGAGTTTCCCTTTGAGACCCCGACTGCTTCCTGATTGGCCGCGGAGGAGCCGCTCTCTGGCTCCTCCGGACTTCCCGCTCTGGCTATCCTCAGCAGGTCGTCGTAGTAGCGCAGGCGCCCGCCGGTCATGGCGGAGACGGAGTCGCTGTAGATGTCACGAGCCTCGTGGTCCCCGGAGCAGCGTCCGAAATACCTCTGAACGTCCCGACTGATGAGGTCTGCGAACGTCAGCAGCTGCTTGGTCACATCCAAGGCGCAGGGGGCCGGGTTCAGAAGACCCTCCTCTGAGCAGTCGTCCTCCTCTTCCTCCTCCTGAGCGTCAGATTCTTCATCGTCTTCGTCGTCTTCTCTGTCCTCTTCATCTTCCCTCTCCTCTTCCCTCTCCTCCTGCTTGTCGTCGCCCTCCATTTCAATGTCGTCCTTGCACGGAGAGCTCTGGTAAATCATGGGGAAGTAGGCCGGAGTCTGGGCCTGGACGAGGAAGTTCCTGATGACGCCTGCCGCCATGTTCGCTCGTCAAAGCTGCAGAGACGAGACGAGAGGTGAGAATCTGACAGGACAGAAGGACGGTGACCGGATCAACTCTTTGAAAATACTTTACAAACGTTTCATTACCCAAGAGAAGTTGGAAATTGGCTGAGAATCTGTTGAAGAAAAGGTCTGGTCAGGTCACTGATGGATCCACCTTCCTGTTTGTGTACGTGCATGTGTAATACTGGGCCACTGGGACTGTCACCGTATATATACCTCAGCACGCGGCCGCAGACGTGTGTGTCTCCCGTCTGACGAGGCGGCTTCCAGAACAAATATTTGACTGACGAATTGGTCAAACACTCTTTGTTTACTTTATCACTGGGAAACCGGGGAGGGGGTCCGAGGCTAATGGATCCTCTGCCAGGGGATGATGGAGAGTTGTTATGAACACACACACACACAGACACACACGCTCAGTTGCCTGTTCCGTCCCCGTTATCGGGGCTAGTTAAAGGATAAAAAGAGCGTGAAATCAAATCACATGCTGTTTTGACTTCTAAAGGGGAACACTCTGCACCGACATCGGCCCAGCACTCGTCTCCCACAGCCGGACGCAGCTCGTCATGATCCGTGACGCTCTGCAGTGATTCTTCTTGTTTTTAATCAGACGCAACATTAACCAGGCAAACTCCCGAGAAACAGATGGAGAGATACTTTATTGATCATCAGGTATCACATAGAACAATCAACCAAAATAGCATGAGAATAATAAACTGTGTCGAGAATAAGTGAAAATCAAACCACCAGATCTGCTACGATGGTGTCACTGTAAAGAAGTTTGTGCTAATGGAGATATTGACAATACAGCATTTTAAGTATAAGATGATTTGATGAGTTTTGAAGCCTAATATTCATACAGATTTAAAGATGAATATCTGAAGCTATACAAAGTTGTGCATTAGACTATCACAGCCTCTACAATCACGGTGCAGCAGATATATAAAAAAAAAAACGTAAAACGTAAAATCAAATACAGATTAAAACAGGCAGGGATGGTAATAGCTGCCAAGTGACGTGGTTAATGCAGATGATGATTTAATCAGAGAATTAAACTCTGAGGTGAAATCAGATCAGAGAAAAGATCCACAAAGCAACAGACTGTCCCCGAGGAACAGGTTAGAACTCAACATGACAATAAACCAAGAAAACATGTGTTAAACGATTTAAAAGACACGGTTGGAGATGATTTATGTTTTTGTGACTGTCAACAAAAAGACCAAAACAAACAACATGTTAGTTCATTCTGTCGTTTCTCAGAATGACCAACTTCCTTTGCTCTGTGCCGCTCACTGCCCCCGCCCATTTGATCTTACTTTAACTGAAAATGAGATGAGTGTTTGTGTTAATTCTGTCTTAAACATATGATCTTATTTGGAAAAAGAATGTATCCAGCAACACTTTAACTTTCCATCTTGCTCACAATTTACCACAAACCACATTAATATGGATAAACCTTTTTGGACATCTTATCCTATAAAGAACATGAACTTTTACTTCAGAACATTCCCTGAAAAGCTACAATAAATTCCAATTGATTTCTAGATGAAGAGTATTTTAACCAAGATTTAAATATGTATGGTTGTAAGTTACAGGTATAAATCTGAACAAATATGAAATAAAAACCTTCTAGTCATAAACATTACATTATTCTAATGAATCTTCAATTGATGATAAAATGTCCTCTTCTTTAACGTGTCCAATTTTTTGCTTTTAAGGAAAAGTCGATGAAGTTGAGGGTATGAAACATCGACATCTTTCTTAAACTTAAAATGCACGAGTCATGCATCAGAGCCTCTGCATGGATGTAATGAGTTGATGAAGTCTCACTGAGTAACTCCATCACTCCCTAGATTTTACTGACCTTTACGGACATCTGTAACTCTGTACATATGTGCACGTAGAGCATTAATGTGTTGTTTGTGTGCGTGTGTGTGTGTGTGTGTGTGTGTGTGTGTGTGTGTATATGTGTGTGTGTGTGTGTGTGTTATCAGGACACCCTGGCTCCCCTGGCCTCCCTGTCATCAGTATCCAGGCTTCTGTGTTGACTTTAGGGCTAAAGATCAATAGCAGCAATATGTCAGCTCTTAAGATCATGACAATAAATTACACACGTTTTTAGGCACACAAGCACATGAACTCACACACACACACAAAGCAAAGCTATCGTCATTAGGACTTTGTAAGGACTTCTATTCATTTTGGATAACAGTATATTCCTCATCTTAACCACAATCAGTTCATACCCAACTTTAGCCTGTAACCCAAAACCCAAACTTCGAGCCACATCATCGATCAGTGTTCTTTAATAGCGACTCTCAAACTTTGCCAGAACCTGTCCACCTGGTTGTCATCATCGGGCCACTCCAGGTACGTCCTGGAGTTCATGACCCTCCGCAGCCTGCAGAACTTCTTGGGGATGGTCTCTTTGTCGATGGGCTCCAACAGAATCAGCACAACCGTGTCGTCGTTCTGGTCGAACAACCTGAAATGGGTGTAGTCCAGCTCGTACTTGCACCACTCACTCTGGACAAAATGCTGAGAAAGGACGAAGAGTGTTTTGCGACTCTTCTCGACGGCGTCCATGATGTTGTCCAGGATCCATCCACCGGGATTAAAGTCCCTCTTGTGGAGGCAGAGTCGGAGCGGGGGCTCGGACTGCTCCAACTCCGGGACCAGATGCGCATCCACCCAACCGGAGTCCATCTCGCTGTAGGACACGAAGGCATCGTACTCAAGAGCTCCCTTTTTCAACTTCGGCTTCCTCTTGGCCCTCAGCCAGGCCCAGGTCATCTCCATGTACCAGGCGACGTTGAACTTGTGACACAAACCTGCAATGAGCAGACACACCACCAGGAGGCCCAAGCAGAGCAGAGAAAAGGATAAAGCTGCGTGGCACTCGAACGCCGACAACCTCACGTCCGCCACACTCGTTCCTCTGAAGGCGTCGGGGGAGTTGCAGATGTACGACTTCAACCCGTCTTCGATTCTCACTCGATGTTCCGTCAAGCCGCTCGTCACCAACTCCACAAAGTCACACGAGCAGACGTACGTGTTACCTGCCGCCTCCAGACTCTTCAAACTATCAAAAGCACCTAGATCATTTCTGCTGAAAGTCTGTATGTTGTTGTTGTGAATGAAGATTGCTACAAGACGAGGGTATAAACGGCCGACAGGCATAATACTGATCTTGTTGCCGGTGATGAACAACTCTGTGAGGAGAGGCAGTCCCACGTTGAACACGGTCAACTCGTTGTTGGATAAATCCAGGATGTGCAAACTGGGCGGCAGACAAGAGGTCACCTTCGTTAAATGTGTCGATGAAAGGTTTAGAAACGTCAGACTGGGAGGCCAGTTACACGTCTCAGGCATAACGTGAAGCATATTTCCGCTCATGTCGATGCTGGTAAGGTTTTCCAGTTTGGTGAAGAGGTGGCTGTTGAGTGATCGCAGGTGATTTCTGCTGACGTTGAGGGTTCGCAGACTCCACAGGCCCCCCCGCCCGTCGCACATCATGTTGCTCAGCGTGAGATCACTGAAGAAGTTGTCACTGACGTCCATGTACTCCAGCTCGGAGAAGTCGGCAGCGGATTCACAGGGGAGGGCGAACACCTTGCTGTTTTGCAGAGACACCCGTCGCAGCCCCCTCAGCAGCGGCTTTAGGAAAAAGACAGGTGGAAAATTGAGGAATTGGGGGATGTCCACGTTTTTAAAGACAGCAACTTCCACCTGGGAAGAGTTTTTCTTCGTCCAAATGTCACCCAGAGGTAATAAGTGGATTTTTGCATCTTCAAGTGCCAACGTAGATATGTTCGAGTCTGGCAGAATGTTTAAAAGACCCATCCATGCTGAAGTCGTCATGATGACGTTTCTAAAAATAATACCTGTAATACCGCAATTGAAGGCCACTTGAAGTGGGTACATGTTATATTTGGAGAAGAAGACTGTTTCAGTGAAAGTCAGCGTTGTGGTTGGGTGTGCAACATCTGAGAGAACCGCTTCTACGAGCGGTCGATTCCTGTTAAAGGAACCATGTAGACCAAGGGTCACACGGCTAATGGGCCCAATTCGTCTCAAACTTCCTTCGGTGTAGTTCAGTAGGTTTTTCCCGTCAAAAACCAGCTCCTGAAGACCAGTAAGCCCCGAGAAGTCTGTTTCTCTGACAGATTGAAGGTAAGGTCCTCCAAACTGGAGGGTTTTCAATTTCTTCAGAGGCTGGAATAGATCGACTTCACCCAATGATTTGTATCTGTTTCCCAGGAGATTCAAGTGCTGAAGGGAGAAAAGGTTCTTAAACCAGTCAGCAGACAGCGCAGCCAGCTGGTTCATGGACAGGTCCAGTGTCTCTAAATGAGTCAGGGGGACAAAAGCTGGTCCCTGGATGGTTTTGATTTTGTTGTGACCCAAGATCAAAGACCTCAAACTGGCATATGCGAGAAAGTCGTCCTGCAGAATCATCTCCACTGTGTTGAATGAGAGGTCGAGTTGAGTGATGTGCTGCGGGGGGGCTGCAGGGACTTTCGTCAGGTTTTGGTTTGAGCAGTTCCACAATGTTTCATCATAGAAGTGACACTGGGGACTGGAAAGTGAGAAGCTTTGATGCATTAGAGGCATCAACACGAGAAACATCAGGATCTTCATGTTGAGCTCCTGTAAACCACAAAGACCAAAAGAAAAAAATCAGGCCTTTTGTTCCAAACTGTTGAAGAAGACAATAAGACAGTAAACAGCCATGCTATTAAATTAAATTGTGCCAAGATTAGCAATTTAGCACTGAACACAAACTGTGAGGAACATGAAATCTGAAATTTAAAAGCAATTAATTCAGTAGCATTACACCTGTAGCCACAAATTTCAACCTCATGGTGGCGCTAAAGTAAAGGTCGGGGATTCATCCTCTGGGGACAATGAATGTATTTAAAGTATGTGATGCCACATTTCCAACTCTGCAGCCAGGCTGTGGCAAAAAAAATACATTAGTGGCTGTTGTTAATTATCAAAAATGGTCGTATTTATCAAACTATTCCTACGTCATCTAATATTAAAAATACAAAAATACATTGTGAGTAAAGCAAATGTTGTCTGAAATATTTTTGGGAATAACTAAATCATTGAGATCATCAATGATCATTTTTTGGGTTAAAAGCTCCATTCACTCGTCTTATTTCCTAAAATATAGATTGTTTTAACATTACAAACATTTTGATCTGTATCTAATAACATGAATGCCTTTAAACCATGACAGTGTGACAATGAGCCGACGTGTAAAACACAAGCACCTTGACACTGAAGCAGCTATACGGAATTTAGAGATTGTTAATATTATTACATTTATCTGGGTGAATGTGAATCATGTCCTTCTTCAGTGTCAAAGGGAGAATTATTACCAGACGTGTCTGTTCCAACCGTTTCGCCAGATTCAAATACTGCATATTTAAAATAAAATGTTTTTTTATTGACAAAATATTTATAAATATTATTACTAAGCTCCTTTAGCCTCACTTTTGCTGTTTTTAATCAACAGTTTAAATTCTACTGCATTAATTCAACAGGGGACTCATGATGGAGAAATGTCTGTGGTTAGTGTGTGAAATGTATTTATAAATGAATAAAAAGGCAATGTTACATTATTCAAAGTCACATTTAATTCTCAATGCTGATTAAATTACCCACTGAGTCTTTATGGCAGCAACCAAGCAACAAATTAATTTACAAAATTGTCAGTGCATGATTTAAAAAATTTGAATTTGTCTGATACAGTAAATAATCCTGCAGCCGACTATAAAACAGAGATGAAAATACCTTGTTATGGGTCGTGTCCTCCTCAAACCTGCACCAGCAGAATCATGTCAGAAAGTTGAACTCGTTTTCTGTTACACTTCTCTAGTTTGAAAACCATTTCCCCAATTCTCACTATATTTATCGAACATCAACAGGAAGCAGTGGCTCCACTTCCCTGGCACAGCTCCAGGATCAGATCATTGCTGTGACAGCAGGAATACTGTGGTTTGACTTCCCAGATGAGTTGTGTGGCAAAACCTGACAAAAACAGCAGGAAGAGCTGGAGGCGGATCTGCAGCTGCCGGAACCCGAACCCGTCTCCGCTGTCGGCTTCACGACTGAAAGGTGCTCGAACAGCAGAACTTTGATGAGAACCATGAAAGTGTTTGTGTGAGCGCGTCTGTCTTCTGACTGACTGACAGCGAAATCTGACTCAAGGCAGATGCACCTTTTAGAGTTTGAGGAGGGAGAAGCTCTGCAAAGGAGCTTTTCACTGCTCTTCGTTTGTTTGTCAGCAGGATTTCACAAAAAGACCATTTCCACAAAACTGAGTGAAAGGATGAGACATGGGTCAAGAAGAGAAGACATATTGAAAGGGTCTGATATCTGTGATTTAGTGCAACTTGCTGCTGATCCAAATCAAATTCCAACTCTAAATGTGCAGCAAGAAATCTGTAACTTACACCAACGTGTCGCTGAGGTGATGAGGATCCAGTCGTTACTGAAGCATCTTCATTAGTTTAAGACTGATTCTTACTCATCTCCTCCAGGTCGTCTGTGGTGTCTCTCTCTCTTCCCATCGGATCCTTCTCATCTTCATCACTGGGGACAAGTTCTTACAGCCCTCCGTCTTGCAGTTATATTGCCTGGTGTTTGTTTTGATGCTGCTCAGTCTGGACCGGACAAACCAGTAGTTACGGAGTCGACTGTGAGCGCCTCTGGTTCTGTTGAACCGGGCCTTGATGCTGCTTATTAAGGCTTCTGAGATAAATCTGCCCCCAAAGCCTCACTGATGATGGTTCTTTAGATCTATGCCCCAAACTGAATTGTTCAGAATTGAAAGGCCGATTCAGATAAACTGCAGCTCGCTCTGACAAATGATTCATTAAGTTTCAAAGAGCAGCCAAGATGGAACGGCAGGAGGGTAAATTATTAAAAGAAACCGATGTGCCGTTCAAGTACAAAACCTTTTTTTTTTATTTTCTATGATCAAAACTGCAAAACATCTAGAAAAATATACAACAAATGGTTAACCTTTCACAACATTAAACATTTGAAAATGGGAACATAAAAGAAAAGAAATATTCACATTTTCCCCAATATTGATAAAAGAACATTCATTTTTATTTCCTTTCTTTTACATATCAATGTTTTTGTTTTTTTATACGTTTGCCAATATTGTTTTAAGGTCTGCCGTTGCTTTTAAACGTCTCCACAGTAGCCGGAGTCGTTGGAGAGCTGTGAGTTGGAGCTGCGGTTGGAGGAAGAATTCCATATGTCGAGGTTCATGTGCGGGCCGAACGGGTGGAAGCTGGAGTACTGCATCGGTCTGCAGGTCCCCTCTGGCTCCCGGGTGAAGGGAGAGTGGGGAGGGGTGATGGGGGACACGGGGGACATCGGGGCTGACCTCTCCGGCTGGAAGTGGCTCTGGTAGGGCTCGATCTGCGGCGTCCAGATGGATCCGAACAGGCTGGACATGGGGGAGAGGCTGCGGGTGCCCGAGAAGTACGGCTGTGGAGGAAGAGGGAAAACATGAACTCCTTTCTAATTGTTGAAGCTGGTTTCAAGGCTCAGGTGTTACCGTGCACAGTCGTATCTCAGCACCTGTAAGAGCTCTGTGCTGCCGTTGAGCATTTGACAGTTTGCTTCCTGGAGACATTTTGCATAATTTAAGTCTTGTCCCTCCTTTTCAGCTTAAGGCATTCGAAAGCACAAAATGAACGTCCTCACCACGGGACCAGTAGAAGTATTCTTTTTTTTCTTCTATTGTTTAATTCTGTTTTAACTTCCCGCAATTAGTCTAATTGTCCGAACTACCCCCCCCCCCCCCCCCCTAAAAAACAAAACAAAATGAACCTTGGTTCAGTTGGATCCGGACTGACACCACCTCTTTGGGTTGGAGTAACTCTTGGTCCTGTGGTTGGGATCATGGTCGGAGGAACCCTTCACAATCGTTACTTTGGTTCTGACCAAACAGAAACCAGGAAGGAGAGCAAGGTTTCCCTCCATCCTCAGCAAAGTAGTTCACATGTACTTGTGACCAGCGTTTAAAACACTTGCTCTGTTACTACAATTTACTGAATTTCAACAATCTACTAACAAACACCAGATCTGGTTTATCGAATCGGCTGATAATCCGCTCATTAGTAACAGGAGAACTGCAGCAGCATGCTAGATGAAGCAATTGAGTGAAAAGGAGAAGCAGCAGATAAGAGAAGTTTATAAAAAAAAACACTGTCTCAAACTGAGTCTATTAAAAGACATGAGATGTTCCTTATTTCTGATATAAGAGCTGAAAACTTCCCCTTAAAGGAGCGGGAGCCGAGGAAAGAAGAAGCTTCTGCACCAGCCCCTAATGCTGTGGTTACATTTTAAATTATAAATCACAGTGAACTATTTTGTGAGAACCTGTAATTAACCATAGTTGCCCTGTCCTCTCTACCTGTTCAGTGTTTGCCAACAGTCGTCCCCATACAGATGTAGTGTTTAATGTTCCAACTATTTATCAACTTTAACCGTAATATTACTCATTTATGTTTAATTTAAGACAACACAACTTAGACTACATCCTGTAGATCGATATTTTACTGTCTGCTGCTCAAAGACAAACGTTGTTCTTTTTAAGTTTTATACTTATTCATAGAGTTGGGCATTATTAATTAAATTTGACAGTTTTATGTGAAACCTTAATTAAAATAATTTGATGTATGGTTATGTAGATCATCTAAATGTAACTTAACATATGCATATATAAGGGTTTTTGGTTGTTGAGGAAATAATCTGTATATATTAATCAATAGACAGTATAATGGTTAGGAGCAGCTCTATGCCACAGATGTACATGTATCTCTTTTACTTTGGTAGAGGTCATTGAGGTGAGACAGGTGTGCGCTTTGGGGATGTGAGTCGTCACCTTGCTGCCCACACATGCTGCCGTGTCCCAGGTGGAGGGGGGTTCCTGTGGCTGTTCCTCAGTCCAGCATGTCTGGTTGCTCTGTGAGTTCTGAACCTCCTGAGCTGGAAAACCACCTGGAAAAGTTCCATTTCCTAAAAAACGTGAACAAACAACATGTACTGAGTTTCCATCCATAGACAACTTTAAGGACCCAGAATTAGAATTAGACATATCAATATAAAACTGGATAAAATTAAGCTACACATCAGCTGGTACCTATGAAGTTGGTTTCCTCGCAGTAGGGATAGGGGTTGTTGCACTGGGTGTTTGCACTATTCCAAGTAAACCTGCAGGAAACAAGGGAAATAAATTCTCAAATTATAAACGAGTACCATGCGCCGACACCTCCTGAAAGACATTTGAAGCAGACAGGGGTGTCACTTACATACATGTGCCGCAGCCATTTAATTCAGGAGATTAAAGTTAGAAATTTTTATTAATTTCGCCTTTAAATTAAAGTTTATTGTGCAGCTAATAGAAACTTAATCATTCTGTTCCCACAATGTGTAAAATACAATAACAGTCCACTTCTCCTTTAAAGCTGCAACTGATTTCTGACACTAGGGGGCAGACGAAACCCACCAGATTGCTGAAAGATAGCTTATCATGTGTTTTGTTGTCCTTTTTATTGGCTGTTAAAATAAAAACATATATTTGTAGATTTCAACCTGATATGCAATCTAACACTTACCCATTATACGGTCTGGTGGGGGGTGGCCGAGGTATGTAGGGGAGCGCCTCAGTGGTGTTGTATCTGAACTCAGTGGTGAGAGGTATGGACGGAGCCGACCACGTCTCCTCAGGTAGATACTGAGTGCTCAGGTCTGAGGAAGAACACAACCACTTTACATTAGACTTTACAGTGGAAGCAATGGAGATTTCTTATAGTTGAAGTTCAAACTTTGCTCCGGAGACACAGAGGTTTGTTATGAATCTCTTTACCCATGTTTCTTTCCATTCCTGCAGCAACAGAAGCAAAACTGGGAACAAAGCTGGAGGCTGGGGGGTCTGAGCTTTGGCACATGTCCTTACGGTACAAGTTGTTCATGCTGAATGAACAGAGGAAAAACAAAGGTTACAGGTCAAACACAACTTTGATAAAAACAATTATTCTTCACATCAGTTTACAATTTTAGTTCAAATCTAATATAGTTTTCAAAATTAAACTACTTTGTTTTATCGGATATACTAAAAGAATAGATTAAAACCTCCCTGTATAACTTAACTATCTTTTAGTTTTGACTAAATTCTTAATTACCTATTTCACTTTATTTTATTCAACTTTAAAAGTGCTGTGTACAATCCAAATATAGAAAACTCCTTATATTTTTTATATTTTCAAAAATATTGTCCAAATTAAAAAATACATGAACATGTTCATTTTCTACTGACCATCTCTAACAAACCCTGAAAAGTTTCCATGGAGGTTAATAAAATCACTAGAGCCTATTGTATCCACGTGAGTGAGCGTGTGTGGTGTGTGTGTGGGGGGGTGTGTGTTTACTTTAGTACCTTAGAGCCTTGTAGTTAGTATTCATGTTCTGGTAGCAGTCTCTCTCCACTGGGTGGACATTGTACTGCATGGAGTCCCCTGTAAAACCAAAGCAAATCATTATTGTAAATCATTCTTATCTGTAATAAAATTACAGTTACTGTTGAGCCACAGAAAAGAACCACTAGACACTCAAAGGAGGAAGTTGTGTAGCTCTAATATCAAAGTTTGAGTTCCTGTATTGATAGACAAGGCCGTGCGTAGAGGCACCGTACTTTTTCTAGATGAGGTAGTGCAGGCGTGTGTCCTGGAGCCGGGGTCCTTGTCTCCCTCTATGCTGCTGGCACTGCTCCAGCTGCCCCAGCTCCCCCTGCTGGCCCTCACGCTGCCTGACGAGCTCCCGGAGTCCGAGCCTGACTCGCACACTCCACCAGCGCGTCGCTCTGGGGCACACTTTCTCCTCGGGCGGGCAGGACACACACCTGTCAGACGACAATCAAAGTCAGTGATGTAACACTCAATTGTCAGTTGTGTGTGAATCTGTCAGGCTGCAGCAAACTGCGACAGGCCAGGTGTTCTCCCACCGTTTGGTTTCAGGGGGGTTTCGGCACTATGACTAGGTTTTGGTGCTTCTGGCTTGGAGCTGTTGCAGCAGCGGTTCCTGTTCCGGGGCGCGCTGACGATTCGCTCTCCTGTTTTCCACTCGGGTTCCTTTTCCCTCTCTGGCATCACTAGCATGTTGTGCTCCGGAGCGCTGGTGCAGCAATCACACAAAAATATAACAGTTTAGTGATGACATCACCGTGTTTTTACTGATGTAGCTCTCTGCTCACTAATTTAATATTTCTAATCAAAGAGCCTTATCAACAGTTATTTCACTATCAGAATTAATGTTCAGAGTTTCATGGATAAAAAGTATTCAGTGACGTCTACCTGGAGACAGCCTCTGTCTTCCTGCGATTCCTCTTTCCCTTATTATTCCCGAGTGCAGTGCCAGTCTCGATGCTCTGTGCTTTCTTTTTCTGGCCTTTGGTATCTTCTCTCAGCTGCAGTGTTAAAAACAATAAAAGGGATTATAGATATTGTCATAAACCCTTCTTCAGATTGTATTTTTCAATGATTTATTGTACGCTGTTTCTTACCTCCAGTTCTGAGCTGTCCCTTTTGTCAGAGGTGATCTTCTCTGCATAGTGCTCAGTGCAGCTCTTCTCAACAGGACTACACACTAACAGACCTGGTCTAGGTCCTGGACTCAGTGTGACGTTGTGTGGGAAACCAGCAGGCATTTCCATGGGAAACATAACTGCTGGGGCTCGACCTTCTATAGTGATATGGGGCTCCTCTTTAAAGTCTGCGGGTTTCTTTTTATCCAGCTCGGTGGTGAAAGCTGGTTCGTTGTTGTTGCAGACGTCGGAGTCCGGGGTCAGGGGAGCGTCTGGTGTCAGGTCCTCGTGCTCTTCATCCACTGTCACAGCGCCACCTGCTGGAGACGAGCTGGGCTTGTATTTGGAGTAATAAAGCGAAACTTTGTGTTTCTTTTGGGTTTGGGCTGGCGTAGTTGCGGTGCCCTTCTTCGTGGACTGAGGACGCTGGGTGGGGCTGTTTGCCAAGGCAGGAGAGCCACGCCCCTTTCCTTTATCAGAGGTGTGACAGGTGTCCACGTAGCTCTTACAACTTCCCTTTGTTTTACTGCACAAAAAAAAGACACATTTTAAGAATTTTTAAAACACAAAAAAATATCAACTTTACATGGAAAAGATAACCAAAACCATCACTGGACATACTTCACTCCATTGGGTGTTATATTGTTGACAGAACCATTGTCCCGGGACAGGATAGAGTTGTGGTTGCTTCTGATGCTGGGTGTGAAAAACTCAGTCAAGATGTACTGAGCCTGATGGAACGCCATCAGACAAACACCGAACAGCGAGAAGCTGTGGAGGAAAGAAACACAAGATTTGTAACTACAAGAAAAAACTGAGGATTGTACCGGAGACTGATAAAATGTTCGTGGAGGAAATCCTGGAATAACTGAGAAGGTACTGACCATGTGAAGATGAGGGTGATCACCCAGAAGGTTTCCTCCCAGCTCGGGCCGGGAACCACCTGAGCACAGAGAGGCAACATGTGGTGCGGCAGGGTCACGTTGAGGGTGAAAGGAAAAGAGGTGCCACGGGACGTCACCAGGGTCAGGTCCCGGATCACCCAGGACGAGGTGAAGTCTGGGGTGAACCTGAGGAAACACCCAATCAAATAGGAAAATTAATACAACTACTACTTTGTTGTGATGTAAATAAAGTAAAAGGTATGAAACTAAGTAAAAAATACAGCTGATAGAAAAAGTTAAATTGTGAAAATGCCCCTCTAGGATGTAAAACGTATGTTTACTGGCTGTGGTTGAATGAAATAAATCCTCCCTTTCAATTATATGTCACCATTACTTAAATACTAAGTGAACCAGATTCAAAATTTCCTCCGTAAACAATCCATTACGCTTGAACTCCACTTACGCGATGGTGATCTCTGCGGAGGTGTTGTGGTCAAGGCTGAAGGAGCGACACTGCAGCACCTCAAATCCAAATCCCTGACACTTGTATCCATTTATATTCATGAACATGACTGTCAGGGGAAGCTCTCCTGCATTCTCCACCTTGAAACTTTTTCTGATGGCGAACAGCGGCCTGTTGGTGCGCAGACCTGGGAGCGACATATGGGGACAGTTGAGACATTTGTGAAGCAAATACTTCTAACTAAAATCAAAGACAATAAGTTTTGTATGTTCGATGAAAACAATGCTCTCACCATCGCGACACTCCATCAGGGTTGACTGAGGGACGTTGAAGCGCAGCGAGGCTCCCAGGCCCGGGAGCTTCCCTCCAATTCGGAGCAGCTCTTTGGCCCCTTGGCCCTGAACCGTCACCATGTCGAACACAGTCAAGTTGTTCCTGAGGGAAAAAAACACACAAACCAAGACCTTATTTTCACACCTTAGAAAGAGAGAAATGAATCAACAGAGCACCCAAAGCCTGGTATTTATTAGAATAACATTATATTTCAATATTGACGATCGTCTGTGTTCTCATCATGAACCAAATTAAGTGAATTGTGGCTTGAAGTATATATAGCAGATGCATTAAAACTGTTGGGGAAAAAGGATGATTATATTCCTCCTATTGGGGTGAATTAAATACCTGATGACGAGAATGGTCGTGGTGGGTTTTTGTTCAGTTGGAGTGAAGACCACAGCGACCTCTCTGGCCTCCCAGGGCTGCAGCAGCAGACGCAGGACACCCCCTTGTGACATGGTCCCCATATTTTCACTCTCCTGGGGGCAGGATAGGCAACATGATTAAACAACATTAAAGCACAACAACAATGACAGTGTTCTACACGTGTCTCATGAACCAACAGTCAGAAAGCTATGCTATATATTAACAGTGCCACAACTTTATTAACCAGGGAGGTATTTACCTTTGGGGGAGAAGCTGACAGAGAAAACTCTGTGGTGCTGATGTTGACCGAGAGGGGGCTGATATTAAACCTGCCAAAGGAAAACAATGCGATTTTAATCAGAGCAATATGCTGGAGCATCGTGGCACGAAGCCGCTTGAGCAGAATTTGATTGAATCATTGGCTGTGATGTAAAACAGTGACGCTGCTCTGCGTACCACTTGGTCAGGAGGTCCAGAGCCTCTAAAGGGGCCGGATACAGGGAGAGGATTCTAATTTCTACAGAGACCACAGAAGAGGAGGGATTCTTCAGCATGAAGGTCTTCACCTGAAACACAAAAAAACAACTTCAAGCTTAAAATCTTTCTTAAAAATAAATGAACTATTATTTTGAGAGCAGAGTCTATAAGGAGTTGCCCACCTTGCTCTCATTGACTGGTGTAGCACCAAAGTCCAGAGCAGCAGACGTCTCCACAGGGAGTCTGGGCCACCTGAGAGAACACAAACATTCATCATTTATGAATGACTTAATTCTGGGAAATACACATCTTCAAGGTTCACAATGGCATGAAAAGGCTAAGACTCACCTGCAAGGCAGTTTGTCTTTGTGGTTCTGCCATCGGGAGCAGAGCTCAGCTGCCAGTTTGCTGTCGACCGCCCAGGACGAGAGGTAAAAGTCTGGGAGGAGAGAACGCTGCCACTCTGAATGACCTGATGTGAGAAAAGGAAAAAATATATATATTAACATTAAAATATGATGATGTTTTTAGCAGTTTTCAACAATTCTATTTCAGAATTTGAAAAGCCAAAAAATGTAGATGACTTCTAAACTTTTTATGACTTTGCTCAATGGTGATGACAATTTACCTGTTTCAGACAATCTGAGAGGGCAAGGTCGCCCACACTCTCGCTCCGCCTCCAACACCACCTTCCCCTGCTGGGAGAATGAACAAATCATTACACCACTGCACTGATCCCCCATCCAACATATTACTTACTAACCACTTAAGCTGCCATTGTACCTTGGAGGGAGTAGAGTGAAAGAGGAGGGGGACGTGCAGAGCTGAGCCGAGGCTGGTTTTCAGATTCAGGGAGGCCAGTTGATTGACTGGCAGCGCCCTGCTGAGCAGCTGGAGGGACAGGATCCGCCAGCAGCCCTGGGGAACTGTCAGTGGACCGCTGAAGTTCTTCACCTGACCAACAGAGGGAGGCAGAGATATTAGTGTCATAGCCTGTCCTTACCTTTACATCCTTGTGGTAGAAATAAAGTGTTTTATATAAAATAACAGAATGTTTACTGGTCACCATCTGATCATTATGGTGCTGTGGTGCATACCTTCATTACTCCGTGCAGTTTCTGTGAGAGGCTGGCCTTCATCACAGTGAGCGGGAGCATGAGGGTGTTCGTCATCCACACGTCCACCAGGTCGGCATCTCTTTGTTTCACCTGGAACAGGCTGAATAAACCCCCCCCCCCACGATTATTTGCAGGAAGACAAAATAGTTTTAAAATTGAACTATGGTATATTATTCAGTAACATATGTTCAACAATTACTGCTTATTCAGTAGAGACAATTATTATAAATGCATGTTTACTATCAGGTGCTGGTTTCTATTTGCAACTCAAATGTTTTAAAAAAATTGAAAAAAATATAAAATAAGTGAGTAAAATAGCAAAAGGTCTCCACATTACCTGTGTGTGATATGTAGTCCAGGGAAGCTGTAGGTTGTCCTGTCCCCCAGAATATTTAAACCGATATGACTTGTGCATTTTCTTCCATGGCCTGGCAATGAACCTGACAAAGAAACGTGTTAAGACATTCAGGTTTCAATAAAATGTCACACCGCAGGAAGTGAGAAATTTAAAATATTCACCTCTGCAGCCAAGGGTGGCAACTTCAGTGAAGTTTTTTGCCTCTGGTCTCAGATGAACCTGGTTCACTTCTAAGCTGACTTCCCCTTTTGATAGCACCTGCATTTCCTGGAAAGATAAACACATGTATAAAAAACTGAACAATTCTACTTAGAGGCTGTGAAAAAGCAAGATAAAGAGAAACCCCACCTTTACATAGAGTTTCTTGCCTCCAGCATTTAACAAATACACTCCTATATTTGGTTCCCCTGTAGGAAACAAACAGACAAATACAACTGAGCACATATATACATTTTATAATACTAATTTACTGATTAGTTCACACAGTAATAAGCGATCAAGTTTACAGTGAGTCTTCCGATATGAAAATAATTAGTACATTCAGTCCACGACAGAATCAAGTCTGACTGCAAAGACGTTTACTGGTGATTTTAGTGGAGGATGACAAACTGTGATTGGATGTTTCTGTTTTGGTCGCAGACACCTACCTACTGCAGCCTGTCCAGCAGTGGGGGCCACCAGAAGCACCAGAATATGCTCAATGACGTAGGGCTTGAGCTTGTCCAGGTCAGTGGGCCGGTCACCACGGGCCGACAGATTAATCTGCAGACTGAGGCGCTCCTCACTCTGGAGGCAGGACCCCTGGGACGGGACAGGAAAGACATACCAGTCACGCACCGGACAGATTCGGATAAGAACATGGGAACAATGAGAAGCTTAAGAGTTAAGTAAATAAACAAAAGACAAACAAATGAAAAAGTGAAACATTTTGAAATTTTTCTTTTTCTTTTTAGGAAAGTCACAGGTGGTAAGGTTTCATTGCTGTTGACCAACTGTCACTGAACACTGAGGGAACCGGAACAAGAAGGCAGTAACCTAGCAGTGCCACCGACCCTGTGACTAACACCCTCATAAAACTGATAGATCACTGGAGTGCAAATCTGACTTGGCTTGCCTTGCTGACGACCAGTGGACAGACGCCCTGGCTCAAAGCCACTAAGGCTCAAGGACGTCAAAAGCAAAACCTAATCACTTGAAACCAAGTTTGCTGCTGCATTCCTTCCTGACTGATTTAATCTGAGTAGAATCGACACTGACCAAATACCAGTTCACTATTTTGTCAGTGAAGGCCTGAAAAAAATAACAGAGGAACAGGTGTTGATCTTGGATATAAGCTGAAGGTCGCAGCTGGGACACTGAATGGATGATTTCAATCATGACAACATAGTTTGGTCTGCTGCGGTCTCTTGCGTCACCAGTGCTGCGCCGCATGTGCACTGGGAGCCCCAGGTCAATTATTAATTCTGTTGAGAAAGCAACTGAAAGTCTGGCGAGAGACCTCACCCTCCTCAGAGGCTCTGGAGAAAAGTGAAGGTGCTGCCTTTTCAAACTGACATCGTGGTCTGCGTTTCCCTGTAAAGCAACTTGTTTTCTTCTTGGGATATTTGCATTAATTTAGTTTTTTTGTTTTATCTTTGCGTCTGTTGCATGTTAGAAACTTCATCAACATCACAAGGGCTGGCAGGAAAATGACAGGAGCAACTGATTCAGACATTTACAATCTCACATACGGTCCTTCAGGCAAATGTCATTAAAGTGTGCAGCATTCAGTGCATGTCTGAAAGCAGCGATAATCTTCCCTCTGTCAACTGAAAAACCACTGTCTCCAAATTCAAGCATGTTTTAGTTTTCAATGATCAATTCAAGGGCGAGTGAAAAGAATTACCTGAGGGCTGTTAAACAGACTCTTGGGTAAGCTGCACTCCAGGAGTAGACCCACAATAGTGATGTTGGAGGCATCTTCCTTCAGGAGAAACATCACAACAAGCAGATTAATGACTGAATATAAACATTGAAAGGATGTTTGACTGAAATCTAGTGGTGGTACAGTGTATTACACTTTATAGTACAGTGGAAACAAGTTAAAGTGATCACGGATATACTGATATAGTGTCAGCCTTATCTTAAAAACTTGATTTCCCTCAAGTTCTGGGACTATCTTACAGAAATGCAGAGCAATACATTATGAAGATCACTAGGATACTAACTCTAGTCTTTAAACATACTGTTAAATGTCCTGGTAATTACAAACCCCAATGCAGGCCATGCAGGGGAGGGTTGAACATTCAGTTAATCAGTGTTTAAACCTGTATGTGAGAGGCTGTCGCTGTACAGCAGTTCCAGTCTTTAGTGATTTCTAGACCTTCAGGTTCTTTGCACTTGGCCAAACTGACATTTTGCAACTGCCCCCCCACTTCCTGTTGTGGCAGGGAGGATCTATTTCAGATACCTTCTCACACTTCCACTGCGTTGGCTTGTTTCTAAAACCATGCACTCGTTTCTCATTCAATTACATGGTGAATTACAAGCTCATATAATTTTATATTAATTGTGATTAACAGTGTTTTTGATTATCATCTACTGGTAAATATTTATTTCTTGACCATGGAAAGAATTCTAAACATTAAGTGGGATCCTTCTTGCCGTCTGAGCGCACATTCAGTAATTTCACAGCAACAAGTGCTTGTCAGTGTGTACCACAGAGTCTGTGTGTTTGCATTCAGCCCTCGTTTATCAGGCATGGCAGGAAAGAGGAAATCAGCTGTTTCCAATGATGAGCCGTTATTTGCTTATCTGTGTGGCACGCACAAACCATTTGTGTAAATACATACCTGAGTTTGGGTCAGCTTAATGCTCTGGATTTGAGGGAATAGTAGCAGACTATCCTTTCTTTGAATGGATTTTAATGACCCCCGATGAACTCCTGCCCCAAAAAGCTGGAAAAAGAAGAGTGAATATTAATAAAAAAAAAAGGATTTCATCACAGTCAACAGGGGAAACAAAGGAGCTGTGTCTTTTATTAGGCCTGAGCTGAACTTTCTAACATGCTAGGTAATGTTTTTGTTACCTAGCCAATTAAAAAAATAAGTTGGCTAATAATGTAACACCACAAAGGATGTAGCAATTTTGTATGTTATTAAAGACAATAAAAACACCAAGGGTACCATTATTTAAATTGTGGAAACAAAATAACAAGTGGGCGGATGTCACCGACTGACAAAGTGTCAACAGACAAGTGTGAAAGTGTGCAAAACACACACGCCAGTCCGGTGTTGTTGGGCTCTGTGTTAACATTGAAAAACAAGTGAACGTGAAAAGGGTGTGGCTGCTGGAGGCTGCACATGATAGTCCAAGTGGCTGCGTGCCTGGGCGTGTTCATAAGCACATTTCAGAAATACTGTGCAGGTTTGATACGGGATGGACAACATTCACAACTAACTGCTTGTGGAGTAAATCATGTGGAGTTTGTAATTATTTTGCTTTGGTTCCACTGCGGTTGACCAAGAACACAATTCAAGAAGAAAACAAGCTTCCAAGAACTGACATCGAAACTTCTGAAGAGTAAAACTGAAGAGAGAATACATAAATCCAACAACGGTAAAAAAAGGTCAGCTAAGATCGAGTGGCTAAAGTGGAACTTCAAGACCGAATCTGTGACTTGAGTGCAGTGAGTCCAGAGGATGCAGCAGTTAGCAGCATGTGGATGAATATTTCTGGACCACAGTCATATTTTTATAGTAAAACTGAGTATAAACAGAGGTCGGTACTGTAAACAAATGTGTTTTTGACTTCCTTTGTTTAAGCATGTGCATGTGGGATGAAATTGAAATGCGGAAAAACAAACATTGCTGATGCTGGTAAAGTTCAGAGCAGAAGCCTGGTCTGCTGTTAGCTTGATGTCTTAATTATTGAAATAAAAACGTTTGATGAGACTAATGTTGGAAAGCTCATATAGAGTTAATACAACAAACTGGTGAGCATCATTCAGAAGGGCCACAATTCATTTCAAACAGGGCCCTGAGGCTGTACAGAAGGGGTGTATGAATGGAACTGACCTGGTATGACAGCAGCCCATGGGCCGATGTGTTTATAAATAATGTGTTTTCTACATTGCCCTCCTCAGACGGGAGGAAAATTAGTTTAAAAGATGCCTTCCCTCTGGGTGGGATCACCTGGGAAAGAGAAAGAAACGTGAGCACAATACAGACACACTAAACATTTGAACAGAATTCATTCTGAACACTGTGTGGTGCACACATATGGAAACTTACTCTTCTGTGAAAGGAAGGTATGTAAAAATGCCTGCTGGATGTAAACATTGACAGCAGTGTCACAGGAACTTCCTGGCTGGGGTTGTGTATATATATGGTTTCAGCTCTTGGAAGCCCCAGCGGTCTGTAAAGACAGAGAGAACAGCATCATAAATAAATAACTTCTCCACTCAGCTTTTACCCAGGAAACACCGCGGTAGCCAGCTGAAAACCTGAAGGTCAACAACCAAATTTATAAAAGGCCCGAAGTTGTTCTCTACAGAACTTTTCTGTACAGTGTGAGTCAGCTTCCTCTAACTAACCACCATCTTGCACATTCGGAGTCGGGGGCTGTGCAGTAGCGATTGGGAACTGAGACACGGTAGTGAGGCCCTGCTCAAACACAGGCTCGACCAACCGAAAGTCAGTCTCAGCTGTTAAAGACGTTTCAGTAAGATTATGAAACATCGAATAACTTATTGGAAGCAAACTTACCAGAAAAATTAACACTTAAACACCAGTGTGACAAGAAGTACCTAAAACAACTCAAAAATGTTTTTAGTTAGGTCCATGTCCTATCCACTAACATGGAGGAGGCAGGATTTATGACCCCAGTCACTAGGGGGCGAGCAAGACACTATGGCTTCACTTTTGGGGGCTGCCTATGTTTATATACAGTCTATAAATAGCAGATACTGCAAACTAACTGCTTATCGAGTAAAACCATGCAGATATGGACATAAAGTAGGAAAACATTTTGAGTTGGATCAGCTCAAACATCAGATCTCTGGAATCTGTAATTTCTGATATAATCCACCATATAGACTGACACTCAACTTTTACGGCATTGCAAAATAAGAAACCATTTCATTTACTGTACCCTGCCACAAGCTTTTCAATTGATGATGTCAATACATTTAATTAAAAAGACTGTTCACAATCTAACCTTCTGAAGTACCGTGTTCTCACAAATGTATGGAAAGTACTTTCCTATGGGCTATATCAAAAGCTGACTGGGTCTTAAGACATAATGCAAAGTATATGCATGACTTACCGTACTTTTTATTCCTTCGATATAGAGGGGAGGGTTGTGACATTTACAAGAACCTCTCTACAACATAATGCAATTTAACACAACAGCTTTGTAATAAATACGGCCACTTTGAAGTCTTTATGGTTCAGTGTTCGTCGAGTCTGCTCCAAAGGGGGTGCAGTGTCATTTTTATGTTATACTTAGATGGCAGGGCTCTTGTTGTTCTATTGGAATGCATTTTAGAATAAAGCTGTCAGTGGTTGTGGTGCTTTATTTGCACACCTGGTACATAACCTTTAAATGTGGAATGTAAACACATTGTTATATGAAGCTTAAAATACCTGTTTTTACTGCTTTTAATTTAATTAAAAAACACATTTATCTGCCCAGCCCTGCTGTGCTTTAAACAACACAGCTACTGCAAACTGTTCAAGTCGAAAAGGCAGCGGTAACGCAGAAGCCTGTGCAACAATGATGACACTATGTAAAATCGAGCATCACTACAGCAAAGGTAAACATTTAGGAGACTCAAATCATGCCCATGTTGATCGGAAAACAGACAAGCTCTAGTAATAAAGTCTATTCAGAAGCCTGAAATAACACACTCGAGTACTCAACCAATAGGACAAGGTCAGCGCTGAAAGCCCCACCCCCAAGGTTTATATACTTGCACTTTCCCCAAAGTGGGGACTATTTGGGAAGTAGAACGAATTACCCCGGAACACAATTTAGAACCTGCAATTTTAATTCAGTTCCTGCATAGGTTCCTTGTTCCAGGGGAAAGTTCCTGCAGTGTAAACACAAGGCTGCAAGCTGGTGGTCGACAGCCAGTGTCTTGAGATGGAACAGAGCTGAACACAGTCAAACACCAAGAAGCACATGGAGTTCAGTGAGCTGATGTAATCAAAGCTGGTCTGTGTGAACATGTGTGCTTCTCTCTGCAGAGGGAGGCCACAAATACAAAAAGGATTTTTCTGTTCCTGGGAAAAGAACACTGAACTATAAATTATTTTGTTAAATTGATTTTTTTTATACACGCACTGTATATGGGTCTGCTCGAGGTTCCAGTGCCTACTTAAGGGAGAATGTAGGGGCTCTGTAAATAACATACAGGCTAGACTTGCTCTATATGAAATAGCGCCCTGAGATAACATCTGTTATGATTTGTTGAAATATAAATAAAACTGACTTGACGTTTCAGAACCAAATGAATAACATGGATGCTTGTTCAGACACGTCATATTAAAATGAGAAATGAGGGCAGTACTTACTGCGTTCCGAACTCCAACGCTGGGGGCTGAAAATGTAAGGGCCTCCCATTCTCAAGCGTGTATGGAATGGAGCTGGTGGAGAGAGGAAAATCACAATAGGAATAAAAATTAGGAAAAAGGAATAAAGTCATATTTATTAAGTTAAAAACTGAAAACAAACACTTGAGACAAAAGCATCAAGATGTTACATTTTCCAAACAACTTAAGGCACGAACACTGTGTCCCCTTTCTGGCCGAGCATGTGACAGTTCACAGGGATGAATTAACAGTGATCACGGCCTCGGGCTGCTTCACAAACCATTTACTTGCCTGCCTAACAAAAGAACTAAAAAAGAATTAACTATCATAGGGAGATGTGAGGCAAGTAAAGACGATTGATCACTTCCACATGAAAATAATTACCCAAACTAGAAAAAAGCTTTGCGTCATCGTGCGAGGACCTATTTAAAACTCCAACACAACAATATTTACACAATGTTCCGTATAATCAGGGTATTCTGGAGATTTAATCATTCAGAACTTCAACCAGCCAAACAATTTTTTGATAAAACTTCCTGTGTACTCACAGGTATCAGTTTAAACAGTTATACCATAATAAAATTACCATCAAGCTGGGTTCATAAATCCAACAATTTAAGCAATTTTTATGAATATAACATCACTTTATGAATGTAATGGCATGGAATCCATAAATATGTGGATTGTGTGAAGTCACAGAAGCTCCTTTAGGTGCTCCACTGTTTTTATTGGTGACGCTGTGGAAGATATGCAGTGCTAATGAGCTTGGGGAACGGGTGCTATTAAAAAAAAAACTAAAAAAACAGGGAGACAGCAGCTGATTTGTTGGTGCATGCAGATCTATATTTGTACCCGTGTGAAAAAAGTCTGAACTCTGTTGATAGATGACTCAAACAACTGTTAAGCAAGTGAAAAGAGGGTTTGAGCGTTCGTGGATCACTAGTAATGATAATTCAGATGTCTACGATCTCCCCAACATACTGCCACCTCTGCATTTTCATTATTTCACTAATGCAACAAAACACATTTCTCATTTCATAATTCAGGAAACGGTTATAGCAAGTTGTGACGCTCGTAAATATTACTTCTAACTTCAAACTGCATGCGTCATGGGACCATATTTAATTAGCTCAAGATGCATAATGACTGTGATACCCCTGGGTGCATTAAAGTCAGGGAACATGGAATGAGGGAACATTTTGTGGATTTAGAGAATTATTACACATCAATCAAACATCCAGCCAAAACCAAAAGATTACTATTTTACTGTCACATGTCACAAAGACAATCAGCAAATCGTGACAGTTGAGAAGTTTAAATTTAGAGAACGTTTGACACTTTCAATTGAAAAATGTACAAAATAGTGAAAGATCACCATTTACACGTATTAAATGTGTCGGATCAATCAACTAATTCTTTCAGCACCAATCTAGTTTACCATCAAGGGTGACAAATGGTCCGGTCCCCAGCACCAACACCAATGTGAGGCCTGGGCTTGTTTTGTTAAATATGCAGGGTCATTTCTATGCCATTTATTAAAATAATAGTTTGTCTAAAGATGTACAAAAAAAATGAAGTGCATTAGTAAAGACCTTCACTAGAACCTGCAGCACAATTCAATATGAAACCCAAACGGGTGAAAGGACAAGGAGGCAGCAGCATAAGAGAATATGAAGAAAACTTCCACATCAACCCAGCTACAATATAAACGGACATTGAACGAGAAGAGTCTGTTTTTTCTCCGTCAACACCATCAGCACCAAATCTACAATTTCAACAGATTACAACTTCTGCGTAGTTTCCGTCACCACATTATTTATTTATTTTTTTTTCATTTCCTAGTCAAGTTCAGATTATATTCATGACAAATTTCACAATTAATATTGCAGGAGCAAGACAAATCAGTCAAAGTCAGTAAAATACGCTGCACATAATGAATATGGAGCAATACTAAGAAATGGGAAGTTAAGCGACGGGCAGCAGGAAGTACGAATACTCTCGGCTGCATTTTGCCCACAGCAGCAACACCACATCTGGTCGATTTAAAACGTAACCACTCTTCTACCAATGACCCTTCATTAAAACACACAACCTCATCTACAGCTGGTTGCAAAGACACACACAGGGTGGTTAAACGTCTTGAGGTTTCTCCTGACCATTACAGTATGACCGTACATGAATTGAGCACCGGATTATTAAACATGTTAGTAACTACAGTTCCTCATACTAGTCACCAATAGCCATCTGCCACAGATAAATAAATATATATATATATATAGCATCGGGGGTGCATTACCTGGAAAAGACAAGCAGACTGTTGGTACGGGAGAGAATAAATTCATAGTTTTAGATTTGCAGAACAGTGGTTAAAAAAAATAGTTTGTGAGCCATAAATCCTACTGCAAGATATCATACTTGTTTCACCGACAACAGAATAAAATGTGTAACTGAATTGGAATTCCGCTCTATTAAAATACTGTATATGTGAGAGAAGCAAACAGGTAAGTGGCAACATTCAGCAAACTACTCACACTTATGTCATAAAAAATGGTGATGACTGTACTCTGCAACCTAGCGAGACTTAGCAAATTCGATCTACTTTCTATGGAAAGCAGTTGTTCTAGTTTTCAACTACATCCTCATTAAGCCATACACAACGTTTTGAGCCAGTCTGCTTTACATACCAACTCCCTTGATAAGGTTGGCAGTCTTCCTGATGTTATCCTTATAGAACGTTCTGTAGAAAAGTTTTAGGTATCTTGTTTCACACACTACCTTCAGGGGTAAGTGTGATTCGTCCCAATTTTTTTTTTGCAACATGACAATGATCACAAACATACAGCCACAGTTGTGAGAAACTATCTTAAGCCCAAATAAGAGTCCTGCATACAGATAGCCGGGTTCCCACAAAGCCTGTAACTCAACATCATTAAGTCCTCGTGGGATTAAGTGAAGCGACAGATGACCCCGAGCCTAAATCCACAGAACTGTGCAATGTTCTCCAAGAAGCTTGAACCGTTCTACCTGCCAAGTATCTGGAAAACCTGTGCAGAAGAGTGGGAGAACTGGTCCCAGCTGCCATGAAGTCCAGAGCCTCAACCGTGACAAGCAAATAAATTTAATGTTTCCAGAGCTGTATTAGGGGGTTGTGTGAGGAGATTATATTGGTATAAATGATTGCTGACACATTCTCCCACTTCTGGGACATGTGTCATTAGGCAACTCTTCATAACTGGAGCGGCATGGACTTGAATGACTTAAAGGTTAAACAAGAAAAAACACATGGACACTGGAGTTTAAAAGTTGTTGAGTTTCATGTTCAATACACTTAAGACTCACATGACAAGAAAAAAAAAAAGAAGGTCCGTGTCATTAAACTGGTGATAACTTTCAATTATTAACAGCCACACACTGGTAATGAATAGTTCTGCAAATATACACAACAGATGCAAATATTAGGGGAAATTATATCCTGTCAAGGCAGCAAACTCATTTGCCAATCTAATTTATAATGTTTGCAGAAGTTCCATCGTTTTACCTGTAATAAAAATGTCTGTACATAATGAGGCTTTTGTACAACTTCCATTAGAGACGAAATCTTGATAAGTCATTAAAATGTATCTGAGTTTAGGAGTGGCTCTTACTTGACAGCAATTACAACCAAATTTAGAGTGGTTGGAGAACTGCTGAGACAGCCAACTGAGTGATGTCAATATGCCGGCATCTGTTCAGTCTGTGTCGTTCAGATCTGTATCTTGTTTTGATAAAAGTGGTTGAACAGAACAGCATGTACTACTGGGAGAGAAAAAAGAATCATACACTTGACGCACTGTATTGGTGAAAGACTGATGATTAATTATATATTCTGCACCACATTAACTGCCACTTGCCACCTGTGCCAAAGCTCAAGTGAACTGGGTCACTTTCTGAACAGCAGCTAAGTGCTTATTGGCATTTTAAAAAGGATGCAGAATAGAAAAGAGGTCAATGCTGAGACAACAGAAAAGAAAGGCTCTGACAAATATGAAAACCCCCCAAAAAGCAATCTTCTCTACCCTATCTTTCTTCCGCTCTGGTTAATCAATAAGGGCAGCTTTCTGCATTTGTGCCCTAACAAGCATCAAGATAGGAAGAACAGAGAATCTGCTCAGTCGTCATATGAAACCACAGTTTACATCAGACTATACTGCGCTGGGACGAGCAGACACACAGGCAACTGGGGCAACGCACAACAATGTACAAAGACATCAACTACTTGTCAGACTGTAGGTGCCGTTTTACTGTGGAGGGGCAGGTGTGAAAACAAAGTTTAACAAGTTTGGCACCGGTGACTGGGGCCCGGCTGGGATTTCTGAGGGTCTAAGCCAATATGTTATTAGGGTGTTAAAAAATTCCGAAAGCATTACATCAGGCACTATATATATATATATATATATATATGAAATAATTTTGTAAGTGAGTACAAAAATGTTGTTGGCCCCTTAAGACATAGAAATGTAATCTAGTCTTGATATTTTACAGTTTAACTTTAAATAACCACATATATCACACGATCTCCAACTTGATGTTTTGAACCTTTGCTGAAAAGCAGATTGTAGACGTCTTATTGATAAATCTCTATAAACAATCATTAGTTTATGTATATATACATATTTGAAAGTAGCATAAGTGTTAAAAACAGAAACCTTTAATGTAAATATACGACTGAATCACTCATGTCACTGTAGGAAAAGCACACGTCAGGTGTAAATGATGAAATGAATTACTGGCCCTTGGACAGAACAGAGTCATTGTTAATGTGATAAGGAACACCTGGACCGTTCCTGCAGTGACCAGTCAAAATGTCAGCTGTGAAAAAGGCCTGTGACGACTCGCGAGCAGTGTCAGGTTCACATCAAGTGTCAGGTTCTTGTTGGTGAAGGGGAGGGGGGGCATTACCTCGTCATTTGTTATGTATAAGTCACTTAGTCTTTTCTGTGAACTCAGCAGCAGCTGCTCTTGAGGAAAAACTCAGTCCCTTGACAAGCGAACCACTGAGCTGTAGTCCAAAGGTTCTGTCCACTGTCACAGTACAGAAATAACAAGTTATGTTTGGCTCCATTTGATCCCCTGGATCTCACTCAGTGTTAACGGTGACCTCAGCCGCGCTACAGGCAGAGAGGTCAGGACCAGAGGAGAGATCAGGTCAACTGATGTTCACACGTTTGTAGAAGGTAAAGAAACAATGAGAATAACAGTGAAATGGAAACCACATGGCACAGCAACACTAGTGCCGAATGGTTAACACAATTACGATAGCTAGGTTTGTGTCGGAAAGATCTATGGCTTTTAAATTAACACAATAAAGGATGAGGGTATTATGGAAAATGACTGTAAAACAAGCTCATGAGACGATAAGTGGAGCCAAGACCTTTTGACACCAGACTGGACTGAGAAGGAGATATCATTAACCTCTGCATTTGCAGGCGGCTCTGCTCTACAGGCTGGAAGAGAGTGATGGCAGGCCTGCTAAGTACCTGATAACCCAGGCACGAGAGGCCTCGCAGCCCACAGCTCTGCAAGTCTCGAGTTCACCCGGCAATACAAAGCCTCTATTGCTTCTCAACTTCCCTGCATTTAAAAATAGGAATGACCCGGATGCAGGTTTTCTAAACAGATCTGTAGTCTTCACGCTGATATAAAAGGGTTATTTTATTCAACACTGGAAATCGAACTCCACAACCAAAGAAGATATTTAACAACTTTTTTCGAAGGACATAAGAGCAGCACCTAAAAATAAAATCTATGGATTTAAACATCAAGTACTCCTTTGAAAATGCTAAAGTTCTGTTCTAACATTACTCACAAGGAAAGATTTTCCAAACAGGTGTGGACCGAGTCATCTTGCATTAACTAATGGGCATAATGCCACTATCATGTTGGGTTGTGTAATAGAACTACTGGCATAACTCATCAGCAGAGCATGACACACATCTTGCAGGGACAGGTTAGCTGAACTTCACCCAACATGCTGAGGTACAAACCTCAAGGCAAGAGAAGGGTTAAAAAGGAACACGGTGAGCTAGCTGTGGTATATGACAGACGGGGCTCGTTACATTACTGACATTGCTTCTCTAAACAGAAAAACAAGGAGCGGAATGTGTGCAACTATTCACTAAGGAGGTATAAAAAACCAGCCTGTAGCAGTGACATCATCAGCCCGTTACCAAATATGACCACGACTTGGTGAGATTTTGCTGTGAACATCCATTTTCCCAACAATTTTCCTACGGGAAAGAAATGCAGCTGGGAAAGACGGACCTCCCCTCTGTTTTCTTTCAAGGAGTTCTAAAATTAGCCAGGAATTTGGTTCTGTGCCTCTTTAAACACACGCCCCCCCCACCCAAAACTCTCTCCGTCACACACCCCCCTCACTCACCGGCATAAACAACATACAGGGGAAGACTTTTAAAGGGCTTAATAGAAACCTTCGGTCGAGCTACCCTGAAACCACACCAGGTCGTTTGTCTGAGTGAATACAAAAACATTTCACCTTACAGCTGCAGTGTAACTCTGCATAAACCATTCCAAGAGCCGGTACTATAAATTTCAGAATGTTGTATATGTTTAAAGAACGTTGGAGCATTTCTTTTTTCAAATCCAGAGCACAGTTATTCTTTGGTGATGTAGGGGTAAGCTAGTTTTTCCACTGGGCTGTTCACAAACTGAACTCATGCCACGGCTCTGGTTTCATTCTGTGCCTTACAGTGTAATTCTGGGACACACCAGAGGAACACACTTCAGCGTGATGCAATCTGTATGCTGGTTTGCTGTTTTGTTAGTAATTATGTGGCTTGGTGGAAACTCCACCTACTCCCAAGTGCCACTCATGAACAGGTGGAAACCTCTCATCATCTCCATTCACTTTTATGATTGCTGAATGCATGTGTGGCTTTCTCTGACCAATGTTTGCACTAGGAAAGTTAGACTCTTTTTTTCATGTTTTTTTTTTTTAGGTCAGTTTCATCGGATGTGCGCAGGAAGCCACAGACGAGCTTCAGTTGTCTGCTGTTCCCACAGAGAGTGAACAAAAATATGAACCTACCTGTCTTCTAGAGGAAGACCATCTTTTTTCCGCTCCCTCTCCACCTAAACATGAAAGAAAAGACACATCATTGATCACAGTTCGAAAAGTAGACTCCAGCCCATGTTCTACTTCCACACTGTAGCCTGGAACAAAACCATATGAGGAGATTGTGGGATGGAGGTGGCCTCGACATGACAAACTATCTCCTAAACAAGACGTACAATGCATATTGACACAACACCAACTAGGGCTGATATAGTTGATATTGTGGATGGATGGAATTAAAATGTGTTAAGTGGCAATGACATCACTCCTTTCTTTACTCTTTTAAGCAGTCTTGGATACCTTGAAGGGAGATATATAAATCCAAGTTAGTGTTGTGATTATTACATCATTATTATTTCCAGTGGAAGGCAGCAATGCAATGGAAAGAATAAAAGCAACAGCCCATGTTGCTTTGTTTAGAGATGAAGAAATCAGGCACACAATGCAACACAATCACTTCCAATATTTGAACATGGTGCCGATTTAAAAAGTAAGACAACAAGCAGAAAACATTAATCTGCAAATGATGTCAGACAACAGTGGTTTCAGGAAATCCCAATTTGTTGTTTTGGCAGAGTATACTCTCCACAGAATAAAACCATGAACATCCGTTGTCACACTGGTGATAAACAGTGTTTACAGTGTAAACAAGTTTGAGACCACTTTCTCATTCCTACAAAGAACAGAGGATACTTCCAGACATCCACACATTTCACAAATCATGTCAACTTAAATTCACTGGGATTTAATCTAGTTATTCTTAACCATGTGCACACGTCTAGCCATTGCCTAACCAGATTACACTGTGGATGTCAACATACTGCATGTACTGAGTTCATGTCTCTTCAGAGAACATTTGACCGAAAGTGCATTACAGCTTACGGACTTTTCAGTGTTGCAGTGTTGGCTTGGATCAAACCCTGATTGAACACTGGTGTGTTAACGCCGCCGCAAATTTGAAACACGGAAGCTAATGTGGAGAAGTGTGGTCAGTTTCAGTTTCGGACAGTTTACTTTCACTGACTGGGGCTTGTTGACTGGGGATCTGAGGCAGTACAAACAGCAAATATGTTTAACAGTCACTGACCTGACCCAACATGGAGGCGAAGGCTAATTATTTTGATTGGCCAGTGGGCTCAGACGGAGAGGGCCCTGTTTTGTGCCAGGTTCTGGGTTCTTGCTGAGAACTGAATGCTTCGAGGGAACATGCAGAGCTAAAGCAGGAAACTATGTGTGAAATGCCCGAGTTCTGACTGTCTGCCAAGTATGGTAAAAACTTTATGGGCTCCGCTTTGGCTTCATGATCACACACAAAACAACACCAGTGGGACATATATGTTATATAGTAGCTGTCTGAGCAACATTACCATGGAGCAGGTTCTGTCGGGCACTTTATTGCCCCCTCACCCATCTTTTCACCACCTCACTCAATCCAAATACTAACATAAAAAAAAAGAAAAAGGAAATGACATCCTCACAACAGCAACATGCTGCATTTGTGTGATAATAAAAGAGACTGAGCCACATCATTGTTTACTGATGTAGAAACATCCTTTATGACTGGCTTTAGTTTAATAAGCCAGTGTATGCAATGCTGCAAATCAAATAGACGGGTTGCTATATGGCCCGACTGCAATTATATGATCTTTGCATTGCAATGGTACCTTGATTTGTAAGACATTTTATTCAATGCATAACCCAAAACAAATACATTTTTATTTCTTGACTGTTTAATCTAGAGGCCCTTTGGAATTATTGTTTTTCAAACTTTGAGATAAAATTTGATTTTATCTATAACTACACATGCCTTGTCGGAACCTAGCACAAGCTACAAGTCTCAGCTTGAAAAGCTCCAACTGATACATCAATTTTATCCTACAGTGCCTCCAGCAGCTTTAAAGCTTGGCAGGTTAATAGCTTCGGTGAATAAGAGAAAATGTATTTTCCTGCTGATTAAGCACAACAATGACAGCACACATGATGCTGCTGTTTGTGGCAACAGGTGAGCAATTACAGGCAGGAGGAATATTCAAAAGGTAGAACAACAGTCAACAGTAAATGAATCGGATTCTAGATGTAGGGATTTTAAGATGAATGTAGGGATTACATTTTTTAGGACAAAGGTTTGTATACAAAACACAGCACCTGGAAACTGACCTTATCCAGCATTTACTAGGGGACTAGACAATACAGATCTTAACATATTGTCCTTAGTCAAAACCATAACATGAGGCAAAGTTAGGAGGGAAATCAAAATAGCAACAATTAAACTGTCTATTTATGCTCACATCTGCTCAGGTATGACTGTGGGCCGGATCTGAAATCAGCTTTAATTATGTGACACTGCACATGACCCGGCATCCCCACTTCAGTGAGCCTGCGGCAACATACAATACTTAAATAGCTGACCAGCAGCAGCAGGGTATAGAAGAAAGACATCCAAGTCATGCTCTATTTCACATAGCCCATGTAACTGAGACAGTCCCTCCATTCTCTGCTGCCTAACCCTAACCATGACATCCAACAATGTCAACAATTCTGCCATCTGCCAATTGATCGGCAAGGAAGGGACGAGTGGAAAAACATGTCCGGACGCACACATAACCAGACATAACTTCCATGTTAACTATTTAACAGAGTATGTGTGTTTGGTGGAAGTCTGCGCTCAAATCTTCCCCTTTGCTTCCAATGCAATCCCATTACCACCGCTATCTGTTTACAGAGCCCTGCAGAAAATTGCCACACCTCCCCCCCTCCAGGTAACATGACAGTCAGCTGGTGACCTCATGACAGATCAGTAAACACTACCCTCCAGCAATTAGTGCTGGTCTGTCTTCAACGACCAGTGATGAACACACCCCCAGTGATGATCACACCCCCAACTGCTTGAAAATGTTTAAGGAAACAGGAACTAAGTTTCTTTTAAAAACTAAAATAAAGAAGCAAATCTTGCAAACTAAAAGGAGGAGCAGAATAACTGGTACCTAGTGTGAAAGGAGGCAGTGCAAGCGTGCTCCCTCTCTCTCTCAGTGTGTATTGGGGACTGAACTCCACAATGGACACTATGTACAAAAGAAAATAAGGAGGAGCCACATGGCAGGTGGCCTCCCGCTCTGGTCCCAGTTCAGCTCAGAGAATTGATCAGTGGCTTCTTGTTCACCAATTAAAAACATGTGCACAAAACTGTAATCATAAAATTTTGGATCTGGCGTGGATACTGATGTTCACGTAGACAGAATACACTGAATATACACAGAAGAGGCGAGCTGCAAAAGTGGAGGCAAACAACAATAGAAGATGCACACGTGTTCGTGCATGTGGCTGCGTTTGCAAATGCTGCGGTTCTATAAAAAGGTGTTTCTGCATAGACACACACACAGACACACACAATCCCATTTCCTCCTCCATGCGATAAGGCGGAATGGGTTTAGGGATGATTACCTGAAGCGGGGCTAGTGGCTCTGCATCCTCCGGCTGCCAGACCTCGACCACGCCGGTGGACATCTGACTCAGAGCTTTGTGGGAGCAAGAGATCAACAGTGAGACGTCGGGAGGTGGGGAGGGGGATTTCAAATAAAAAGACACACGAGTAGAGAATACAGGCACGTTAACACATCGAGATTTATTAGGATGCTAAACAGTGTGATCTGGTGTATTGTTAAGTGGAAAGCAGCGAGGTGACAGGAGAGGAAATGACTGAGCCCCCCCTTCCTCTGACAAAGGCTGTTTGCTAGCTGCTCGCGGAGGAGGAGGAAGGCTAGCTCGATGGCTAACGAACTTGGAGAACACATCTCCCGTGGCCGCTGCGCTACACACGACTACAGCTCGCGTGTGTCCCCGTGGAGCTCGTGTTCCCTCAAGACAGAAAGGGACAAATACCCTGTTTAAACCCCGGTGGTTCGTTTGTCCCCCCCTGTCTGAAAAGTTCTGGTTTGGTAGAGAACCAGAACAAGGAACTGGCAGCTAGCATGAACGAGCAGAGCTGACACACACACACAGCTCCAGCCCTCCTTTAAAAATATAATAACACACCTCAGCCACTTAAATATAATCTGAAATATTTTAACACGTATTTATAGTTTAATAATTCCCCTCGCTAGCATCCGCTGTCAAGTCAAGCTAGCTAATTGTTATTTTTTTGGTTACAGTCGTGTGTTTTTTTTTTTTTTTTACGCATAGCGAAAATAAAACTAAAAGGTGAGCACCGACCTTGCAGCTGCGCCCCTCCGTGCTGCACGCACGGTAAAAGTAATTGCAGTATTCCTAGTAGTATATTGATCCAGGTCTTCCTGTGACAGTGGCCGCCCGGTTGGAAGTCCTGTAGCCCCGCCATGCTGCCCTCTCCTCAGCTAGCGACCAGCCGTGTGTTCCGCCGCGTTGCTTCTTTCTTCTCTCGCCGAAGCAGCAGCAGCAGCGGCGGCGGTAGCAGCAGCTCCCTCCCCCTGTCCCTCCCTCCTTCCTTCCTCCCTCCCTCCCCTCCTCATGCAACATCCACAAGACACTCACAACAACACTGAGCGCCGTGTGTCCGCTGCTGGAGGCAACACACAGCTGATGCACACACAACATGCAAGGATACACAAGTACAATGTCCCCTGCAGTGGTGGGTAGTGATTCATTACTGTGCTCGGGCCCCTGGACTTCACCTCTGTCCTTAATATTTTACTGTACACTTTCACTCGCCAGCACCTCAGAGGCATAACAATACTCTCTCTTTGCAATACACTGGTTTATGTGTAAACCACTTTGCTGGTTATATTCTCCCACTGTATATTTTCTGTTTACACTGTCTATATTAGAGCATGTTTAATTATTATTTTGGACTGACCTCTTTGCTGCTCTAACATGGTACTTTCCCTGCGGCGGGACTAATAAATGATTATCTTATCTTATCTTATCTTTCTTTTCTTAAGATAAGTCTGGTACCTGGGGATCTTATACAGCTGCCATGTAGTCGAGGTCAATAGAGGCCAAACAGTTGTTTTTACCCCCGGGGCTCCACAGAAGGAAAATAGTTCAAACTAGCTAAACCTCAACCAGCAGTGAAATGCTGTTGCGTCAGTGCAATTGTGCACTTTATCTCAGTCAGTCGCCATTTGACCTCTGATATGTGATAACATTTAGCCAATAAGGCGTCTGCACCTACCATGGATTTAAACTGCAGGACTCAAGTATTTTTATTTGTTGTATTAGTGAGTAAAACCTGATCTGAATACATATCAACAGTCTAAGTATTATGAATAGTCCACTGATAGAGAAAACATTAGGGGAAAAATACTTTATTTTATATTAACCTTATGACTACTAGTTGGTCTTTTGAAGATCACATTTCTCTTCAGGAGCTCCAGGAAATGACTAAGTTAGGTGAGTGACACATAGGTAAAACTATGCTCTGTTTAAGCATCTCTGACTCATGAATCATAGTTGGGACGAGTTGGGCAGGTACACACATGAACACACACTCAGGTTACTAGTTTGCAGGTGTGTCAGGTCCTCCAAACCAAAGTGCAGTGAGGTACTTAGATTTTTTTTTTAGTGGATCAGTGTTGTACTAACAACAGGCTTAGGGTTGCCACAATAAATGTACATATGATAATAGTGGCATTTGCCCATTGTCTAGTGACTGATTATCCCTATGAGTCTATATAATAGAGCTTAATCACTACTGTGTTTCCAAGGATACATAATGTGCCCATGACATTTGTTTCCTAATATAAACTTGTTCTCCTCAACGACTTAGAGATGAAAGAACTCCAATATACTGTCAAATAAAAGAAAGTAACATGTTTACATGTAATTAATGACAAGACAAGCAGAGAGCACATTTGAAATTTAACTCGACAAACACAGATAAAACTGAACGTGACAACAGGGTCATTGAGTAAACACAGAACATGCAACTACCTGTTTTACATCTGGTTCAGCAGGAAAAAAAAAAGGGTTGAAAACGCAGAAGTTGAGTCATTCTAGATATTTCATGGCAACAAGGTTCCTTTTCTGTTCTTACAGAGGTAAAACAAAAATACAAACGATTTGGAGGCCTGCTGTAAATGCATTTAAAAGAATACAGCTGCAGGAAAAACGTCTTGTAAAACTCAGAGGGACGTTTTAGTTGCAACACAAGAAAAGGGTTTCTGCAAAAAACCTAAATATGTACAGCACTTGTAGACACAACATATCCTAAGCGTATCCTCTATAATTGAATTCTCACATCAGTCCCAGTACACTTATGAATGAACAGAATACGCTTCGGATTAAACAGTTTTTTTTAGCTGCCCGACAAGTACATGAAAATAAGGCATAAAAATTGCCAAAGCATTCGATTCCAAACCATCTGCTAACACCATATGAATTAGATCACTGGTGACACATCGGTGTTAAGTGTTGATTCCTCTCCATCATCAACTTGGAGTTCTCAGTTTTCATGCAAACAGGTGTCCCCAACGTCTGGCTGCTCAGAACCCACTCACTCCTCACAGCCACTAATGGACGGTTCAGTCTCTGGTTGCACCAAAGCAAAAATATCTGCTGATAAAGTCCATCTGTTGCAGCAAACTCACGGTTATCCATCCGGACTCAAAGCCCACCCCCGGGCTTTTGTATAAATCCTGGTAGCTTTATTTTCACTCTAATGCGCAGAACAGACGTTAGAGACCAGGTGCGGAGGCTTCAAACTGAAGCTTAAGCTCTTATTTTTCCTCTTCTGGTGTCCACGAGCAGAATATGAATCAGTCCATGTAGTCAAAGTCCTCAGGGATCCCGAAGGCTTTATTGATGCGGCTGTCATCAAAGGAAAACTTCTTCTTGGTCCACGACTTGATGGCAAAGACATTATCTGAAAACCAAAATCACACTTCATGAGTTGAGATACAGTGACAGGGCTGCCCATCAGGATATATAGAGTGCGGCAGCAAAATGAGCCTGGGATTATGAGAGCTTCACTCTGATCTCAAGTTCTTTCAGTCTACGAATCTAAAAAAAAAAAGCCCAGAAAAATGTGTGTGTGGCTCAGATACATTGAGAACCATTCATCCAATCACCTAAAAAGGAATAAGGAACTGCAGACTGTGGAATGTGCTGCGACTTGGACACACGCTATGTTCAATATTGATAAACTTTAAATGCACAGGTCTATGTACTGAGCACTTCACTGAACTTTGAATAAACAGGTGAATAGCTCTTTGTGCAGCTGTGGCGGAGCAGAAAGCTGCAAACAGCCCCGTTGCAAACAGGCAGGTTTAGAATAGACAATGCACAAATACCGACTAATGAAAGCATTTTAAACAGCAGTCAGCATTTCCATTCAACTGTGGGTCAAACGCTCTCTGTTGACTTGTGATGAAAGCAGGTGATTTGGAATACATTATCTCTTGATCTAATGATTCATGGTGGTGAATTTACCTTGAGAATCTAATGTGAGAATTTATCTTTGCAAAGCACAGTAAAAAGCTAGAAACACACATTTATATTCGGAGTGATCTGGATTCACAAATCAACTTTGTAGCCGATTATAAAACATTGAGAGTTATCTATCTACAATGTAGTAGTGATGGTGAACAGCGGAGCTATGCAAGATGACTCTGTGCATCCATTTTACATCCATCTATGACTTTTACGTATTTGAGTCATGTTGATCACTGTGTGCTTTCATACTGCATTCCTATTGGCTAATGGCTCTGTGTCCATGGCTATCTTTGGTCACAAGACTGTGACAGATGTCTTCAATCCTCTCCTCCTCTCAGGAGCATGGTTTTAAAGATATCGCCTAGTTTCTTTCGTGTATGTCTTCTTCTGTCTATAACAGCACAGCTTGTACCCGTCATAACTCTTGCCTGCTCACTGTACATCAATTGTTAAGTGAGCTTATATAATTTAAGTGAAATGATTTATTATGTCTGGGCTTCTATGTAAGCACTTGTCAATGTTTAGATGTCTGTCAGTTTCACGAGGCTACACAGCACAACTTCTACAGAACCAGTTGCAGCCCTCGGTGACTGAACTCACCTAACAGGATTGTTAAAGGCCTGCAGGGGTTTGCTGCGCCCTGCTCTATAAGACAAGTGTTCTAGTGAACAGAGATTACTGAAGCTACACAGTAAACACATTATTGTTTTATACATTAAAAAGGGCTCAAATAGATTAATCCACCACTTCTACCCATCCAAGTAAAGATGGTATTACAATGGTTCCAAGGAGAATGTAATCTACTAATGGTCATCCATGCATTTTCTTATAAAAATGTAGATCACAGCTGCAACATAATAAGTGACCATTACATATTGTAGTTTAAAAAAGCAGCCGTTGTTGCTGACAGTGCTGTGAGGAACCACCTCAGGCGGTTTCATTTTGTACTGTCCACCACAGATGAGGGAAGGAGAACTCAAGGCTGAGGTAGGTATGACTCACAGTCATTTAAATTTAGTATAATGCTATGTCAGTAAAGTCTAAATTTTCCAAGTCAGACTGAAAGCAGGACTTATGAAAAATGTTGAAAGAGCAGTGAAACACTGCAGGCCTGGCCGGTCCCCATGGTCCCCAAAGGTCAGCCGTCTCCATGGATACGATCGAGGTCAACTCACGAACACACAGAGAGCCTAAGTGCCGACGACCAGGAGGTGACAGGCCGGACACAAGTGCCCTCGCAACCTTCGTCAAGTAAGTAATCAATGGAATGAGCCAATCCACAGTCATTGTAAAGCTGAATATGTGCTGAAAAAAACCCAGGTGACAATGGCTGCTTTCAAAACAGATACTGCGAACGTGGTGCGGAGGAGGTGCACGACTGCACGTGTGAACGCAAACGTCCGAGAGAGAGGCAGGAACTCCTCCGCTGTGTTGTGCAGGTGTGAAGCAAAAACAGAAAACTGTTTTGACATATTAAGTCATTTCTTGAATAAATATAGTAAATCTTTGCTAGTTGAAGTCTCTCAAAGGGAAGGGGTTTGTTTGTCTGTATAATAACAGTAATGAGTCACATGTCACATTGTGTTTTTTTTACATTTCAACGGTCATACTTCACCATTTAATAAACCAAAAAATGATGGTGATTTAACCAAACGTCTTTAACGGCTGTTCAACAGCATAAATCCCCCTGAAACCATCAAATTGAAAAACGACTTAAATTATTAATTCATATTCAGGAATAGTTTCCAATTATCTAACTGATTAAAAAAACTCATTTTTGTAGCTGGATTCCAGACTTCTTATACCTTTGTTTATGAATTTAAAACTAAAGATGGCTTACCTGTCCACCTGGAGACAGCCTCTTTCGCTGTGATATTTGACTTTCCTGAAAAAGAAAGAACACAAATCAAATTCAACATTAATCCTTCAGGTAGTTTTTGCATCTCTCTGTAAAAAGATGTAATGAACAAGTCCTAAACAAAAGCAGGGAACTCCACTTAATTCATGCACATGGAATATTGTCTCTACCTTCAAGCAGTACTTAAAACATTTTGATGAGTCCATGATAACAATCCACAGGTGTTGATTTATCTGCTAGGACAAAAAAACAAAAAATCCAACTAAAATATCTGGTGCATTCATCACAGTTGCTGGAATGAGCCTGAACAGGTGGAGCTCCCACCACGCCTTCTCTATGTTTATTTTAGCTTTTAATGATTATGCCACAGTTAAAACAAAAGTTGATGTTCACGATTATAAACCCCAGCTCCTAGTGCGAGGGACTGAATGGAAGAATCTTAGACTCATGGACCTGGAGAAACTGTAATTACTGCCCTCACATACATGCCATGCATACAGCTTTGTTTTCTTCATGGTATCTTTTGCCCGCCCACAGCATCCCACTTGGGTGTTGCACAATTTGTCAAACATTTTTGCCTGACAAATCCAGCTTAGATCAAAAAATGTCATCTGTTCACTGTCGCTGGCATTTGTGTTTTCAATGGGGATTTTACTGAGAACACCTCGTACTGTGGGTGTGATCTAATGAGATAAAACACACACTCTAAGTCCAATGCACAAATGTATTCAAATTTAGTTCAATACATTTACTTTAGTTTCTGAACAGACATTTGCTTTTCAGATGTTTCCCTGAGCCAATGCGCATCAGATCTGCACGAACAGGTCTGAGCGCGCCCATTGTGCAAGTTCAGTATAACCCCCTTCAGGTGCAGACATATCATAATGTCATGCACACTCTGTATAACTGCACAACGCTCTCATGATACAATCTGAGTTTCACTGGAGGAGGGGTGGGTGGTTAGGGGTTATCTGCAACAGCGCTGTGCGTGTGGTGTACTTAAAAAAGGAGAAAACAAAACCTGAAGGCAAGTGGAGACAGAGATAAATGCAAAAGAAAGAACAAGAGAAAATAAAAGAAAGCCTCTCTTTTCTCTGCCTCATTAACTTCCGGGTTCATCTTTCTAATTTCGGTGCGTCTTTGAATAGCAAGCCGAGGCTGAGCATGAGAAAACGTTGCTGGAGCCTCCGATTTCAGTTAGAGGGGCAAGATCCAGAGAGAGTTGGAATGTCTTCTTTGACCGAGGCCTGGGTAATACATTTTTTTTGATTATGCAATATATTTTTGATAAATGGCACAATAACAAAAGTGATATAATGATATCATCTTTGGTCATATCGCCCAGTTCTACTTTCACCTCCACCATTGATCAAATGTCAACAAATTCAGTTTACACAGTTGTCTTAATTAAACACCTGATGATATGAATTTAAAGAGAGTTGAACTGCTAATTAAATTGATGTTTTTAAACATTTTTAATATCCCTGTAATGAAGTATGTTACAAAAAATACTTAACTCTTTAAGGTCTGTATGCCTTGAACACAACGATTCATTTGCTTGTCGCATACTTGTTCAAGTGCAAAAAAAGACTAAACAATAAAACCAATAGGACAATGGGGATCTCTGGTTTCATTAGCACAAGTTATTATGAATCTGCAGTGGAGTGACAGTCAGCAGTTGAGTTGTGGTGTGATGTTGGAATGGAAAAAAACAGCTGAAGTGTGTGTGCACACCAAATGCAAATCTGATGCAACATTAGGAGCAGCAGGTAAACAAACCAGATGGTTTTAATGATACCTTAACTACACGTGTACATAAAGTGACAGACACACACCCCTCAGCTGAAACATTAACACTAAGCCATTAGGGATGCTTGTTAAATCGTTATTAGCTGTGTACAAACCATGCAACAGGTGCATCAGTCAGTAAAGAGGTCATTCTCAGTGAACTGTTTTTTGTCTTAAAAGCTTTTAACCTCATCTCTCAGGTCAGAGGTTACCAGGTTCATTCAACTGACATTAACACTGAAAATCTAGTGTTAAACCCAGAAGAGATAAAGATGTAAACTGTTGAGTGATCATTTATGATAAGTTCCCACTTTCTCGCTGACTTTTACCGTGAGAAAGTCTGACTCTGTTGCAGAGCAATACAAAAACAAATGATTGTAAATGACACCAGGACCTCAGAATTGACTCCCTTTTGGTTGTTTGACACAAGATAACCTGTATTTAATTGTATTTGACAGCAGACTTATATTGACAAAAGGCCCAGAGGCATTTTTGTTCATTCGTACACAAGAATGTGGTCATACATGAAACTGTCAACATTTAACTTGAATTAAAGCTTCAATATGTGACCAATATAGTGTTGTTAATGTCTTATTTTGAGAGCTGCTGTTAAAAGCTCGAGTAAATCAGGCTCATAAAACCACCTGGCAGCAGCGAGGATATACTCTCATCTGAGTGAGCCTCGCCCTTCCGACCAATCAGAGCAGGCTAAAGTCAGGCGTTGTGACACATGGCACTCGTGAACACCCTTCTGGTGCACGCGGATGCACCGCAGGTGATGTGCAGGATGGAATGTGACCGAGCAGGGTGAGGGAGCTGTGAGAGGAGCATCGGATCGACTTAATCAATTTAAGCACTTAGATCAAGGTGCCTCCCATAATGCATTAGGATGCATTCAGACCATATACAGCATGTAGAGCTGCATGAACACCCAAGATAGCGTTGGGCCACACCTGTGTCTGTGTGTGTGAGAGAGTTGGAGCTTTTGATTGGTGTCCAAGTTCGTTGCAGCCCTTTTGGTTTTAAAGGGAATTTCTAACACCAATTAAGCTATCTGTGTTTTGAATAGCTTAAAAAAAATAGGTGAAAAATGTTGATGTCTGCCAACTTTATGGAGTTTTTATTTTATCACAACAATATTTGCCAATTTCTAGGAGACTGGAATGGAACAAAAAAGCTTTCATGTTAAGTTTTAGTCATAAACTCCTCAGGTGCTTAGTTTCTTGGATGTTTCTCCATTGAATCTCAGTTTAAAAGATCATTCACTGGTTGCAAAACAGCACCATCTGCCTCTGTGAGCCTCTTGATGTCGGAACCCAGCGCTCCATCTATCTTTCAATTAGTCTAATTTCCTTTTTATTACAAAAGAAATGGTGCAAATTAAGAATGAGTGGCTGTCATCAGGAAGCAAATGCAGTTGAAGATATTGTTTGATGTTTCCAAACGTCTCTATTTCTGTCCAGACTACAAAGCAGCCTAGGAGTTTTAACCGTAACCCTAAAACGGGACAAGTGGCGTTTACAAACTTCTGTTTTAGAAGCAGAAAAACTCTGAGCTAAACAAACAATGTAAATGTTTGGAGACAAACAAGAACTGAAGACTACATTTAGTAAAAGTACATTAACATTTCATTACTGTGCTGGACTGTGCAGCATTTTACACAGGGGTGGATTTCTCTTGTCAGTAATTACAGGGGAACTGATTTATGCTAAAGCTTAAAAGTTCAAACAGTCTTGGTGTGATTTTACTCACTCATCTCCTCGACAACTTCTGGGTCACATTCTCTGTACTTCTCCACCTCGGCCTTCAGCTGAGTTCGTTCCTCTCTCAGAGCCTGCAGCTCCTTCAGCAGGGAGCTTCTCTCTTTCTAAATAGACACAGATCAGTTTATGATAATCATTCATTTGAATTTATGCACTTTATGTTAAAAACACGTAGATCTTTCCATATATATATTAAGGAAGTATGTGAAACTCTTCTTACTGTATCTTGACGTCCGACTTTTGCCTTTTCAACAACTTTCTGCAGACTCACTTTTCTCTGTTTGGCATCAGATATCTTAAAAAGAAAACCGCATTAAATGAAATTCAAATATTGATATCAAACTAATTTTAAAATCCAACAGGATTTAACGGGGATTTAATGGGATTTCATGAAACAAATCAAATCAGATGTGCTTCATACTATTTTCCGGCGGAGCAGCAGACTTTGTCCTTTTGATTTTTTTTTTAAATAGCAAAGAAAAGGCCAGAGGTTATAACCATTAAAGAAGAAGAAGTTTGTCTTAATTTTCTTTGATTAAACATTTAATTTTTTCACCAATTTCCCAGTGAATCATCAGTGGATCTTGATGCATACTTAGGACACTGATATCTATGAGTGGGGGCGATTTGGGACTGTTGGATCTTGGTGGAGCATTAAGGTCGACCACATCATTACAGAAATGATTCATCTGCATTAATATATAATTAGAGTGCTGCTGAAGCACACTTTTAGTTAAACTGGCAGAAGGGAGCTATGTTGAAAATTATACCCCCATCAAAACACTAATTTCTTAGTCATAACATCCAGGACTCTATCATTTGTATTACTACAATTATTAAATAGATGCTGCCATTCAAACATAACACACAACATATTCTTATGGCCAAATTCTGTGGTGTCTTACTAAAGGCTGCACAGAATATCATTTTGTGTTGTGGTGCGACCAAGTGTCATTATCTCGAGACAGATTGCGCCTTCGTAACTTTTGTCCTACATATCTGGTGGCCAATGTTCTCTGTGGAGTCACCACCCTCACACCATCTGTCTGCCATGCAGTGGGAGAGGGAAAATGGGTCATCACAGATAACTGGATATTCAAAGACGAGCAGTGATGAGAAAAGCTCTCTTCACAGCCACCAAGTGAGACATCATTTTGAATAGTTATTTAATTCAGATCTAAAACATAAAACAACACATGAATAAAAAGTCTTCCTTTGATTCAATCGCTGTTTTTGCTCACTAAAGGCAAAACTAATTTACTGTAAACTGCAGTGAACACATTGCAAAGAGGAAGAAATCTTTCTCTACTCTCAGCCCATCTCTGTGCGGATGTGTCTTACATAACAAAGCAGGCTGGTGTGAAACTACCTGCATAAACCACAGCTCTCAGGAAAGACGCATCTCAATTATCGAGTTCAAAGCTTGATCTCTTTAAGCTACACACCGTGCTCCTCTGCTGTGATAATTTTTCAATTTAGTAACATCTGCAGATATTGAGATCTCAGGTCAGACTAACAGCTGTGGGGCCGCACCTGTTTCTGCAGATCCTCCAGTTTGTGCTTGCGAGCATTTAAGGCCTTACTGGGGAAGGCCCAGTAGTAGTTGGACGTACCCACTCTTTCACAGTCCACCATGTTGTCGTCCACCAAGCTTTGCAGCACATCCTTCACAGTCATGGGAGCTTAAAGCAGCAGAGAGGCAAGGACACCTTCACATTAAAACTCCACAATCCCTGATATTTTATCATTGCATTGAGTTCCCAGAGTTGATGCTATGTTTAGATTACTGATTTGATAACTGCTAATTCAGAAGGTATGGCCAGTACAAGATGAGAAGTCTTTGGATGTATTTGACCAAACAACTGCACATTTTAGTAGAATGCCATATTATACAAAAGGATAAAAAAAAAACACACAAGCCTAGCATCAGCTCTTATAGTTATGTTCTCCTGGCAACTGTTCACAAAACGAAACCCACACATCTGCAGCATATCTGGCCGGTTTATATTTATCTGAGAGAGCGTTGCATGAGAGGATGTGATAGAGCAGAGTTTGAACAGTCTTGAACAGTGTCAGTGGTGAAATGTGATACGCCCACACGTTAGCTCAGGCGTTCCACCGTGAAAATGAAAGAGCTAATCTGCTGTGGTGAGTGGCCGAGTCCTGAGAGGATGTTGAACAGCAGCAAATGTAAAAAAAACGGATTGAAAGTAAAACATTCTGCATGAACAACCACACTCTTTCTATGCTTGACTCTGCATTTCCCAATCCTTTTCTTTCTCTTTCTTAATTTCGTGATTGAATGAACTCTTTGCCTCTTTTCAAACCACTTCCTTTTAACAGTTCCTCGTGTGTTACCACTCATTTCCCTGAGATCATTTGCTTGGCCCCTTTCTCACATTTTCTCCTCCTCTACAGGAAAAGGTGCCCAAAATGTAGAGCTCTTGTTGCCCTCCCCCCCTTTCCCCATCACTCAGTAACTAAATTATGCCCCAGTACAGGGGACAGAAACATGTGCTTTTAATCACAGCAACAAGATCCAGTTTCAGCAGATTCATGTTTTGTCCAGTTTAAAACCAAACCCCTCCTCGGTTCTCTCGGAGACACAACATGGATCTGTTCCTCTGCAGGAGTGAGCACTTTAAAACCTGCTGTTCTCATGAAATCTCCCCCGATACTCGTAATGTAAGGCTCTATATTTACACAGAGAGGGAATGTGTTTTATTTATTTAAAACCCTTTCAGCTGCACTCTGCACTATGAGATTTCTGCTGTTGATAAGTCTGGTTCTACTTAAACAGGCCAACTGAATACAGTTAACATGGTAACGGCTAATCCAGGTTGCCGTTACTAACTCTGTAAGCATTTCACCGCAGTGTTTATGAAGGTGTAATAGCAGTTGAAAGAAGAGTATAGAAGTGGCGAGCAAATAGTGGTCAGAATTTGGGGTCTCCAACATGCTCCCTTTGGCACACACACAAATCTTAGTTTTACATTTAATAGTTGGAATAAAATATTTGCATTATTTTTCACATTTAATTTAGGTAGCAATGTAAATACAACGCCCTGTAATCTGACACTCCAGTTCATTTCCTGTCTCTTGATGTAGCAAAAAGCATACAATTGCAAAGTGACCTTTAACATCAGCTGCTAAAACACTGAACTGACTTAAAAAAATGTGCACATGCCCTTAGTTCCTAAAGTGTAATGCAACAATAAATAGCTCAGACAAACATAAACATGAGAAGTGCATCTCTACTGATTATCTCTCAAATACTTGTAGCCTTGCTGGGCTGTAGAAAGACAAAGGATTCTATGCTTTAGAAAAGGCTCAGCAGAGACATGAAATATGTGACAAATAGGAAGATAATCCCAAAAACATTTTGCTAGAGGAATATTTACCCCTAGCAAAATGACCTTTGTAAGTGACATTTAAGATTAAAAAGACTTTTCCGATCAAATCAATGCTTTTAGGACTTTGAAACTTCCAGATCCTCTGTTCTATCTATTAGTCTGCAGGTGCAAAATTCACATTTCTGTCAAAAAAAAAAGATAACTCTAACCTTTTCATTTGTTTCTCATATTTAGAAACCAGCCGGGGAAATGCATCAACAAGCAAGTACATAGTTTGTTAAGAAGAGAGCAAACATTGACTGATCATTAAAAAGTACAACTGTTGATCATTACTCACATATGCCCTTTGACTTTGGGGCAATCTTCTCAATGTCTTTCAGTTGAAACACATCTTTCTAGAAAGAGGGTGAGACATTTTGTTTTTTGATCAGTCTCACAGAAAAATGTATATAAATTAATATAATTTATAAATGTATGCATTGATATCCAACAATGTTTTAATTGTGTATGTATAGTTACATGACTTTGAATGTCTCTCTTAAAACCATTTTGAGGAGCCAATTAACTGTACTTTCATTCAAACAATTATATTTATTGTGGCGCTGAAATCGTTTTATTAGTAGTATATTCTTGTTATTATCATTATCAATTGGCCAAATAGAGCAACTGCTTCTTTACTTTGAAAGGTGGTTGGGGTATTTGTTTAGGGGGCCTCCTGGGCCCCTTCAATTTGGGGTTCTTCTGGGCTCATCTTACCAGTAGGAGACCCTGGGGTGGGCCCAGAACATGATATAGAGATTATATATCTCATCTGGCATGAGAAGGCCTAACGATGCCCCAGGAGGAGCTGGCAAATGTTGCCAAGGGACATATGGGCTGCCTTTCTCAAAAGGTATACTGTGCAGAAATTCCATAGACCACAATCTATAGTTTAATATAAATGTAATCCCACTTTATCATCATTCCTGAGCAAGTAGAATTGTGTATCGGCTGATACAGCGCTCGCTCCTAGTATTGTCTTTTATTATTTTGCCATGTTTGGGATGATTATCTGCTGCAACCTTTGCCCCAGCTAATGAACAGCCAGCAGGGTGTGAGTGCAAGACTCTATAAAAAAAACTTAGCAACCAGATTACTTCATTTCCACCACCTCTGTGTTCTCTGCCAGTGTGTTGCATGTTTAAAAGGCTGCCGGTCTGTTTGCATGTTTGACTGAAGGTGGAGGTGAGTTACACACCCTTACCCACACTGAGTTCCAACCCAGTGCAAATTTCACTTTGCTAATTTCTACCCTAATTATACAAAGAGTTTCTACAATGTTGAGATGTTACCCTTTTCAGAAAAGCTCAAATTTAAATCAGACTTCTTGAAACTGATTAATTTATGAGAATACTGTGTGCAGATCCTATATTTAAACAAACCTTGTGTATGTTGCAGGTTTTTATATAAGTAACACAACTGTACATGTCAACATAGATTGTATTTTAGTTTTAATCTACTTTACAAACTAATCAGTCAATACTACCAACATTTAACCAATGCTGTTGCAGAAGAGTTAAAGAAAATAAAAATCTATATTGATCGCTTTAATTAAATCTATGCATGCACAGTATGAATTGTGTTACATTGTGTGGCAATGGGAAAACTCACAGATTCAAAGAAAATCTCCATCATGCGAGTTCTCTTCTCCTCCAAACTCAGTCCTCTCTTCTTTGACTGTGGCAGAAAATGTAACGTGACATCAAGTAACAATGACAACTTTCTACTTCTATTATTCAGAATGCAAGTACAATAAACAAGACGTGCTCTCAAATTACAATTTGAAAAAAGGAGTTTGTCAGTAATCAGAACCAGAGACTGAACACGCTGCACGTACATCAGTGTTGTTGTAATACACTTTGCAGCCACCGGTGTCAGCAGAGAGCCACACTTGTAGCCGACGAAGAAGAAACGCAACATGGCTCCATCTTGGATTTCACATATGATGCGTTTTTAACTCAATATTTAAGAACTAACTCATGTTTAAGTTAGATTCGTACAAAAACAACAACTCCGTCTGTACTATGTCTATAATCCCATCATTGGTGCCTCAACAGGGACCTTATTGAAAATAGTCGTTTAGCTAAATAGTGCTTATGTTTGAAGAACTGTCCTGACAGTGGATAATGACGCTAATGGTTGAATAACACGTAAAGTTGTCACCGTATTTTAAGATGTATGACGCAAAGTAAATATGTGAGTGTCCTGTCGTCGCTGGGAAACGTCGCCCACTCGTGTTGTTCCCGTTAGTTAGATGCTAACTACTAGCTAATGCTAAGCGGTGGAGCGTCACACAAACAGCTGATAGACGTGAACATGTACTCACCATTTTTGAATTATCGGTTATTGTGATGTCACTCACACACACACACACGTGTGGTTATTAAGACGTAAACTGTCGCTCCTCTTCCTCTTCTTCTTCTTTGCGTCTGTTTGATCCGAGGAAGTCAAACGTCACATTCTGAATTTTCCCGCGGGTGGAAGTGACGTCAAGGTGTCGCCTTCCCTGTGCCTCGGAAATTCCCGCGCGTTGAGGAGATCCGGTACAAAACGTGTCATAGACCGACGGGATTTATTTAACTATAAAATTGTGTTGTTTTGTTTATATGTAATGTCACAAAAACCTTCACGCACAACCAATGACGTTAAACAGAAATAAACAGGACTAAGTTTATATAGGTACTGAAATAAATAAGTGTGTTGAGCGCCGAGGGCCTTATTCTCCTAACAGGTTACAACACAAACACAGCCATCTTTTCTATGGGCACTTTAATTCCATTTGGCATTACAAATACAAACAAGACAATGGATAAACAAATAATTTAACACAATTGGGTAGAAAATGAAAGACCAAATTCAGGACACCTGATGAAAACTTTGCGTAAAAGACAAACAGTTTGGGATCAAGGCTTTCAAATAGCAGCACTGTGCATTTTCACAACACACACCTCGACTGTTGTATGATAATTTGCATCTACAACTTGTTAGTTTTTTTGTTCCTGACATTTGTGTGACGTACGCTGCAGCTCGATGAACAAACCCTGTGAGTGAGGACTGACTCACATTACTGAGTTTATTTTCAGCACTTCAGCAATTTACTATAATTCGGCAGCAAATCCTAAAATGATGCACTTAATCACAGCAGATTGCGTAAGTCGTAATGTCAAGAGGCTTCTCACTCAGCAGAACTCAGCATGTGTGGTACTTTAATTTATCACAACACACACACACACACTCTCTCTCTCTCTTGCGTATCTTGCACACACACAAACCCTGTGTTTTTGTAAAACCCAAATAAGCAGAAATCATTATGGTTTATTTAAAGTGATGAAAATTACACTGACTCGTCATTTTCACACAGACAGAAGTATTGCATTTGAAACAGTGCCTCTATTTAAAGTTTATTTTGTCGACGTTGTTAAGTGTCTGCTTTAAATTAAAGGTATATATTGTGCACAGCAGCTTTTCAGGTGTTAATTAGTGATATTAGCATGCAAAGAGATCCCTAATCATGCTGGAAAATACCCATTAACCTACAGCTGCTGGGATATTTTTACTTCTATATGGTGAAACAGGCAAAATGTGAGGAGCATTTAACAGGAAGCTGCAGTTACTGAAACTTTAAATAGTTTCCCCATTGATTTCCAGGTGATTTTCTTTGCTTTAATTTCAATTTCACTTAAAACAGTGCCCAGCTAGTTTTTGTGTCTTGGAACAAGTGCAACAGCTTCATTTTTCCAGTTTTCCTTCCATATCACAACAAATCAAAGATCTAACATTATGTACAGTACTAAAGCTTTATTGTTCTGGTGGGTAAGATGAGATGTGAAAATGTGTGACACCTCAGTCAGCAACAGATCCTCTTGCTTCATTCACATCATCACACAGGAAACCCTCCCTGTTTTGTGTCCTCAGGGTCAAAGAGGACACCACACGTGGAGACCAGTCAGACAGACGGCACAATGACAGCAGGACTCGAGGAGGAACGGGTGAGGGCAACATGTACCGGTCGATCCGTGCTACTACTATCTGTGTATGTGTGTGTTTCTGTACAGGGGTGCGGTTTGTGCGTCACAGGGAGAAGGGCTACTGCAGGTAGCGGTAGACCTTGAAGCAGTGGTTGCCAGAGTCTGCGACCACCACGTGTCCGTCGGAGGTGAGGGCCAGACCCTGGGGGCCGTACAGAGGGTCGGCCGACGTGTTGATGTACGAGAGGAACGAGCCGCTGCCGTCAAACACCTGAGACACAGACACATCAGCTCTGTTAGGTTTGAGGTTGTGTTGGGGTCAAACTAGGAGCCGTGCTGAATGGGTCAAGCAAATGTTTAGCTGTGATAAGTGAGTGTGAATGAATGTTCAATTAAAAAATATCTAAATGAATAAAGGATGGTGTATGAAGAAAACTAAAACATAGAATTTGGAAACACTATCAGAATTTTGCAGTTTTGTTTGCTAATAATACTACTATGACTAATCATAATGATAAATGTGTATAATTTAAAAACCACCATCTGCATCAAAAAGTATTTAAAAAAGGCAGCAAAATAAAACCTATTGTACAGTATGTGTTGATTTAAATATATATTAGGGAGCATCCAACAGCAGGGGGCAGTGTTGTCACCACCAAACTCCAAAGACCAAATATTTCCAGTAAGTAATGCTGTACATTTATTTAAAAATATAATACAATCATTTAAATATGTCCACATTTGTTATATTCTGTTAAAAATCATTTCAAATCAGTTTAGAGTCAAACTGAAACTAGCAGCCAATTCGTATCAGAGGAAGGAAGTTTAATTTCTCACAAGAGGCCACTTTTTTTAATATCTCATTATGACGAAACTTTTTTTTTAACTAAAAGATGATTTAATAAAAAAGAGAGCTTCTGATTAGGACTGCCATTGGTCATTTGATGTGATCTGAGGACGAGATGATCTTATATTCTGATTAATTTGTATATCGCGTTTCGGTTTCAGTGTGTGATCACCTTCTTCTGCACAAGTGAAGGTGGTGCAGTTTAAATATTATTGATGAAAAGGCGCGACCAGCATCATGTTAATCCAATTTGTGTAAGAAGGTGTAGAAATCACACACAACCTCCAAATCAGAAAATATGTGTATTTTCCACATACTTGTTGTTTGGTACTTTTCCTTTTCTGTACTGACCTGAATCCTGCTGTTGCCCCAGTCTGCTACTATAATGTTTCCATTAACATCCACTGCCACTCCTGTGGGTGCATTGAACTGGCCGTTTCCTTCACCATTAGAACCAAACTTCAACAAGAACTCTCCTTCTGTGTTGAACACCTACATTTTAAAACATAAACAAGTTTACAATTTTTTTAAAACATCATACGCCTTTTTGACAGTTCACATCAGTAATACACTTCCACTGCTCTTAATTGTACTTACCTTCACTGAGTGATTGTGGAAATCAGTCACGATGATTTCATTGTTGTTGTTGACGGCAGCAAAATGAGGACCTGAATAAAAAAACACAACAGTATCTCTGATTCAAGTCAAATTCTGATCTTAAATTAGATTATAGAAACAGTTTGTTCCAGTAAACTGTTACAGGACAGATGATCTCAGTCCACATGCAGCTTTTTAAGTAGATGATGAAGTTATGAAAACAAAAAACAAAAGAATTAGGAAAGAAAAATCGGATTAGTGGGACAACATGCTGCTTTGAGGACACTTGAATTATAAATCTAATTATTAAAAAAGAGGCCCTTTTTTCTATTGGTATCAGGCTAATGAATTGTCAGCATGTGAAGTTTACCACACCAACTAGTAGAGTTTCAGTTTACGTTTTTTTCTGGACTCATTTGAGGTATGTTTGTTAAGCCCACTGAGGCCACCAAGACCTTGACCTTTGACCCTGGACCATCGAAATCAAATCAGTTAATCGAAGTCAACATTTGTGCTAAATCTGAAAAGATGAACTCAAGGCTTTCTCAAGATGATCCTTTCCCGGCGTGAAAAGGATTTTGTGACGTCACAGTGACCTTGACCTTTGTCTTTACACTATTCAAATCAAATCAGTTCATCCTTGAGTTGAAGAAATTTCCTCAGGGCATTCTCGAGCTATCGTGTACTGAAGAATGGATCTGATGGACGGACGTGTGGACGACATGAAAACATGAAGCCTCTGGCCACTGTCTGCAGTCGGCGTGGAGACATGAGAACCCAGAGGTCAGAGGATGATGAGACGATCTTTATGGTTCCTGGACTGAGCGTCCTTCATTCCACATGCAGGGGTGCGCGGGCTGCAGAGAGCCTGTAGGGGGCAGTGCGACGTATTACCATTGAGTGTACCTGCAAACTGCCGGTCGCCATTTCCGCGGTTACCGAACTTGGTGACCAGCTTGCCGTTGAGCTGGAAGATGAAGACGCAGCACGACTTGTTGTCCACCACGATGATGTGGCCGTTTTTGTCCACCGACACGCCTTTAGGGCCCATCAGCTTCCCCGAGCCGATCTTGTTCTGCAGCAGGAAAGTACTTTATGACTTAAACATATAGTAATACTAGTAGAGTACATTAAATGTGAGTATTAGTCTGTAGTCTTAAGTGGATTTATCAATTTCTGTTTGTGCAAGATAAATGAATATATACAGTGAACACACTCCATAAAACAGTCATAAATAAAAAGAGTAATTCATATTGTGAAGGTGGTTAAGAGAAGATTCAGCGACTGGGCCACATGGCAGCTTCTGACATTTCACTGGATCCGACAGGATTGTAAATGTCAGAAAGGAAATAGGATAAATTCCAGCATTAAATCATGAGACTACTGTTGGACTTAAAATGTCCACTGTCTTCTGTCATTCAGGGTCAAAGACTCAAGAGAAAATATTAATGTGTTTTTTGACATTTTCATCATTTTACCAGAAAATAATTCTTGGATCTTGGTGGGAAAGTAATCAGACACATTAAGGGGGCTCTATGAGTGAGTGCAATTTAATGTGGATTTAGAGGTGCTTCTCAACGGGAGCTCCCTGGTAAAATAAAATAATAATAACAATTTTTGAGTATAATTTGTTTTGAGTATAAATCATTGTGACTCACCTTAAACTTGCCCTCGCTTGAGAAGATGCTGACCCACTTGTTGTCGTAGTCGGCGATGATGATGTCACCATTGGGGTGGACGGCCACACCCGTCGGCCGCTGCAGCTGACCCGGCGTCCGGCCCCGGATACCAAAACGACTTTTGAACTGGCCATCGTTGGAGAAAATCTGTGTCGCACAAATAAAAACAGGAGCTTTAAATATCTGATGTGCAGCAGTTTGAACATGAACAGAGTCAACCACCAATGACTTCTGGCTTCCTCCTTCAACCTCTGCAGCATCTGTTTACCATGAGCAGGAGTCCTTGTTTTACCTGGACACACTGGTTGTTGCTGTCTGCGATCAGAACCCTCCCCAGGGCGGAAGCGGTGACTCCCTGCAGGTTCGTGAACTCCCCTTTGTTTCTCCCTTTTGTACCTGAAAGCATGAACATGTGTCATTAATACTCTTTCCTTCTGGAATTCTTACTTTCTTTATCGATTAATCCATCAACTACATTTATTACAAAAATAATTAATTAATTAGTCTATAAAATACCACTCAATAATAGACAAAAAGCTCATTGTAATTTCCTAAAATCTTCAAATGTTTGTTTTATCTGATCAGTTCAAAACTCAAAGACATTCAGTTTACACATATAGTAATTCAATTAAATAGTAAATGTCATTTTTTTTTTAAAGCACGAAACCCAAAACATTTTGTATTTTTTCTAGTGATAAATAAATTATGAAAAGAGTCAAATGTATTGTTAACCACTACCACTCTACAGACAACACACAGTATAAAAAAGTCCATATTCAAACTTCTGTGACCTGTTTGCATTCAAAAGCCTAGAAGCTATATTTGACTTGTGATCCAGCAGAGGGCGCTCACTATCAGCTTGACCCATATGCCCTGTTGCTGTAAGTGAATCAGTAATGTTTCTCTCACCGATCCTGAAGATGAGGTCGTCCTCGATGGGATTCTCTTTCCTCCTCCCGGTGCTGTACATGCTGGCCGGCCTCTTGATGGCCTTCTGCTTGACGTGCCCACTGCCCGGGGACTTCAGCCTCTTCTTCACGCCGTCTGAAGTCGGTGACACGTCGATGGACTTGGTGGCCTTTATCTTAAAGGGGCTTCCCTTGATGTGTTGGTCGTACAAGCGCAGCGATAAGTTCAGATTCCCCTCTTTCGGGGCTGTGAACAGATACTCGTAAGTGCCGTTCTTGTTGTCCAGTATTTCTCCTTCACCCTTGCTGCCATCGGTTGAGGAGATTTCTGCAGTTATGACCGCGTTACCCATCTTGCACAGTTCTCCATCTTTGTCTTTAGTGGTTACGGTGATGGAGGTGGGCACGCCCACCACGCAGTGCCGTAACGCCTCGCCTGTGGCCACAGACTCGGAGGCCACCGCGTTGGTCGTCAAGATGGTGCCCAGGTTGTGGATGGACTTCTTCAGTCCGTCCGTCTCCACGAGGAAGTCCAGCTGGTCGTTCTCCCCGGGCTGCAGGGGGAGCTCCTGGCTGGCCAGCTCGTTGAGGCGCTCGCTCATCTGCTTCTTCACCAGCAACACCTCGGCCTCGGAGCCGTGGCTCAGGGCCTGCTCCGTGAAGTTACAGCTGCTGTTGATGCCCTCCTGACCCTGCATCAGGGTGTCCAGCTGGGCCTGGAGCACCTAACACACACACAACACCAGGGGGCAGCAGGGTTACCAATTATCTTTTAGACTTAAGATCCTTTAAGAAGCAGTGTTGTCTGGCACCAGGTCAACAGTTAGTGTGCCAGTATCTTATATTGAGGGAAAACCCTAAACTATAAAGATAATCTTGTGAAGCAAAGATGTATATTCTTCTTTATTCTTCTTTCATTCATCTCACAGCCCTGCAGATATGATTCATCTGATTCATTCCCAGGTTGGATCCACTGAAAACAGCCTCACATAAAAGCCCAGCCAGCTGCACTGCTTTGCAAGAATGAAAGTGAAAGATATGCAGAATATAGATAAAATCTGGAACATGATCCGTCAGCATGAAGGGAGTGAGAGCATATCTCCGTACCAACATGGTGGCAAAACACACAGTGTGTTGTTTTTGTTGCTCATGTGCGAACTGAAGACCTCAATGTCAGAATCACACAGCTGAAGCTTCGGTGCAGGGAAACAGAAGAATAACTGTCAGACGTGGTTATGTCATGATGTCATCATCTCTCATGGAACGAGCAGAGCCTGTCGGTGAAGTTACTTTCACATTTACTGACCAATAACAACAGAATCAGTCTCAACAACCGACTCTACCAAGTCAAACAGACTTTTGATGTTTTCTCATGTCACTAAAGTGTTAAACTGCTAAACTGCTAAACTGCTTCAATTTCTCTCGACATTCTGACACCTGCTGGATGTTTGTGGTTTCATTGTCTTCTCCTCTACACTTCGCTTCTTTAACAACAACAAATATATCATTACAAAACAGAATTAATAAAAAGTCTTTATGAAGAAAATCCTACATCTGTAGTGTTTTAATATATTTATGCACAGGTGAAATCTGGATACAAATTTTGATTTTATAAATCAAGATAAATCTATTTATTGGGTCATCTTCAATCACTAACAGTAACAAGAAACTTTCAACTATATTCGAGAACAATAACCCTGTTATAATATGAACAGTTATGCAATACATGTATATTCAATATGGTGATAACATGGCCACTCAGCCCTGGTGGAGGTGTGTGCTCTTCAAGTGCCCTTCTAGTGTTTCTTATGCGTTCAGCTTTGTAACCTGAGCAGAACGTGTGATCATTTGAGCAGATTATAAGTCTACATGAGTCACATTAAGATCATTAAATCTGTCTGTAGCTGCATCTCAAGATTAATGTAGTTAATGCTCTCAAAGCTGATTTCTTACTATTTATCCTGATTACTGGAATAAGAACACACTCATTAAATCACCAAAACAGACTCACCCGCATCTGACCATCACACTCCTCCTCTTCTCCAACAAGAGAGGCCATTATCACATCTGTCTCCGATTACAGCCTCCTACTACCCTTCTCACGTCCACTCACTGACGCTCTGAACACACACATCTACACACTGTGGGAACAGACATCTACTGGAGAGAGAGGACCGAGTGTTCGCTGCCTGAGGAGAAAAGCTGTTGTGATCTCACTGCTCATGATGACACACCCAGACCAGCCAGTCATACTGTACATACAGTGCACTGGCTCCATCTAGCTACAGCAGCAGCAACTCCCACATCTGACATCCCCCAGTGTTTTGACTGCACACCAGCCGGTGACTTGTAAATCATTAGCAGCCCACGTGACGCAGCTCCCAGACTCCCAGGCTCTGAACCGGACCTGGTGATTGGTCAGGGTGGTGCACCAGCTCCCCCCCGACCCCTCCTTGTCTTTCTGCCTGTTAATCGGCCGTCAGACCAGCTGAGCCCAACTGACAGATCAGCAGGAAACGCTCTGTCGAGTGGAGCTGTGACAGGTTAAGTGCTTTCCCGAAATAAATTAAAACAAGGTCAGTTCTTTCTCCATTATTTCCTCATCTAATGTCCTCAATTATCTTGATAATGTCTGGTTAATGCAGCCACAGATAATAACTACAAAGCTCAGGTTTCAGATCTCAAACTACACTTATCTTGATGTCTAAAGTCTGAACCACACATTCAGCCTTCTCTCTGAAGCCACCCCCTGAGAGCTCTTTGTGTCGGACCCCACCTTCTGCTTGAGGCCGTAGTTGACCTCCAGCTCCATGAGCAGGACGCTCTTGCGCACGTTGAGGGTCTTCTGCAGCTCGTCGAACGTGGTGTGGATGTCATCTTCGATGGAGCTCTTCTGACCGGTCAGCTGCTGCAGGATCTCCGACAGCGTCTGCAGGGACGAGTCGATCTCCGGCAACCTGGGGGCGACGGAGGGAGAGCAAGGCTGAGCGGAGAAGTCTAAGAGCAGTCAGCCATCACATGACGGAGCCGCATGCACGAGAACGAGGACTGTGCTTGGTTCATTCATTCCATTATGAAATCCATTATTATGCATGTGTAAGGGTGGCTGTGACTCAGGAGGTAGATCCCGGCCTTTCTATCACATACCCTGATGGCTGTGGTGCAGCATGTTACCTCTTCTTGACGGCGTCCAGCTGGTCCTGCAGCGAGGCCTTGTGCTGTTCCACGACGTCTTTCAGGGGCACGGTCGGATGTTCTCCGTGCTCGCCGCTGGTGCACTCCTCACACATGGCTGTCTCACATGGAGGACAGTAAAACTCCATGACCTAAGCAACGAGACAAAAAGTAAACATGAGACCTAAACATGGGGTTGAGTGCGTTTCGAAAAATGTGGATCAGTCCACCATTTTGATCCAGATGTACAGTCGACATTCATGATCCCCAGAAAGTTGAAACCAAGGTACTTTGGCGACACGCTGACTTCACCTCCAACTCCACCTTAATGAGGATTTTGTTGATTTTTAATGAATTGCGAGAGAAGATTGGAAATATACAGCTGTGACCCTTACGTTGCCTCCATGGTTGGGGCAGGAGAGCAGCTGGCCTGTAGCCACGGCGGTGATGTTGTTGAGCACGGCGGCCTCCTGGCTGCAGCTGCCCGGCTCCCGCTGCAGCACGTCCATCAGGTTGGTGATGAAGAAGTTGTTCTGCAACGCCGCCACACCCTTCTCCGGCAGGATCGAGGTCTGGCGGCACACGGGGCACGACAGTGTGATGCTGTGGGCCGGGATGTAGTTCTGCAGGCACCTGCAGGAGGAGGATTGATGAGTGGGAGCGTTCTGCACAAAGCTGAATCAAGAGGAGTCAAAGGAGTGGGTGGTGGAGTGTGTGTGGGTGTGATGCATTGAGAAGGGGAAAGATGAAAGACTCTGCTACACTGGATACAGACACTGATGGTATACTGCATGGGATTTGAGACTGTGACTACACAAAGATTTAAACAGAAAGTTGCTTCAATTAGAATCTTATTTTTCTCAGATGGCACAGCAAAAATCATCAGCATTCAACAAGAAGCTTCAATGTCATAATTTACTCATTTATTATTAGTTATTTGAGCTTTAAATTGTCCTCTAGAGGTTGGAATCTTTAAAATGTTCAACTAATGCTTAATAGGACATAAGTAATGCTAAATAATGCTAATGACATATATACATATATATATATAAAATCAATAATCACATATATAATTTCCATCTATCATAAATCATTGATATTAGCATTCGACATATAGCAGACTTTAACCTGAAGATCGCTGGATTATTTCACAAAATCGTAATTTTAAATTCAAGAAAGACTATTCCTCGATCAGCCCCCTTAATCCAATCCAATCCACTCTTCCACCTAGTTTCAAGAAACTCAGCTCAACAGTTCTTGTGCAGTCCCAGTTCCCAGACTTTGGAAACACAACTTCCTTGGAGGAAGTAAAAAGACGAGCTTCCTAAAACAACATGCAGCTGGACTCACCTCTCACAGAAGGTGTGCAGGCAGGGCAGCACTTTGGGGTTCACGTAGCGGTCCAGACATATGCTGCAGATCAGGAACTGCTTATCGATCTGACGGACCACAGGGCTGGGGAGAGTGGAGCCTTCACTGGCCATCCTAAAGCCCGGACATGCGAGTCCCTCTTCCTCCTTCCCTGCGCCCTGCAGAGAGACACGGAGACAAAGTGAGGACGGAGCCAAGTGATCAAAACAGCGATGACCTCGGGGACGGGAAGAGGAAATCTGTGGGTGGAGTAGATCAAAGGTTGAAGCTCGAAGGAAAAATACCTGCTTCCTTCCAGGAAGAGGAAATACACAAAAAGACTCATCAATCAGCGGCTTCTCTAACACAACCCTTAGAAGTGTTAATATTAGAAACATTGACCGTCAACCTCTCCTCAGTCAGACAGTCAACAAGGCAGAGGAGAAACAGAGCCGTGTCTACATGTAACCTCTCATCACTGGTTGTGTTCGCCCGTTGAGCTGAGAACATTCAACCAAGGACACGGATTCACAGTTGACTGAGCAGCATGAGGACATGTGACCTCATGTTACCTCACATATACAATGAATTAGTATCGGTATCAGTGTTTTTAGCTCTAAAGCTGCATCCAGACATGCACTAAACTCTAGATGTTCTTCTGGAGTTTTCCAGAGGGGCTGAATATTAGAACACAAATGTCTGGGTCAATAGCTCCAGACATTTTCTGGAACTTTTCCTGACAGCTAGTAAAATGTGAGGGAGTGAGTGGGCGTGTTGACAATGTTATGAACATTTGATGGAAACGAAAGTGGAAACCAAAACAATAGAGTTCAAATATCTCAGGATATAAAGAGAGACAATGAAGCTCGAGAGCTTTTAGCGATTAGGGTCAACACCGGAGTCGATGGGCTGCAAACAAAAACAGGTGGTTTCTTCTGCAGACTTGATACATTATGACCTGCCTCCGGCACGTGGCACCCAGACCCCACCCCTCGCCGAACGCCACCCGCGTTGCATTTTCATATGTGAAAGACAACACTCCAGAAAATACCCGAACCTAATTTTGCTGCCATTTTCCAGAAATAAAGGCATGTAGCACTACATGCTAGAAAAATACTGAGAGAATAAACATTATAAATGATTTGTCCTTCTTTTTAATGTTATTCATTATGCTGTGTTACAGTTGTATCTGTGTGACCCCTTAAGAGGTTAGGAACCACTGCAGAGACAGAAGCATCTTGTATCTGAGCTGCACTGGAGCTTTGTGATAAAAAAGCACTTGAAGCTATAAATATTTGATCACAAAGTAAAAGCAAGGCACTCACTAATGAGCACATGTCGGTGAGAAACAGGAAACTGGAACTACCACAATAAAACCCTTTGCACAATATGATGATATTTACAAAGATTCTTCATCATCATGTACACATCCAACGTGGCCTTTATTTATTCAGCTTCATCAAAAGCATCTTTTCATGACATGATTTTCTCTCCTGTCTTGATTTCCCTGTAACATAACCTGGCAGCTAACTTAGACACAGAAAGTGTGTCAGTGCTTTTATTGTCCCCTCACCCTGGAAGAGGACAGGAAACCCTTGGGGACTGTTCTTCTTTCTCTCTCTCCTCCTCTCTCTTCTATCTTCATTAAATATCTCTCCCTCTTTCTCATACACCTCTCCCCTCTCTGAAAAGCCTGTACCTGTGACCGTGGTGAGTCTGTAAGCCTGAAAACACAGAATGGAGGATGAAAGGACTGTTGTGATGGAGCCGTTATGGGTTATTACCAACATTTTCCAATATGTCACACAGCTGGTATGTAATGTGTTTGCTGTGAGCTGCTAACCCGTCGTGATGCTGGTTTTCAGTCCACTTCAACAGAGCTGCTCTAGCATTTTGAAACAGACGCAGCAAGTTACTGCACCTCACTGAAAACCTCAAAACACTGTTCACAATCGAATCCACCATCAGGGAGAAGCTAAAACAAGCTTTAAACTCTTATATTCTTAAATCTCACATTTATATCAACACATTACAGAAAGTAAATCACCTGTATCTGCAGCTTGAATCACTGAACGTCTGCACAAACACACACAAACACAGATCTCACATCATCCGGCTGCAACTCACCAGCTCCCCAGGAACAGACTGAGCAGCCGAAGAGCCGAGCGACAACTATTGCACTGATTACAAATCCAAAATTCCTTTAATCCCCGTGCAGACAGACACAACAGGACAACAGAAGCAGCCCTGTGTGCTGACAGTGCACAAGGTCGCGGCAGCCACAGAGCTCTCCACTCTTACGTAATCAGATCCGTAGCATGAAGCGGAATAATTCCTGCTGGGCTGAGCTGTCAGATAATAACACACAGAGGCGTGTGCTCATGGGAAAGGAAAGGGGGGGGGGGGATCTTATTGTAGACAGTCTTTTTGCACGTGGTGACGCCAGGAGAAAATAGTTATCATCCCCTAAAACAGTTATTCCAAATATCGAAAGAGGATGACTCACAGTGCTGCATCTGTGAAGCGATCAACAGGCGTCATCCACCCCCTGTGCACAGAATCCAAACTGAAACGCAGTCGAATCCCTGTCCACCTGCCTCGGGGTCACGTCAGGTCACACATGTAGTGATGCTCCTTCCAAGAGACGACAAGATGTGTGCGAGTGTCACACACGCAGCTTCCTCCCTGTGTTTGTGGGTGTGCACACACACGTGAGCAAAGTTGAGGAGGGGCCATTCAGCTGGATTGTGTTTCCGTTTTTACATCCTCCCTCCCTCCCTGCCTGCCTCGCTCTCCCTCTTCACTTCCTCTCCTCCCATCTCTTGCGTTCTTTGCCCGGCCCTGTGTCGCCCATTCAGCTCCCTCCCTCCTGCCTCCCTGTCTGAAGTAAGTGCTGGCTCACCGCAGTGCAGCGAGCGTGTGCAGCATCAGGAGTATGCGAGCGAGTATTGGCTGCTGGCTGAGGATCCTAACAAATGGAGAGGAAGGGGGACAGCCGTGATGGGTCGCCTCTGTGGCCAATAGAGCTGAAGTCAGGGGGATCTGAGTCGGTGTGTGTATGTGTGCAGGTGTGTGTGTGTGTGTGCGTCCTGCTGACTCACTGCTCATGCGGAGGAAGAGGAAAGAGGCAGAACGCAGAGAAAGTAAAGAGGAAGAGGACAGAGAATCTTGATGTTAAGCACAAGGGGATTAAAGTATTAAAAGACGTTTGCACAGGGACTTATATCCAGAGATACTTATGTTAGTGCATGCACACATTCCTTCATATCTATACACACACACACGGACACACACTAAAACCAAATCCTAATGCTGAAACAGTCCATTAAAAGTCAGTCAGAAAGTGAGGAGCAGCCAAAATGTGATACCTTCCCCAATATGTCCTGTCCTAACTCAATCCAGAACTTTGCATTGCCTTCTCATTATTGGCAAACCAGCCAAACCAAAACTTTAACCGAGACCAATTCATGCCCAACCACAACGTCAAGCTAACCACAATTCACATCTTACCACAAACTTTAACCAGGACCTCTGGAATTAGGTTTTGCCTCATTATGACAAGGCTTTGGTCCCCACGAGGTCCACTGGTCCTGACACGGTCGTTGTTTATACTGGAAAAAGACCTTCAGAGGCACGAATAACAAGGACACACACACACACACACACACACACACACACACACACACACACACAGCACCATGTCCCTGCAACAGATGACCTTGTAGAAGTCGAGAATGATAACGTTTGCATGTGGTTGTACCTTCATAGTCTCTTGTCATGAAAAATGGAGGCCGAATCCAAATGTGCGTCACGTGATTTCACACTCAGTGATCTTGTTCACAACATGTTTCAGTTTCTGCTGGTTCCTGTTGACCGACACACAAACAAACACCTATGACATCATCACCTCCTTGGTGGAGGTAATGAGGATCCCACTCTACAGGGAACTGGCAGCTCTTCACCTACCAGAGAATAACAAAATGCTAAATAACTGAATGAGATCATTTCTATTATTCTGTTTCAAGAACAGCAGGAGTTGAACGTGAAAGAGGCTTTTCACAGACTTCATCACGCCTGGCAGCCTCAGCGCTGCTCCAGTGATCTCATCTGAGCCTCTGCCAAACTCACTGGGAGTCAGTCCGAGGAGCACGGCACAGAACAGCAGGGGCCGGTGTGGCTGTGGAGGAAAACCCAAAAACAACCACAACCAGCAATCGGTTCATTCTGAGTCTGCAGCGTTAACGTGCAGACGAATGACACAAGCAATAGGTCCACAAAGCTTCATCTGGGATTCACTGTGAAAGGGTGAGGCCGGATCAAACCTCGGGATCAAATCAAAAATGAATTTCAGTGCTCGTGTTCTTTTGTTATGTCACAGAGGGATGAGCTCTGACTACACGGATGATACTTGGTGAAATTTATTTGTTTTAGCTTTTCATCTGTTCTAGGAGGACGTTGACAATAGGAAAAATATAGAATATTAACGGCCTTAAACTTCGAAAGTTCTTACTCAATCGCTCAAGAAGCTATCAAAGCCCCCACAGGATGTTTGAATGAGTGTATATAGAGGCCGCCTTCACTTTGGATGATGCAGACTTACAAAAATGTCTATCACCAAACAGCAGACTGCTCCATCTTGCTTTATTTCTTATTTGGTTAAACGCATAGTCCACAAACCGGACACAGGATACAGAGTTTATGACCTATACTGCAGCCAGCCACCAGGGGGCAATCCGGCTGATTTGGCTCCACTTTTAGGAGTTGTAATGATGTGGTCCAAGATGTGTCTATGTGTCAACCAGTAGATTGCATATAAAAGCTGGATGACACAACTCCTTTTCCTTTTCTTGTCAAAACATTTAAAGCAAAACTATCTTGGACGGATCTCAAGTGCTTTCGATGTCATGTCATACACATAATGAGTCAGTCTCAGCTGTCAATCATGACGTGTCGCCCTGTTTTTATAGCATCAAATAACTCATTTTTTAAAAAAAAAAAAATTATCAGAAAAATGAACACTTGAACTTCTTAAAACAACAGAAACTACCTATGAAAAAAGTTTAAATTTAAGGTTAAGACTGTAAGAGCTCGGGGGCAGAAACACATCCTCACACTCTGAGGAGTAAACACGCCACTGAACCTGTTTCAGTTGCTTCCCTGTTCACACCCACACATCATCCCCCCTGATGCTGTCAGACACTTTAAAGGCTCCATGAAACTACAACCACAGCTTTTACACCAAACATGCATGAGCCTCCATAAAAACAACTTTAACCAACGATGTACTTCAACAGTTCTGTGCTGAGATTCTGGGTCAAGCTGTAAATTCAAAACCAGCTCGTTTCCACTCACTAGAACCAGCAGAGGAAGCAGCTCTTTGAAGCAGGTTCTAGGTTCTCATGCAGGCTGCAGAGGTTCTGGACTGAGCGTTACTCTGGGTTTCCCTCTGGTGTCCGTCCAGCAGCTCTTTCCAGAGCACTGACCTCAGCGCTTTCTGTCGTTTCCAAACCCACCAAACAAAACGCCATGTCACGCTGCACAATGATGACGCCGCTCTGTCCCAGCCACCACTTTGTAAACATGTAAACAACCCGGCTGAAGACAAACAGGTGAACGTGTACAAACCTGGAGACCAGCTGGTTTGTCTCTGAATGTTTTCTTAAGGTTTTATTGTGTAACACCCGTGAGTTTGTCGGGTTGAAAGTCCAATAGATCACATGCAGGTCTGATGAAATGTTAGTGTCGGACTCACAGGAAAGTTTAAAGCTGCACGTTTTGTGTTTATTTTACATTTGAAGTCAGATTTTAAACTTGCATGAGTGTTTCTTTTTATTTTATTTGTTTAACCCTAGAACTATTTTAATTCCAATTTTGATTAGACTGTTATATATATTGTTTTGTCACAAATGACTTATTATTAATATTTTTTAATTTAATTTATGTATGTGTGTATTCAATTATAAATGATCATAACATAATGTTAGTGTCAATTACAATTCATTCATTTTTTATTATTATTTAAGAATTTCTGTTCATCTATGCACAAGTTTATGAATTTAAGAAAATCTCTTGAAACATTTGGAGAAATTTGTACAAGTTCAAACTAGGTCAACATGTTTCTCATGTCAGCTGCGATATAAAGGAACATTTGACTTCTAAGGAAAATACACTTTCAGTGGTTGCTCTTTTCCACCGAGTGAGAATTCTGATAAAAATGTCTGAAGTGTGGAGCTGAGGTGATTGATGATGCGAGCCCTGTGCATTCTGATGTAAATATGTCAACATATTTGAAGTTTAATAATCACCATGATAAATCTAATTTGTGCACAGTGGTGGAGAAACTACAATTTCTGTCCTCTGAGAAAATAGGGAAATGCTCCTGTCAGTGGGTCACTTGGCTGCCGACCATCCAATCTGTGGACGTGAGATACGACTGATCTGACTCGGGACCTGACACTTTAAACAAGCAGCAGAATCCCATAATCCAGCTAAAGTCCCCACAATCAGGAGAGGATCATCATAACGTATGTTTATATACCCTTTTTTTATGCTTTTTTTGCATTTTAATCCTGTCGGCACCTAAAGACAGATGGTCGGCCTTTAAGGCTTAAATCCATGAAGTCCCTGGTAACCGTACTATTCCACAACATGGACAAAAACAGCTACGCAGCAGCTTCAGGGCCCTTCACAATAAAAACCACACCTTTATATGACATTTCCAGTTTTGTGTGTCAGTGAAATCTGTGACCTTTCATGCTTTTGATGCTGTAGAAGGGGACACAAGCCCCACCCCCCTCCTGTTAATCTAAAACATCCAGCGGGTTCGGGATGATGAGAGATTACAGCGGCAGAGCCCTGAACATCCCCTCGTCCAGCCCCGAATCCACCCCCCCTCCCCCCAGAACAATCTAAAACCATCTGTTAAAAAACGAAACAAGCCGCTGATGAAAGTGCGTTGGTCGACTTTGTGTTTGTCTGATTGTGTTTACTTGCTCCTGAGAGAAAGGCGGCACTCGGGGGGGGGAATAAGGAAGCCAGTGCGTCACTTGGTTTTATATCTGCCAGCCATGTATCTGGTGACACCAGATAAGAGCCGTGCCACGCTCCGTGTGTCAGAGCAGTTAGCTGACCTCAAATTAACGTCTTCAGATGTGCCAGCGTCAGACCAGTGGAAACTGTCCATGATGCACATCTGTCAGCCAGAATTCACTAAAACAGAATCCCTGACTATGAACAGTGATATTGTGACAACTGACCTTATTCTGAATGAGACACTATTATTTCCATTATGTCGTTTACATGAGTTACTAATAAAATGTAACGTGTATTTTCCTGTTTACATGTTACAGTCCCATTCTGCTTGTTTACCCTCCAACACAGAACATACGATGTAAAGCAGTTGGTAACTGTTTCATGTCGATGTCGCTAAATGCTGCAAAACATAAAAATGCTGAACGTTAGTTATCGACGGAGCCTTCTGTCTGTATTATACATTTTCTTCATCTGTATATGTGAACGTCTTCTGAAAGCTAGCAACGGATGAAACAGACGAAATGGAGCAGTACCGAAGGAAGTCATGGGGGGCACTGTGGCGAACAGTTACAGCCAGGTGTTAAGTTTATCAGATAATGCTGTTTTCAGAATAGATATCAGAATAACGTTGTTTATCGTGACTCACTGTCCAGACAAAATGCAGCTTTTCAGTAAAACAGTGACAGATGAGAACAGTTCTCGTTTTCATTTACTTTAATCAACTGCAAAGTTTTATCAGCAAATGTAGCACGTTCTGTACCCTGCATTAATCTAAGAAAAGATAGAGCTGTGTGTTCTGCAGATTGTAAAACCCATGGGGTCTAAAACTTCTGGCCATGCAAAGCAGTGTATGAACATGCCGCTGCTTCTCAAGGACAGACCAGCTGCAGCCTGCGAGCGTGGCAAACAGAAACAGGAAATGAGATTGCACGCTGTAGTGTGTCTACAGAATTCATGCACCTGCTCAGAAAAGCCTTTTAAAGCCCACATGCTGAAGGTAAACAGTGTTTCTCACGACACCTGAGATCGTGTGAAGTGCAGCAGGAACCTGTATTTCTAGTGTTTCCTCAAAAGACCTTCTGCACAACAACCTGGAATTACAGAGGCATCTTTTAATAAGTATCTTCTCCTGTTACAGAAGCTAAACACACATGGAGACTCTACTTTGCATGAAGACTTCTCCAAATCAACACCAGCTCAGCTTCTTCTTCCTTTATATGATACCTATTTTCTTTCTTCTTGTCATTTCTCCATCTCTTACTCACACTTTCCATCTCATCTCTTCATCTCTCATTCCACCCCCCAAAAAAAGATCCCACTTACTTCGACTCCATGGCTTCTCCCTGTCCTCTCTCCTCCCTGGGGTGAGAAAATAAAAGCAACACTGCTCTCCGTCACCTAATCCTCCTCATCTGTGATACACTGTGGTGTGTGCAGCCAGTGGGCAGAGAGGGGAACTCACGAGAGGCCTGAGCTGCTGTTACAATAATCCAAACAGACTGACAGGGTGCCATTGGGCGAGCGGGGATCGAGGGGGAGGGCTCGCCGCCGGTGTGGAGGGCAGGGATGGACCAATCGGAAAGCCAGGGAGGGGTTTGGGATTCTAAGAAGGATTGTGTTGCTCTTTAACCCCAGTGAGGGCAAGAGTCCCAGAGGTGTGAGACGCATGGAGGAAGGAGGGTAGGACAGAAAGAGAAAGACAGACAGGAGACTCACTATTGCATCTGTCCAAGTCTTGACCCTGGTGCATATGCAACAGCTGGAGTTTCTTACCTTTTGTGTCAAAGCTAAAGTGTCCATGAAGAGCTGAACATTGTGATTTACTGCAGAGTCCCAAATCAAAGCTATTCCTGAGAATCCTTGAGGTACAAACACGCCTGAGTCACAGTAACTGGAACAAGATGCTGAGACATGGCTGAAGAAAAGCCTCCACAACCACAACAGATTGTCTGAATGATCATAGCAGGGCATTTACAGTACACAATATCTCAAAGAGCAAAACTGCAATTATCCACCAGCAGCTCTAGCATGTTACCATCGCTCCTGTTTGCCCCCAGGGACTGAAGCTGGTAAACAAGAGAGAGATGATGCAACAGAACGAAAGACGCCAACTCAGGAGAGGTAGGAGGAAGAGAACGAGTTTAACCACAAATCACCAGGGATGAAATTAAAGCAGCGAGAGACGATGATCTGGCCTTCGATCCCCAGCGTGCACCAGAGCACATGTTCTGTTCCAATGACTATGAATCTGGTCTCCACTTCATCCCACTGTCTGGAAATGAAGCTAAAATATTTTGGATATGAACCCTGCCATCTTGCAAATCCCTTCGATACCTGTGCTGGGCCAATCACGGGTCAGTCCCAGTGGCCAATCATGATATTTCATCTTGTTTTTAGGGCATCAAATAACTAATTCGACCTGTACTTTGACTTTTTAGTTTGGGCCGTGTGCCTGTGTCCCTTCTGCTAACATGGAAGAGGCAGGATTTACAAAATATATTAGAGTCAGCCACCAGTTGGTGATTTAGACACAAACATGTTGTCTATCTTTATATGCATTCTATGGTCCTGATGCACATGGCAGTATAAAATATGTATCCAGCAGGTGGCGCTGTGAATTTGAATGCATTTTTATCTTCAGGCTGTGACTCATATCCAACATGTTCAGTTTGGGGCAGATCTGACTGTAAATAATCAAAATTCTAAAAGTTTCACGGCAAAACATTAAAATCTAAGACATGATGTTCTGTGTTAAGTGACAACTAAACTGATCTTATTAAAATCATAAATGATATAATTATATTATAGATCAGATATTTTTTGCCCATGAACATATTTCACTTGGTATGAAAGTGTAATGCGGGTTAGGCCCTTATTTACAAATATGTGGTGTGTTTGTAGAGTCATGTGTCTTCATGGAAATGTTATAGACGCACGCACGCACACACACACACACACACACACACACAAACACACACACACACACACACACACACATATATATATGCCCCCTGGAGAGTTTCCCCATCTCTTAGAAGCTTTAATCTTATTGGCCGGCCCCAAACAATGTTTATAGTAATTATCCAAATGCATCTGTTTTCCTGCTGTATATCTAATTCCAACTTAACTGGATTACCCACTGCACAGGAAGTGGCTCCATACGGAAACAGGGCATACCATTATTTTATTTATTTTCATCTTAGCGTTGTATAATGTGATTATGTAATTTGTGAGATAAAGTAAATGGAATCTGTTTAATTCGATGTGAAACAGGGAGTCTAAATCATTAACTGAAGAGAAAATGAGACTCTGGACCCAGAAAGGTACAAAAGCTCTCAAGATATCTGAATGGCAGAAGGAACTGAACACACACACATACACACACACACACACACACACACACACACACACACACACAAACTTTGCTACTTTGTAGGTTAAAGGATCATCATCAGTTTTATTTAAATTATCTATGAGGTTGTTGATGTTGTCTTTATGCAATGCTGATGCCCCCTACTGGCTGACACACACTTTACACACTGATAGTGTTTGTGTAGGAACAACACAGATCCAGTCCAAAGATCTGACCTAACAATAATTGACTATTTTATCAAGACTTACAATAATTATTAATTTTAGCTGTACTATTTATTTCTTATTACAAACCTGTGGGTACATCGACCCATGGTAAAAGCAGAACATGTCAATATGATGACAAAAACTAAACAAAAGAAAACCAAAATGGTGAAAAAGTATACTTGTGACTTCTTACGTCCAACTAATGAATACCACATCGGCTAAACTGTGGCTGGTTGGTGTTTTTCTAGTAATTGTAAGGTTCACATTAGTTGGCTTGGTGAGTTCCCAGTGAATCAATCAGCGGTGACCAGACAGACTCTGTGTCGGCGTGGTCAAGTCCCGGCAGAGCTCATCATCGATCCTGAGAGGTCACAGTGTCGCGGTGCAACACACACCCACATCAACCCCAAGGGCTTTCAATCAGTGGACCACAACACAACATCAATACCAACACCAGTCACCGTTTGTAATGTGCAAATACAAATCAAATCAACTGAAGTGCTGCAGACGGAGTATTCAACAGTGGTCACTAGATATTTGGATTGGATCATATTAGTTGTAAACTGAGACAGGCTTTGAACAACTCACAGACAAATGGCTCCATGACACTGAGTGAACCTAATGCATGACTACAACTGTGTGTAACAGCAAGGTTAACCTTTCACATTGCGTGACTCCAGAACACTGACTCATCTTGTGGAGCTGTGTTTGTCCTGATGAGCAGGAGAATGAACCTCCGGCTGCAGCCCAGTCAGTGTTTACTGCCGTGGAGGCAGAGTTCCAGTGTTACTGCACCGCTCTCTTCTTTCTATTCCACCAATATCACAATTACTGTATTCAATATCTAATGTCACAACGGCTGGAAGACCTTTAAATATAAGTAATAGCATTTTCAGACACGTATACATTTTCCGTTTAAAGAGGTGATTATCTTAACAATTTGTGGTTTCATTAGGAGACTGTGTACAAAGATGGACGACATGACAGCTCCACAAAAGTGAGGCCAAAGTATCATAATCGCCCCCTGGTGGCTGGCTGCAGTATGGGTCATAAGCCCCGCCTCTTCCTGACAAATGAATGGCTTCCTGACATATTGATGAGATTTTATCAAACAGTGACAAAACAGGATGGTTCAATTCTGTTACTTTTATCAAGAACATTAACTTTTTCATCTTCTCGTTAAAATGTCTACCATGAACGTTTGTAGCATCAGAGCACAAAGAGGTTTTTCATTGTAGTTATTTTGAGTTGTTATAGCGCCCCCAGGTGGAACCCACCATTATGACGGCTCCATCTCAGAATAAAGGTATTTAACACCAGTTCATCTATATTGATAAAAATAGAATATATGGTGGGAAAAGCTTCAATTTCAGTATCAAAACTTATTTAACGTCAAGTTCAACATCGAATAACTGGAAACTACAAAACGATAAAACACTCAGCATCTTATCAACAAACCTGCAGCTGAAGCCTTCTGACAATAAACCTGAATATCAAACATAAAGTTGTGTTGTCCTACAGATGCTGCTTGACTGTATTTGACAAATGCATCAGCAGCTTCATTCAAGTTTTCCCAGATTCAACATGCTGACACAAACACCATGCCGTGCTGCTGCAGACCTGTCTTGGGAATCGAGCTGCAGTAAACGGATCAGCACTGAAGTGCAGCTCGTTCATAAATTAACAAAGACACAGGCAGAGTTTGGTCATGACACTGGCACTTTAAATGATTGGATGCATGTGTAATTTTTAATTGAAATCAGATCTAATTCTGCATCTTGCAGCAGCACTTCTGGTTCATGCAATAAAAGTATAAACATTGATTCTACCCATTTTCCATAGAAGCACATGCAGTAGTTTTGGTTCCACTCACCTAAATGTGACGCTCTCTGCTGCTGTGAGAACTCCAGAGACGTGTGAACGAGTCAGAGGCTGAGCTCCTCACCCTCGTGTTCCCTGAGTGAACTGCTCCGCTCGTCTCTCCTGCAGCCGCGTCCCGTCTGCAGCTCTGATCAAACTACAGCTTCTCTGCCACCTCATCTATCAAAGGGGTCTGCCGTCAGTAAGAGGGGAAGGCGACTGCAGCCGGGATTCACTTCAATGAGCTAATCCAGTCCCGAAAATACCATCAATATTACATTATTGTGAGTGTAAAAATAGAAAATGCATGCATTATTTCTGTTTTATCCCTACACTGGTTATACAAGCAGTGTTGTGGAATACGTGACGCACAGAGTACCCAGGAAATGGCCTTATAATTTTTTTAATTGAGGTTACAATATGTTTTTAAATCAGGCTTTTAAAGTCAACTCTACACTTTTTCTGGTTAAGAACATCATGGGTTGGTTTATGAAAAAACATACAATAAATGTTTTTATCCTACAAAGGAAATCTGAAGCAAGATGCAAAGCAACAACAGATAGTGGCAGAATAATAGAAAAAGAAAAGTACTGCAATAAATAATTTATATGTACATTCATAGCTGTGGATCAAACCTTTGCAGGTTTGATCCACAGCTATAGAAAGTGCTCATGTGAGGTTATTGCTGCTAAAACAGCGTTTTCAACTTTTCCTCCACCAGGTCTGTGGACGCTGGATCAGATCATATTTTATGACCAATTAAAGCAGAAATTCTGGTCATTCCAATTTATAAAAACTGGATTTTATGGCAATTATATGCATCAAATATGAAGCAAGGGGGGAAAAATTAATAGCTTTACTCTGACTATATTTGCAAAGTTTCTCAGCCTCCCGATGGGACGTCCCAGTCCCGGTTGTAACTGTGGTTTCCAGTCGGGCCCCTCCCTTCTTATGAGGGAGTCGGTTGCTGGGACAACCCTGCATTATGCAGCAGCCCATGAAAGACTCTTTTCAGATTTATAAAAAAAAGGAAAGAAAGAAAAGAAAAGAGCAGAAAGAAAGACAGAAACAGGTTATTTGCATTCCTCTTCCATTACTGATTTGGTGCGATAGAGAAAAAAGTGAGGTTTTATTGTGTGGTGTGTATCGGAAGAGAGGGAGGGGATGGGGAGGGGGGAGGTGTCTATCATGAGGCATTTAAAGGCCTCACAACTATTTTAGAAAACTAATGCAGTGTGGATGTTTGTGTGGGTGTGTCTGTGTGTGTGTGTGTGTGTGTGTGTGTGTGTGTGTGTGTGTGTGTGTGTGTGCCTCAGTCAAAGGGCACCTGCTTAGCATTCACAGCACAGCCTCAGACCCAGTGCAAATATTTCTGTTTGTTCGCACCATCGCACCTTAGGTACAACAACAACTTAATAAAAGTGATGAAACACACGATCAGATCATAAGAGTTTGTGAACGTGTGTTGTAGTTCTTTCTCAGAGACACAGATGTTAATACTCTGTAGAAAAACTGAAAACAACTTCTGTCTCTGACTTTTTCAAGGCTACTTCCTTATATCTGGATACTTGATATATTTATTAATGTATTATGTTCTTAAAGGGTTTTTAAAAGTCTTAAATTGAACTTGTTGAATCCAGCAGACATCAACATTGAGACTTACTAATTTACCCTAAAGAAGTGTTATCAGCAGAATCTGTCCAAAAAGTTAAAGTTCCTTATTTTTCTGTCCTTATTTTTATTCTGTGAATCTGACTTGGCCTCTTATAAACCAAAGTTATTATTAATAATTTAACTATTAAAGGTTAGAGTGAATTAAGACAAAGTTTATGCAGTGGAATTCCTCCAGCATTTCAATGGTGTGCTAATATGAAATACATTCTTTATTCTATGTGACAGTTATATCTATAATAAATCATATTCCTGTAAAATCATACAATATTTGTATTTAATCTGCAAAGAAATAAGTGAAGCTGTGAGTTGAATCAAGTAGTAAAAACTTGTAACATCAAAGGTAAATACTAACGTAAAGTACAAGTACAGCTTAATGAATCAAAGTAACTTTCCACAAATACACAAAGTGAACAGTCCTTCCACTCAGTGCAGATCCACATCGTCTCTCTGCTGTAAACAGAACCTAATGGAGCTCAGGTCTGAACTCAATACTCATTATCAGACTGGACGTCAGAGGAGAAAATCAATGAGAGAGGCTCCATGTAAACGATCCATAAATCTGACACTGCAGCGTTTCACACACGAGCACTGATCCTGTAAACTGTCGTTCAGGAGTTTAGGAACAAAAAACCAGAGCTTCATTTGTTTTTTCCCATTTCATTGATATATCTGTCACAGCAGCATCATTTAGCATCAAATGTTGTGAGTGAATCGATAATAATTTAATTATGCCTCTGAATATTAAGGCTGAAACCCATATTTGTTTTTTTCTGTTACTAATTGATAGTTTCTTATATAAAATGTCAGAAAAGGCTCAAAGTATTAATCACAGTTTCCCAGAGCTGCTGTCAGATTCCAATATCTACAAAAAAATCTGAACATAGTACACGGAAAAGCAGCAAATCGTCAAAGTGAAACCAGAAACTGACTTAAAGGATCATTTGATTATTGATCGTTTCTAATTACAGCAGCTAATCCATCAAATAGCCTCGATTGATTATCAGAAAATCTATCTAAAGGCAGAGGTTAGGATTTCATTGATTTGTGAGACATCAGCCAATCGAGTGTGTGAGATGTGTGTCTCACCCCATCTCTGTTTTAGTGTCGTCTCCGTTCAGGGGTTTGATTCTCACCACATGTTCACGTCTCGTAGATCTGAGGACAGAAGGAATACAACAATCAGCTGTCAGGGAAAAACACAACTCTCCCGCACATTGACAATTTAAATAAATCTATTTCCTCCTTTAATACACACTGTATTTTATTTTTTCCATGTTGCAGCTCTGCACAAACTAGTGTCTGTATTTAACACTGTGTGTTAATCTGCAGCCTGTGTTGATCTGACCCTGATAATCCCTGTGGCTGTAGTAGAGTGAGTCCATGAGACCGAGGCGTGTTGGTGATGAGCTGCGTTCAGCTGCTGTACGTACATGTGCGGGTCAAAGGTCACAGTGATGCAGCAGCGACATCATGTCCCTGAAAGTGACAGAGTGAGGTCATCACCAGGGTCAAGAGAGAAACACTTTATTTGAAGAATGAACTTGCATAATTCATAGTCCTTTGGCAATATTGTTTTTTTTGTGGCTTGTGTGTAAATCAACTACAAATATCTGAACTATCAGCTTTGGAGGATTTGAAACTGATCAGAAGAAGATTTTAATTCCTGTCACCAACAAATCACTGCAAACGTAAACACACACACTGAAAATCCCTCATGACACATGTTGTAACTCACTCTTGTGCAGGAACTCTGTCGTCTCTAATCCCAGTTGTTTGATTCATGCAGTCGTGACGAGCAGCAGAACATCCTCCAGCCTGGTATTTGTATCCACACACACACAACTGCAAAGAAATGAAAAACTCTTCTCTTCTGCTGTGACGAGAGGATCTGTCAGAACCTGCAGCAGCAGCAGAGTGAAAGTAGAGATCCTCCTCTTCAGGTGTTAGGCTGAGCTGCAGGATGAAGAGGGATTGAGAGGAACCTAATCCCTCACACATGGCTACAGCGACTTTGATCTGGAGATTAACGTGGAGAGTCACGAGCCATTTGACATCTCGAGCCATGTAATACTTTGTTTTTCTGCAGGGACCCACTCGGGACAGAAGCTCCAGGATGAGACCGGAAGGTGAATCACAGCCGAACAGGACAAACCGCACAGTGGGCGTGGTATTGGATTAATTCTGAATATGAATGTCTTGTTAGTAAAAGACACTTCTAACTGTTTTTAAAATGTATTATGTGAGTGAGGATGGATGAGAGTTTAACAGTTTGATTTTCCCCGTGAGATTCTTGTAGCTCATGGGAGCCCCCTGCAGACAAACAGGGGAATAACAACAACTGTGATCATGAGCTCTCTGTCCGTAATGTTTGTACTAGATATTACTTTTAAAAGTTCATTTATAAAATGTCTTTTGCAGGATTTGGAGTGAACAATAATGAACATGTGATCACTTAAGTGTCTGTGATCAATGACATGCAGACAAAAGTGCTGATATTTGTATGTGAACGTAATATTGTTGCTGTTTATATTCTGTTATCTTAGATTGGGTATTTGAGTATTTCTGACATTTCTTCTCTTTCTTATAAAAAATAAAGACTAAATGCACCAGATATTGATTAATGGCTCTTTGCTATATTATGGTTTTGTAATATTTTCTTTGATTGAGTTTATGTCCAGTTTAATTCAAGTACAGCAGCTAAAACGTACTCCAACAAAAGTATTTAATTAGAAAGTATTAATCAATGTGATTTCTCTGTTGATGAGAATCAGTGGTAACGACAGAAAAAAGGGCAGCTACAGATTAACCGAGACACTCTGCTGCTCTCTAGTGGTTCAAAAGGAAAAGTGAGAAATGTTATGGTTTGCTTGCTTGAACATGTTATAATATAACAGCATATTCATCTTAGATCAGGAGGGATCTTTGTTTTGCTCATAATATCTTCTAAAAACATTTAAAATCTATCTCTCTATCTGTCAAAAAATCAAACCATCTTCAAATTTAATGGCAAAAACCTTCCTGGATCTACAGCTTCATCTGCATTTAAAGGTTTCTCCTCAGGCTCCATCTCTCCAACAAGTTTGGTTGAAATGCAATTAGTGGATAATTAAACAAACAAACCAACAAACAGACAGAGATGAACATGTGGCTAATGTAATAAACCACATTTTAAGTGCTCTACTTTTTTTTTTATTGTTACCACTTTCATCACAGTGGCCTAGAGGCAGCAGTTGAAATCACCATCACTTAGTAACAAGTCTGAGTTTTAAAGAAACACCAGGAGCTAGTTTTCAGTTTACACAGCAACATGTGATTTTATTTCATTCTTTGCCGTCATCAGAGACAGGAAGTGGAACACAGTTAACGACAGAAAGGTTCTTGGGGGGTCTGTGGCCCCGGTGACTAGACGACACAGAGCAGAGCAGCACCTACAGGTTTTATCCACCGGTGAGAAAACTACAACACGTTCTCCTCATAAATAATCACATCAGAGTTTGAAAATAAGACAATTTGGGTGGGGAGAAAATACCAAAACAAGACAAATTGATCATTTGGTGAAATATAAATTCAGGGAAAACGCATGAGAACTAATATAAAGATGATATAAAAAACACATATTCTCTAGATAATGAATATAAAGTCAAAAATAGTGATCGGGTTTAAAACTGTTGTAACTTGACAAAAAGTTTGCGGACGGCACTTAACAGGCAAATAACCCAGTTGTGGTAACTGGTGTTAGTCCTGTTCCTGTGGTAACCACCCTGTTAACGAGGAAGTGGATGAAAAGGGCAAAACACAAATTCAAATTCCACAGCGGCTCTACTGCTGCTGCAGGCCGCTGGGACATAACGTAAAGGGCAGCCATTGAAACGCTCGGGGCCGTTAAACAGTCAGCAGGAGGAGACACAAAGGAGGAAGCATGAGGACGGGGAGAGAGAGAGAGAGAGAGAGAGAGAGAGAGAGGGAGAGAGGGAGAGAGAGAGGGAGAGAGAGAGAGAGAGAGAGAGAGAGAGAGAGAGAGAGAGAGAGAGAGATGTAACGTGCACATGATGTTAGAGAAGAGCAGCTCAAGTTTTATAACAGTTGACGTGTCCTTTGTTATTTATGCTTTAATCTCAATGTAAGAAAAGTTGATTATCACAATTAAAACCTTGTGAATAGACGCGTGTCTGTAGCTGGATGCACACTGACTCTCTGGTGTCATCACTTCCTCCTCTCGAGTCACAAGGAACCAGGAAGAGGAAGAAACCCACAGCGTGGCGGCGCCCTGCGGCCAGGACGCTCCTTCATCTGATGGACGAGATGGACGAGGAACTTCCACCAGTTTCTTTAAATATCCGTTAACTCTCACACTCTTGACTTCACCCTGTTACCCTCCATTTTTAATGCTATGTAAACATGTTGATGAGTCAGAAAAATACTATTGTCTTTACATTATTTACAAAGTGAGTCACTGTTTGAGTTCCATGTGATGGAGGAAAGTTCCTTCGCTCCTTTTTCTTTTTTATTTTACAATCGAGGAGGTTTCTCCTGGTGACGGCTCGGCTACATCAGAAGCTTTAAGGCAATGTGCTGTCGTGAATGTTGTCGCCATCGAGGCTAATGGCACGATGCAGGTGGAAGGCAAGAGGTGTGGAATGATCAATGGAATGGAACTCAGCACCAGTTGATGACCTTTATGTCACGATGTATTTAAAAGAAACATTTTAAATAAATAGCTGTTGATCTCTGAAAACACATTCGTCTTCTTTGAAGGTTTATTTTCCCCAGAATCCTCAAAAACATTCGAAAACTTCTGGATGAAATGAATTCTCTCTTAAGGCAGATCTCACAATGCAGCAATATGTTCTATCCAGGCAGCTAGAGATCATGATTTGCTCTTTCTGTACAGGAGAAGAAAAATATAAACACATTATTTCTATATGAAAATATATGATTATTATAATGTAACATAAATATGGACAAAAACAAGCTTTAAGAAAAATTCTGTTTCAGCAACAAATGTTTTAAATCAATAATCCCCTCTTAAAAGGATTGTCCAGATTTAATCTGATTTGTTTATTTAAAATATATTTTTTATGATGGTAGAAAAACATCAGAATTGTGTCTCCAGTTGCAAGATTTGTTATGTTATGTTTTGTAAACTTATTATCTTTGTTTTTGTTAAAAAATAAAAATAAAATGCCCAGATGAAAATGATCTCCAAGCAAAGATAAAGTGCACAAATGATTCCTGCGCTCTTTCGTCATGATTTAATCTTTTTTGCAAACGTTACAGGTTACACAGCTTATTTTTTATGCAAAATAATATTTCTGTTACTGTTTTCAATGAGAGAGAAGAGTCTTTCTTGCTGAGATTCAAGTTTTTGATTTTTAATGACTTTCTTCTTACAAATATTCAAGATGAGATTCTTCCATGGTTGGAAGATTATTTGAGGATTCAGGAAACCACCTTCAGAGCAGCAGTTGTGTGTTTTTATTTGTGTTTTACCTGACGACTAACTGTGTGTCTGTGATCACATAAGAGACACAAACTGGTGCTGAGCTACATTATGAGAAGTCAGAGCGAAACGTTCGGTTTAACTAAACCAAGAAATGTGCAGACGTGGAGAAAACATGATCCATTCACAGAAGAAACATCTGATCACGTGAGCGTTTGTTGTTTCAGATGCATTCAATGCTTTTCTTTCAGAGCATTAGCGTTGTGTATTAGCCTACACTCTACAGTATATAGGAAGAATCTCCTACGTGTACATCTACTCCATGATAATATGGAGGAGTTCTATGACATTTACAAACTACTGACACGAGGTACGACAAGTACAACACACTGTGCGCATATAATCTGTGACTTCATATATATCCTTTATATATATACCATGGATTTTTAAAAAGGGATATTTTCTGTTATGATCTGAATTCGTCTACATCTTCCTCATGCAGAACCAAATAATATATTCTCCTTCGCCTGCTGGTCCAAGGCCACTGCAAGTTCTGAGCTGAGGTATCGAGCAAAGGAAACACGACAAAACTGAAGGACGGCGTTTAGAGCAGCAATTTTCTATAAATCAGAAAAACCCTGAATCAAAAGACACTGAAGCTCAGGTTCAAGCCGTCAGAGCGAATTAGCAGCATAACACAGACAGAAGTGTTCAACAGCATCACGGACACTAACACAGACAGGATGCAGACGGCTAAGCAGGCAAAGAGGCTCCTGGGTAAAAACACCAATTTGCCATTTGTCAGTTAAATTAATACAGCCCCCCCCCCCCTCAGAAAAAAGAAGGAAGTTGTGAATGAACAAAATGTGGTGGAGTTCATTGCATCTTGCAATTCGTAAACCGAACGCCGAGTCGGGTACGGAGCATCGAGGTGAGATCGTCTTTTGCATCAAATGAAAACGAGACGTCAGGAGATGAATCTAAATGGAGCTCAGGGGGGAGAGTCTCCACTGGGCCAGGTTTTATTTCCAGCCCGGTTTCGCGCTCCTGCTCGGCGTCGCCATCGACTTCTCGGAAAAGCTGCTCGTCTTACGATTGTCCTCGCGGGATGGAGGCGGGGTCTCGCTGCGGTAGGAGCTCCGACTCGTGGCCCTCACGCTTTGCACACGCCGCAGGTTTGTCCCTTGAGGCCGCTCCTCGCCGGCGTGAACCGTGGGCGACAACCTGTTCTGCTTCACGGAGGGCCTACGACCTACAAGGGAGGGGCTGCGAGACGGCGTGGAGGGGACGGAGGGGGGTGCCAGCTCATTCTTGGTTCTGGAGGTGGAAGCCACGGTGTTTCGGGCGAAGCTGGGGACATCGGAGGTGTTCTTTACGCTGAGGGCGTGCGAGCTGCTGTTCTCGGACGAAGCCCCGCCCTGCGCCTGAACCTGAACCGGAACCTGAGCCTGAACCTGCGCCTGCGCCTGAGCCTGAGCCTGAGCCTGAGCCTGAGCCTGAGCCTGAGCCTGAGCCTGAGCCTGGGCAAAGGCTCTCATCGTTGAGCGGCACATTTTCTCCTCTGGAACAGGTTTGGGGATGTTCCTCAGCGGTTTGGCGCTCGGCTTGTGGAGGGAGGCCTTCCTTGGCATTGCATCGCGCGCCCACCTTGAAATGCCACCGGTGAGGCTACTTCCCATCTGAGCTTTCATCTCATTGGGCGGCAGACTGGAAGGTCGAGGAGGTCGTGTTGCCTTCTCGCTCCTTCCTCTCGCTGGCGTGCTCTGGTCCCGGAGAGGACGCTGGGACTCCCCGCTCTCTTTCGCCAAAGTTCTCTCTGCGCCCTTGCCGCCCCCCGTCCTCGTGGGCCTGCCGATGGGCACGACCTTCCTCATGCCCTGGCTCTCGCTGTTCGTGAGCGTTCGCACTACACGAACTCCACCGCTCTTTGCAGCTTTGTTAGCTTTACTCTTTGCTTGCACCGGTTGTCTGCTGCTCGGCGCATCTTTCACTGCACCTTGTTTTCCCTCGGCCGTGTCGCAGCTCTCCGTGTCCCACTCCTCCGTGGTCAAAGACGTCGTCACGCATGTTGCGTCCACAGATTTCGGTGCTGAAAGCTCATTGGTGGAAACAGACTGGTTGTTGGTAGAATCTAAGTTCGAGGACAGAGAGCTTGGATCTTGTTGGCTCTCATCATCTTTGTTGCGTTCCGGCGTTGTGAAGTGACGCCCCTCTTTAGCTAGAGACGAGCTTTCGGCCTCAGAGTAATCCAGGGCGATGGAGCAGTCCGTCTCTGTGCATTCGACTATGTAAAACACTGGCTTCCTATTGGATGGCGAGGTATCGAGCGGGAGGGGTGTGTCACAGGTGGTAGAGGAAAAGGTGCTGTTGTCCTCTTCTTCAGGAGAGGACCCGGGCTGTGAGGGAGGATCCGGTTTACTTTCCCATGCTTCCTTGGGATCTGCTCCTCTTTCTAAAAGTTTGTCACCTGGAAAGTTGTCCAGACTGTTGGGGGGTATCCGTCTCTCCTTTTCCAAATCTGTCACCACTAAATCCCCCTGATTGACAAAGTGCACATGATTACTGTTACTGGCTGGACTAGGCAGCTCGAAGGCTTGAGGAACTCGGATTAGAGTGTGCTTCTCCACGCTAACGTTCATGTGGCTGCAGATTGTTGGGCTGGGCTTCTGAAAGACACAATAGGATCGCGGCAGCGCGCTGCCTTCAGACACAGACGAGTAACGATTGTTGTTGTCGCCGGGTTCCTCGTTACCATTTAACCCAGAAGAGGAGAACCTCGCCAGTGGGCTGATTGGTTCAGTTTGTGCACATGGAGGCGTCACCAGTCTGTCGCAGCCTAACTCACGGTTGTCATCCTGCGCCGAGATCCAGGGGGTCGTCCTCCGCTGCACGGGGCGGCCCGACCGTGGTAGGCTGTTAAACTTGGAACAGTCAGCGGGAGTCCCGGCGCCGCCAAACAGCTCAAGGTATCCCTGGAGTTCACGGTCGGCTATGGAGGTCATGGTATGCCGGTGGCGGCGGGCGCTGGCAGAGCGTCCCAGCGGGGTGTGTGGACTCTGAGACCTCTGCTGGAACAGATCCAAGAGGCCTTCCTTGGTGAGCATCTCCACGTCGTTCTCGCTGCTGCTGCGACCGAACCCCCCGCTCGGATCCGCACCCGACCACGCAAAACGCTTCTGCTCCAGCTCCCTCAGACGCCGCTGTCGAGCCGCTTCCTTCTCCTCGCGATCCAAGTTGTCCTGAGAGAAACACAAAGGGGAGATAATGGAGAGAGTCAGGCAGGCAAATGCACAAATAAATCAAATCAGATGAGAAGATTAGAACATTTAAACATTTGTTTTTACCTAAACATTTTCAATTTGAGCAAAGATCTTACTCTCTTTAGTTTTGCATCAATGTTATGTTCAAAAGGTGGAAGTTAAAACTGCAACCAACTGTCCGTTTTCTGTTTTTCTTTCAAATTAAATTGCCTTATGTGGTAGTTTCCTTAAAAACCTGTGTACTTACATTTCCGGCCCAATCTTTTAAGAAAGATTCAATGTTTCCCGAGCTCACCGATCAACGTAGATATCAAACTTTTTAATAAGTATTCAGACCAAACTGACCTTAACAGCTTTCTTGAACTTAAAGCAGAAGTCCTGAAAGATGCGGAAACACTCGTCCAGCTTGAACGTGTCCTTGTCCTCACAAAAGAAGTCGATGAGAGTGTTTCCTTGTTTACGCAGCTCCAGCCTGCGTCTCTTCAGGTCCTGAAGAGTCTCTGCTGAACTCTGAAACACAATTTTTTTTTTTATGTGATACAGCTGCAGAAAGGCCCGGTGGCCTGGTTCCAACTTCCTGTGTGTGTGTGTGTGTGTGTGTGTGTCTGTGTGTGTGTGTCTGTGTGTGTGTGTGTTTGTATTGCTGCTTCACCTGCAGAAATGGCTCCAGCTGCTGCAGCAGCACCTGATCTCCTTGAACCTTTTCCTCCAGAGTTTTAATCCGAACGTATAAAGAAGAAAACTCCACCTCGATGTTTTCCACCGAGATTCTACAGGAGAATATCACAAAAGACAGATTCTATTTGTGAAAATCATGTTCCTGTCTGTAAAGTGTCCCTGTAGAACTAGTTAATGTGACAACAATCTGCTGACATCACTGTCAGAATGTCATCTGTTCTATGTGAAAACATGGCCGCTGAGAGAAATGCGTGAACACATCCTGAGGGAGGGCGAGAGGAAGGGAGGGAGGGAGGAGAAATCTTGGTGCAGGAGCCACGCAGAGATGACCTTGTGAGGCTGACGGAGCCCGACAGCTTCTCTAATCCCACTGCGCTCTCGACATGATGTGAAGTGAGACGTCAGCAGGAGGAGGAACGAGGCTGGAGGAGGTTGAACTGCCATTTATCTCATTACTTGATACCTTTACACATTTATCACAGTCAGAATCCATGTGTGTTGTTCAGGACACAACGTTAAGGAGTTTGTTTACCTGGCAGCACTCTGAACATCCTGAAGTTTCTCCGGGAACTTGAGCAGGTTCTCGTCTTTTTTCTTTGCCTCCTGTAAGAGGAGAACACGTTACACAACGTTGTGATACTGCACAAGGTAAAGTGACATCACTGCTGTGTGAGGTACCGCTCTTTGTCTGGTTGTGCAAGAGCCTGAGCCGTCCTGTCACCATCTGCTGTCCACCTGCCTGCTGTACCCTTGGTGTGTGGTCACTGTTAACCTCAAGCACCACTGTTGTGTAAGATTTTAGATGAAACTAATTATCCGTGGCTGACAAATACCTGCATTTTCCTCCATACTTTACAGCTCTATATTACTTTGGGAGTTTTGACAGCTTGAACTAGTAGATCTATGGCTTTCTAAACCCTGTGTAATGTCTGTGTTGTGTATTTTATCCTCATAATACAGTGGAGGTTTAAGGTTAATGCAGCCTAACTAGTAAACCTGCAACATCCAGCGGCTGTGTGAAGCTAAACATCACATTTTCATGTCGTTCAATAGTTCAAGTGTTGATTTAACTCCATGGTAATCTCCATAGCTCCATTCTGCTGTGTTGAATAGGATTACAGGACAAGATAACACAGGCCCTAATGGCGCTGTGTGTGCATCGTATTGTTCAAGTGCAGTTTTCTCTAACCATGGCGACGAAGTGCAGCAGGTTCATCCCCGGCTTGTTGGCCTTGGTGTCGGCCAATGAAAGGAGGGAGGAGAGTTTGAATCCCACAGCGTTTCCTGCGTATCCACCCTGAGGATCACAGAGGAACAATAGAGACGTGTCACAAAAACATGGCGACAAGATTAGAGGAAAAATGTGGTTATATTTCCATCTTGACAATCAATCCCATGAAAAGACTAAAACTATCAATGAAGTCATTCAGATAAACACTATTGTTTATGGATTAAAACCCTCATTTTGTTTACTCCCATTACTACAAAACTTTATGGTATTCATATCTTGGACCACAAGTCAAACAAGACACTGATTTGGGGTTTGCAGGAAACTTGCAGCCATTTTTCACAATGTTGGGAGATGTCAATATTAAAATAATAGAATAACAGCAGCTGTGTTAACTGGACAGATGTGACAGTGTTTATGTAAAATGATCTTACAGCATTCATGATGTTCCCGGCCTGCAGCACCAGATGAAGGATGGCATGAAGCTCCTCACAGCTCAGCAGCTCTACAGGAGGAAATCAATACTGACACAATTAGAGGATCCAGAGCTGATCATAGCAGCCGTACATATTATTTTATTTTTATTCACAACTACCCCACCAGAGCAAACGGCTGTAATAATAAAAGCCTAACTTCCTGTGTAGTTAAACTTACTTATGGATTTTGACCATTTGTCCCTTTAGTGCAAACAGACACCTTCCATTAAAAGGTGTCATAAAAGTTCAACTCAATTGACCCTGTGCGGTGTGGAACTAAGAGCCCTGCAATGCAGTGGGGGACAAATTGTGCTGTAGAAGAGAAGGTTTAAGAAAAATCCAATAAAGCTCCGAGATGCAGTCTCAGCTGAAATGACCCTGAGGCTCAAGGGATGAGAATAGAAGCAATTTATTACTTTCAGTTTCTTGCTCATAAACTCCTCCATGTAAGTGGATGAGACATCTGCCAAAACTAAATCTAAACACACCTCATGATTGACCTGTATTTCCGAATGATGTCATCGATTCAAGGTGCCAGGGTCCAATATTTTTAGGGCAAAATATCTGGCTTCAATATTAATAACAACTTTTATAATCATTTCTAGTACAGTCAACAATTGAACGCACATGTAAAAGGAACCGTCAACGTTAACATCATGTCTTTAAAAGCATCATTTCAGTGCTAAGGCGACTCAGCCTTCCCTTTCCACTGCGTCACCTCATCCCCGGATCTCAGGTGACACATTCCTACTGTTAGTGTATCGCCTCAGACAGCTCAAATATCTGGGTCACATGCCCCCGAGTGCACGTGTCGGAGCGTACGGAGGAGGCGGAGCTCGCGTGTCGTTACCTTTAGTAGCGACGCGAACGGCATCGATCTCGCGGCTCATCACGGCGCAGGAAGGGACGAACTCTTCCTGGAGGACCATGGCCTCGATCCGGACCTCAAACCTGTCGGGACCAGAGCGGAGCACGGGTTAAACCTGCGATGGCTCCACAGAGAACTAGAAACATTATGATCCGTTAAACACTTTACACATGAAACTCTGCAGGCTTTCTTGCTTTGATGGTTTTTCATTTTCTTTTATAATATCTGTAGAAACCGGCTCAAGTATGAGTCCAGACAATCGTTCCATTATTTCTCTGCAGCACAACCCCAGTATTGACGACCTCGCCACGAGACTTCTATTACAAGTGTAATTGCTTTGTTAAAACCCCATGCTGTTGGAGGAAAGGCAATGTGTGGGGATTAAGATTAGTTCTTTCCAGAAAATATCAAAAGAGGTTTGTAGCAGCAGAACTTTAATCTGTGCAGGTTTAGGGTTAAAAACAGGGTGAAACCTCCGGGGACATTGTATTTCACTTACAACACGTTTACATTAACACATGAGAAGAAGGAGAGCAGTTCAAGCTAAATAAACAAATTAAGAGACACTTAACAGATCACACCCTTCATCTTTCAACAACTGTCAAACCAGTGATTCCACATTTCCGTTTAATAGGAAGCTCCACCACTAAAATCCGCTCACCGTGGCACCTGGATCAGGAGGAACATAAAGGAATCGACCAGCGTCAGCTTGTCTGGGTCGCCTGTAAACATCTGCAGCTTCTTGATCTGTGGACAAAACAAAGGGATAGGGGAAGCTCAGCGAACTCTAGTGTCCACGGTCCATATAAACTCTCTTTTGTCATCAGTTTACTAAAAACGTCATGCTATTCAGATTTTGTTTTAAAGGCGTCACCCACACGCACTATACAACGGTCAAACACAGACCTCCTCTGCCTCAGGAAGCAGCTTCAGCAGGTCTTTGAGCGGCTCCGCCCCGTAAATCTTCCCTTCTCCTCGTCGAATGTCTTCCACAATGGAGCGGTTGGACCTGGAAATCAGACAAGCTCATTTCAATCAGGGTTCCATGGTGAATAGCACAGGTGCTCTCTTTTACTGGCTTCCTCCCCTGTGTTTGCAAAGGCACCTCTAGTGCATAGAGAGAGAGAGAGAGAGAGAGAGAGAGATGTTCCTGTCCGGCTTAGTTTTAATAACAACCCAAAAACATACTGACAAAGACAACGTTACGGACGATGATAAAATCAGTATATACAGATTTTTATAACCTCGTAAACTCAATTTCTCAAATGAATTCATCACTTATTCTCAGTCATGTCTTATTACTTCCACTTTCACACTCAGTCATCACATATTTGGGCCTGTAGCACTGAAACACAATACCTGCAATAAAAGAAGAGTTCGGTAATCATAAACCTCACCACACAATGCCACCCAGTAATTTATACTACCTTTATGAGCCTTATATTGTTTAGACTCATCCAGCTCCCAGGGCCACGGTTTATAGGTTTATAGTTTCTGGGATCTCATCACTTTCTAAGATAATCTGGCATTTAGCTTCCTCCCTGTGCCCTGGGTCTTGGTGCAGTCCAAAAGTAAATACTGTGTATGCTTGGAAAGTATAGAATTGCGAACTGGTACTGAGAAGTGATTTCTGTTAGTGTTGTGTTTTATTGTGTACGTGAAAGTCCCACAAGTAGAATGGCAATGTGGACCGTATACAAGTCAGTTTAGAGGAGCGGCACAAGTGTCCTTCACAAGAAACAGCGCAGGTTCGGGGCAATGGGACAAAAGGACAAACTGTGGCAGCAAAGTTTGGAAACACAGACATTGACAAAGACTTATACTAAAACACAAAGATCGCTGGCACAGCTTAATCCTGAACACCTCCTTGAGAAAACATAAGATTATCACAGACCCCAGACGTCCACTTTTGAATGATATTGATATTACTCTAGATAAACAACCAAACAAGTATTGACAGGGGGTAAAAGACGGCTCAGTCATTAGAGGTATCTGCCTCTTTTAACTCTATTGTTAATGTTTATAGAGTTTAACTGATTTAAAGTCCATCTAAACTCATGTAATAATAACTGGTATAATACATAGAGACAATAAAAGACAGAGGATGAACACACACGAGTGTTGAAGTCAAAAGAAAAGCTAGTGATGTCACTTCTCATGCTCCAACAGTCAAATGTCATTGAAATAAAGTGGTGAGCCATGCAAATGCACAGAAATGTAAACAGACACCCAGCACACGCTTCCTACTTTCCTTCAGACTGGTTTTGCAACCCAGTGTTCCAGTCTGGCCCGAGCACACCTCGAGATTTCCTGAACCAATTAATTACAAACAATGGAGCTGAGGAAGCTTATTAGAACGACTGACACAGATTTTGACCCTAATCTCTTTCAGTTATGAAGGTTTTTTTTAAATGGAGCTTTTTTTTTCTCTCAGCGAAGCAGTAAAACACAAACTGAAAGAGTTTTCACGATAACATCAGTGTAGAGGCAACAGGACAGGAGAGTGAACCAGCTTAATACAGTAAATTAAAAATGTACAACATGAGAAACCATAGTAAACCTCTCTTATACTGGCAATACGTCTGATATCAAATTACACCAGGATCAATTCTACCAAAATGTCCGTTCTCCAATGTGATGAGGAAACAAAAGGTTAATCAGCTCATTGACCTCCTCATAATGTCCAAATCTATCAAATCCTCCTCAGTACTAACGTCGCCTCCTTACCATCAGTAGCAGTAATCCTCATTCACAGCCTCAGGCTCTGCAGCACAACATCTCTAAACCAGTTACACAACAACTTTGAGTTTCATTACATTTCTCCCAGTGAAATATTATACCGTATACTGGATATGCACACTGGTGACTACACGACAACAAAACACAATGAATGTTGATGCTTGCATACAGAGCGCAGATGTTAATCCAAATGAACAGTCAACAGTAATCCCCCTGAATTCAATCAAGTGGCACCAAATTTTTTAAACTCTGATATCAGTCCACAAACGATTCCCTGGGAAATTGACGAAAATGTTACAAAATAGAGCCTCGTCATAAACATTTGTTTCATGGGAAAATTGAACCTGTTTTTTCTTAGCCCGTGTCTCATCCTTCCACCAGATTTCGAAAAATCCTGATGACAAAACAACCAAACATCCTTGGCAGAGTTTAATATCAGAACCCATTGTTTTGTGCAAGTCCACACATCAGCAGCTATTTAAATGGAAAACAGAAAATGTTCTAGTCTTCTAATTGCAGCAGGTTCATAATTCATCACATTAACGCTCAGGGTCAGACTCTGCACAACTTTGTCTCTCTAGTGTCTACTTTGTGTTTAAGGAGTTAAAAACATGCAGAACCAATCACCTTAGAACTTAAAGCCCTCAGTGTGTAAGTTGTCGTTGTGTATGCAACAGTTAGTGTAACTTTCCAAACCTGGCAAACTGACGTCTACACCCACGTCACGCTGGGTCTGACCAGCTGAGTGGAGGTCAGTGAGTATAGTCAGGGTTTGAACTTTTCAAAGTGTTTGTACAACAGTACGGACGACTTCCAGGGGACACTGTCTCAAAGTGTGCTCCCACATCCCACCCCCCCCCCCCCCCCCCCCAACACCAGCTGCCTCGTCACTCTGCCCTTGAATGAGTCCGTTCAGAACAAAACACATTACACAAACTGGTTGTTTCACAGCCCTTCACTGCAGAATCTCTACTGGGTTGAATTTGTTCTGGCAGGTCCCCAGTAAGCCTCAGTGACCCACAGTTACCCATAACACCTTTCAGCGGGTGGACCTGTGGAAATGTCTTTTTTTAGAGATAATAATTCTACCAGGCAGCAGAGTGGTGCAGTGGTTGGCACTGTCACCTTACAGCAAAGAGGTTCTTGGTTTGAACCCCAGTTCTTTCACATTGACCACGGGTGTAACTCTCAGAGTGAATGATTGTTTGATTGTGTGTGTCGGCCCCAAAACACTGCTGACCTATTCAGGGTGACCCCCGCCTCTTACCCAATGTCAGCCGGAACCACAAAACACTTAACATTGGTGTTCACTTTAATTTGTCCCCCTGTGAGTACATATTCCATGGAGCTTTGTAAAAACAGCTCTGTCATCAGGCAGCGATGCACAACTCACTTCTTGAACTGCTTCAGGAAAATGCCGATATTCATCCCCCGCTTGGAGTCAAGAATGCTGATCTGAAAATAAAAAGGAAAGACACCATTAGTCAAGTAGGCCGGAGCTGTAATTGGGCAAAAGCCTGGAAACAGGAACAAGCTTCCCTGCACCCCCACCCGCCACCCAGCGTCACCCTGTGGGATATAGACATTCCACCTGGCAACGTGCACTCCACTGCTCCTTCATTAACAAAAGGCTTGTATGTACAGCGTGTACAGTACATTTAAAAAAGAGCTCCATCACAAGAAGTAATTATAGCTTTTAAACAGCAATTAGACACCTCTGTGGACGGAGCAACAGCAAGTGCAGCAGAGGTGGAAGTAAAGAAACCACACATACTGTTTAGTTAACATCTACATACACACAATATAACACACTGCTCAATAATATACGGTTGAAATAATACGTTTATCCATATTGTTGTACTTAATTACTTTAGTACAAGAACTTCTATAGATATTCTTAGTCTTCAGTTTGTTGGATAAAAAAGGAATTAATCAAATATAGTTAATTATAAGCTGCAGCTCTAGTAATAAACATGAGAGTCACGATACACAAAGACAAGTTACCAGATGATAACAGATGCTTCTGTGTGCAGAGATTGTGTTTTAACTTGAAAGTCCCACAGGTGAGTTTAGTCACAACTGATCCAGGAAAATTGTGCAGATTTTGAGTATAATCACGCAGGTATTGCTTTACATTTCATGTGTTACTCTCCAGGAGTACACAATGACGCACACACACCTTTATGTTCATTATGGTCACAATCATTCATTAGCCTCAGAGAAAAAGCTGTAACTTAGCACCGTTATCTAACGTGTCCCTGCAGGGATGTCACACAATAGCAGGAGCCGTGTGCTGTGGCTTTGTGTGGTTCTGTAACTGGGACTTTGAATCCCAACAGCCGTGTGTTCCGGATCTGAAGACACTAGAGCAACATGCACATGTTTGCCAATGGTTTGTATGTGTCACAGAGTCCGGTTTGTGTATTTACTGATGCTGAGGAGAAGGTGGTTGTTTGCGTCTGCTTACCAGTGCAGTTTCAATCTATAATTGTTTTTCCCAGATTCATATGAAGTCACTATCTCCTTTGACCTTTGACCCCTGAATTCTTTGATTTTAAATGACAGCTGGTCAAAATCTGAAGAAATGAATTCAAGTCAGACTTGAGATATCATGTTCTAGAGGACAAAACATGTTTCGAGATGCCACCACAACCTCGATGTCTGTCAACCTAACTCGAATCAGTTCATCTTTGAGTCTTTGTGAACTTTTATGTGAAATTTGAAAGGATTCTCTGGAAGCAAGATTCTCTGGAAGGCTTTTGTCAGGCAACCTTGCACTTTGGCCACCAAATTTTTATCAGTTCATCCGTTAGTCCAACTGATCATTTGCCCCAAATCTGGATTCATTTCCTCAAGGAGCTCTTGAGATATCGTGTTCACAAGGTAAACATTGTGCTTTGAGAGGTCACAGCAAACTCGACCTTTGTCCACCAAAACAAAAATCAGTTCATCCTTGAGTCAAACTGAACATTGACTAAAATCCCTTAAGGCATTCCTCAAACTCAAGACAATCACTCACCTCATCCTTGCTGTTCTCCTTGAATGAGCGGGTTCGGGACAAACGAGCCGACGTCCCATTGGCCGGCGTTGCCCCTCGTACGCCGGACAGCGCCTCCTCCTGTTGCCCGAACAGCTCCTCCACGGTGCGAACGTCGATCTGGTACTGCTGCTGCCGCACCGCCATGGTCCAGATGTTGGGCTTCCCGTGCACCTTCTCCTCCGGGATCGGCTTCCAGAAGAAGCTGCGCACGCGACGCTTCTTCCTGCCATTGTGGCCCGTGGTCGCCGGGGGTGGCGGAGGAGGGGGAGCGCCCGGGGGTGGGGGAGGCAGGGGAGGAGGAGGGGGGGCCTGGTGCTTGGAGGTGTCTGGGCTGCCACTGAGGGAAGGTAAAGTGGAGTGTCCAGACATAGAGGACAGTTCGGAGGTGGTGCCGCTGCTCCCCTCACCGCTGCAGCTCTCTGGCTCATTGGCTGTGGATGGGCAACTCATCACCAGCATCACGCTGATCGGCGGTCAGCACATGAGCCCTATGCTGAGAGAGAGTGGATCAGTAGGTCCTCTTTTTTTTTTTTAAGGTAGTTATTTTTCTTCTCGCTGCATCGGTCTGACGAAGGTGTCCCCTTCATCTAATCACACTGAAGAGAGCATGTCCTTTCATTCTGTCCGTCTCCATCACTCGGCTGGTCGTCCATTGTGCTGGGCGCTGTGCTTTGAAGGTTACCTCCCAGGGGGAAGAGGGCGGCGATGGCCATGGAGCTACGAGAGCAACAAAAAAACAACACAGGACCGGATTATAAGGAGGCAGTCAAGCAAACGGTCATGGACAATCTGAAATTAGGGGAAATTAAGGGATGTAGCAGATCAAAAGGGAAGGGGTCCCCGGTCACAGGGGCTCACAATAATTGTTTTCTATCTTTGAAGGGCTTTGAAGTGAGGCTCTGGAGTGGATAACGGACAGAGGACCTACACACATACAACTTATGTTACACAATCGACAACTTACAATCCCTTGTTGCACACTGCTTAGACATTGTAAGTGGAGCTTTGCAGGTTAAATTTTTCAACCCTTTTCTGTTGCTACAATGAATTGCTTTACTAGTCTAGAGAGTTTTGGGATTTACGTAAAACGATGGGTTAGGTCTAGAGATCGAAAAACGCCCTAGAGCACCAGGACATCCTAGCGTCATATGCTGGGTCATACTTCCCTACTCACATTATTTACAGCCGAATGTTGTACTAGTTGTTTCCTGTGAGTGATTTCCAAAAAACTGTTTCTATTTCATGCAATAAACCCGGGGGTATACTACCAAGCAGCAAAACCGCTAAATCCTCATTTAAATAAATTCAAATTTTGAATTTTGAATAAAAAAAGGGTTGATAATACATCAGTAAACTGTATTTTTTACACACATCATAACCATGTGTATTTATCAGAGTAGTTTCCTGCATACCAGAGGATAAACAGAGGATAACCTGTTATTCTAAGTGGTTAATGACGAGGTGGTAAATGAGTATGGACAAACCCAAAGCAGGTTTAAAGCTAATAGGCCCGGGTTAGGGTTAGGGACGGAAGTACTTGAGTGCCCCCCCGCCCCCTTCTCTCTTTCTCGGCTGCTGCTGCGCTCAGTTGGAGGGAAGCTAGTTGTGTTTCAGGACAACACATCACTCACTGCCACAGCACAGTGATCTGATACTGCTCCGTCCGAACAATGGCATGAAAAGCTGTCTCACAAACTGCAAGAGACACATCAGAAGCTTGGAGGTCACGTGGGTGAAGGAACATAATTTGGCTTCAAAGGAAATATCAAATATCATTAAGAAGAGTCAGGGCTTTTGTCTCAAAGTCGTGAAGCTCCTGACGTCTGCCTCTAACACAGCTTTAGTAGTTATAATGTGGCATTAGTTAGCATAGCAGCCTTGTCCACATGAGACCCGAAGTTTATAACTAGTTAATAAAGAAGAGGACGTCACAGCTCGTGTTGCCAGCGTCCACTTAGCTGTCCCGTCCTCAGAGACGGACCCCACCGTCACTCATGTCTAATTCATGAGACTGTGAGAACATCTGACCTCCCACTGAGTCATCTCTCCCCGTGCCGCTGGAAACGTGGCTTCACTCACGCAGCTACGGAAGAAACTCGAGGGCACAAAGGGATTCAACGCCCAGCAAGGAAGCACTAAAGGATATTTCCCAAAATGTCAAAATAATCCTTTTAAACAGAAAATACACTTGTGCTATAAAGTAATTTTCCTGAGTGAATTGAATTAATAATAAAACTGCTCTTAAGATATTCAGTTCCTTCATCGCTGCAGGATTCTTCTCCTCGACAGTGATCGATTAGTGGTATTTATATTAGTTGTGTTTCAAACCGGATAAAGGGGCGAAGCTCTAAGGGACATCATTGTCTAACATGATTTACAGAGGAGGAAACACACCTCTCAGTAACACAACACAGACACACCCTGAGGGAGGGGGGGGAGACACAGCCTCCAGATTCCTCACATCCACCTGCTGCTGTGAATGAACACAGACACATTGTGGGGGCTTCATCTACAGGTTCACCTGCTGTCCACCCTGAGGCGCTCCCGCTCCCATCAGTCTGCATTACCGACAGACAGGGACTACCCCGCCCTCACATCGCCCAAATTAACAAAGGTCAAAGTTAACATGAAGAAAGAAACGGCTTTCTGCAGCAGGGTGGGGGGGGCCCCCTTTCCGATAAATCCAAAGTACAAGCCCTGACAGTTGGGGCCCGAACTCAGACCAGGACACAAGCCTGTTTACATTTATACTCACTACTGGGTCTTGTTATAGTTGTGGGTTTCACGTTTTAAAATCATTAATTTAACTGTTATGGTTTTGAGTAACTGATTCATTCACTTGGTCGACTAAGAATCAGCAAAATTGTGGTTTTCAAATGTCGTCTTTGGTTCAACCATCAGTCAAAACCAAGGAAATTCAGATCACTATTAAACTTTGGTTAAAAAATCACTTAACAAATCATATTGTAGAATTTGAAACCAATTAACTGCCATGTTTGCTTAAAGAAATTTTGGCTAAAATATCAAAGAACTAATCGTTGATGTCACAGGGGCTGGAAACAAATGTTCAATGTTTGTAAATCCCTGTTTTACATTATCTCACAGAATAAACTGCCAAAAAACTAGAGATTACCAACAACCTGTTGATGCACAGACGCGTCACAAATTAGGGAATGAATGATGACCATTTCATTCACAGCAGAAAGGGTCATTAAGTAGTTTCATGATAAGAATCCCAGTCAGTATCCCAAACATGAGAAACTTTGGACTTATTGTGTGCAAAAGCATTTAATTAGGAAACATCTTATTTCTTGATCCCTCCATCAGAGTCCTGGAAACTTTCTTTTTCTAAAAGGGTTTTTCAACATGTTCCTTGAATAGTTCTGAGAAAAATTCATGACTCTTGATGAAAAACAATAAAATAGGCATGTTTTGGAGACTGATATTTATATAAAAATCATAAATCAGGTTTCATAAAGAGACTGCTATGGAGTTATGCGCTCGGTTGGGTGCTGTTCCACTTCATCATCCAACTGCAGTTTCAAAATAAAACAAAACTTCAGGTGATGCAGAGACTTCTGACAGCATCTTGTTCTATAAAAATCCATAATGCAAAACTGAAACGGATTTGAATCGGAGGAAACTGTCATCTTCTTTCCAGGGAGCCGGCAGTTCCAAAACAAACAAAATCCCCTCTAGCTCTCAACTGTGTAACACTGGAGGTCAAGGCGCCACTGCCTGCAGGAATAATCCCCTGTCGCTAACTTCCACTTCAATTTCCTCCAAGTCAGTGAGGCCCCTGCAGAGCGGAGGTCTTTCAGCGTCACCATAGGGGCAAAGAGGCGAGTTCACAGGGGATTTGTTGGATCCTGCTCCATCATCAGGACCATGGGAAAGCTCGTTAGCAGAGAGTTCTGCTGGGGGCTCAGCGGGGCGTCGCTGTCAGACCCCGTTTGTTTTTGCTCCCTCTGACCACCTTGATCCAAACTCGCCCGAAAGGGGGGGGGGGGGGGGGGGGTGAGGGGGGCAGGTAGTGACGGGACAGTTTGAAGCAATCTGATTTTCCTTTCCCACTCAAAACTGAAACACAAATATTTTGGTCAAGAGGCTGCAACTGTTCACAGGTTTTTTTGTGACAACTCATTTAATCTGCGAAAAAAATGTCAAAACATTGGTGTGAAACTTCCATCACAGGTTGATCCCAGTGTGTCTTCATCAAATTGATTTGTCAGACCAACAGTCCAAACCCCAGAAGAAGAATGTTAAGAATGTTAAGCTGAAGATTTGTCCCTTCTGTGTTTGTCGAACTGTCCAACGTACAGAACAGAAAAGAGAAACTCCACTTGGGAACTCTCTTCACAGCCCTGGTTTATCTCTGTGATTTCCATTTCTTTACAATGGAGAGGAAACAAAACAGAGATCCAAGGGTTGAGTGTATTCTCTGCATCACACACACAAACACACAAACAGTCATATTCACACTGCCCAAGCTCGTGATGTCCAGACACCAAAGACAAAAGAGCTGTGCTGCCAGAAGACTCCACTTCCAGACACAGAGGATATGAGAGGACACCTCTGAGGTCCACGCAGCAAACAGTCGTGTTTACAGTGCAGCACAGAGAGTGCAGGTTCATCACCTGGATGTGACAGGAGGCGACAGGCTGCAGCAGGATCACCAAGCTGCTCTGTTACATAAAAGTAATAGTAGTGTACGTTAAAAACATATGCATGCAAATCTTTAGAAGTCAGAAATCAACTAAGACGTACACATGTCCACACAATAGGACTAAAGCCAGGATACTCCACATGTCTTAATTTGATTATTGTTCATTCCCAGTTTGACCTTGTTCAGGTGTGATCAGAAAATGATGGCAGTGATGATGGACGTGTCTTAATGTCCCAGTCCATGAAGTCAATGTCTTTTTAACGCCTTAATATGGTTGCTCCTCTCACAGTTCAGACAAAATGTGCTTCAGTTACAGAATATCAGATATCTGGTGAGCTGAAGGTCTTAAATCAGCTGGAGCCACTGGTTATGAATTAGCACCAAAGCTCGTCAGAAAAACTTTAGTTCGGAAAACATCCGCCTACAAGGAACCGATTATTCAGGGAGTCCTTGACTTTTAAAATATTTTCAGAGACCTAGCGCTTGGTACCTTTCATTTCTGAGTGAACCCTCGCAGGACCTAAATTATTCATACGATCACATGAATAACGTAATCTCTCCTCCTCCGACTGGACTGCTGCTGTCCTGATCGGCAACTCACCTGTGTAAACTAATGGTTGAGTGAAATATTCACTGTGCAGGAAATCAACATGTACAGAACAGATCAAAGAAGGAAACTTAGTGGAGAATCTCTCACTAAAGTCTGGACAGGTCTCAATTGGATGTTAATTTGCTCTTTGCCTTCGGGCTTTATTAACGGATGTGATGTTCGCCTGTGCAGATCAATGAGTTTAAACATGAACTAACGCTAAACGCAGCCGTATCCCCTCGACGCACACAAGCTAATCACCGTTTGGAGTCTGGATGAGCGATCACATCAAAGAACACGTCAGTTCTGTGATCACAGGCTGTCAAATCAGATCCTCTTCATCCCGAGAGCCTCTGAGCTCCTCCCTTAACTTCTGTTTAAGTTGGTGGTCTGAGGTCGAGACGTTTTATTCTTTAACATCACTATTTCAATCCCAACTTTAAAGCCAGTTGTAAGTCATTATTTTGGTATGTGATTGAAACAGTACAGCGGCTGACAAACTTCAAGATGGAGCAGAGCAGATTAGATAAGTTAACAATTAGCCTACGTCCACTTAATTCCCACTTAATGAGCAATGTTCTGCACGTACGGGCCAGCCGCCTCCAAAACAAACAGCCGTGTGTGATACAGTCGGATTAAAGTGGCTTCAACAACAGTTTTCTTCTTTCTCAAATCTGCTAAATCACTTTTAAGGAGATTATTTCATGCTGCTTCTTGTCTAGAGTGAGGAATGAATCCGTAATGCGGTCCAGGTACAGCACCCAAACCTGCTGCCATGGGAAAATAAACCTGCCACACGTGATTGGACAGTGACCACTTCAACACAGGTTTCACTCGGCCGAATTTTTGCGTTGTACACGATATAAGATAAGATAGACGTTTTTGTCCCGGTGGGAAATTCGCATTGGACCACAGTGTCTCAATCAAAATCCAGAAAAACATTCATCCATCACACACTCTTCTACGTGGATGAAATTATAGTCAAGGTCAAAACAAAAAGGCTGCAACGTACGTTCCTCTGCTGTGACTTTTAATTAACTTGGATTCACAACCATTGAAATGAATTGGAAGCAGTCTCCCTTCCACCTCTCTGCATAGAAGCACACCATGAGAGGGGAGCTGTCAGATGGAGATGAGGCCTTGAAGTCATAATGCAGCAGAGATAACCTTCATTATTTCCCCTCTTCCTCATCAGCATCTAGCAGTTTTCCAGCATAATGAGAAACACTGGATGATTCATATGTCCCCTCTACTGTTAATTAAGTAACTCAAGTTGTTAAAGTTCAGACAAAAGGAAAGTCGCCACAGGTCCGTGGAGGTAAGTCTGAGCTCTGCTAATTGGAGAACCGGAGATTTATCCACAAAGTTCTTATGACAGAAAATGTGGGTTTCTGGGTTATGCAGTTAAGTCTGAAAAGAACAAAAGGCTTAGTCGGCTATTTGGGGCACTTAAAGGTTTGATTAATTATAACGTCAAATAACTTTGACACTGTGTTCTTCTGTTTTAGTTTCAGGCCTCAGTAATGAGTCACAACAACTAGCTGCATGGCACCGGCTAAGGACTGAGCTTATTTTATTGGATATAATGGTGCCATTATATTCAGGAATGTACTTTTACCAATGAGATATCCGGTGTCTGCTACAATTGCTACTTGAATATGAATTTAAAGGAAGTGTTTAAAGGAGTTTATAAGATGCTTAATTTCACCAATTGATCAGCAACCAAACCTAAGGGACAGAAGAACATCAGAACATCAAGACAAGAGCTAACATTTAACCACCTCCTTGTTAACCGTAACATCACATGATATGGAAGGTGTTGGGTTTCATGATATCAATGCACTCCTTTGACACATTTATCTCTTCCCGAAAGTAAAATGCACTGGTCGTATTTAAGCTCATTATAAGAAAAGATCACTGCACATTAAAACCATTCTAAACACACAAAAAGAAGCTGACAGCAAAACTTGAAACAGTCTTGCAGCTGCAGTCTTTTTGCGTTGTAGCACAAACACCTGCAGAGTCAGCGAGCGCCGGATTGGGTAAAGACCATGTGCAGATGCAGGAGCCCCCAACACAACATAACCCCCCGAGCTTAGCATAAACCTGCTAATGACAGCCTGTGTCTGAAACAAGTTTTTCAGATTCGAAAGATTAAAGCTGCCACTTTGCAGAGCACGCGAGCCTGACCCGTCAATGACTGTTTAAACCGGCTTCACATGGGTTTCGGGCTAAGACTAATATGAACGTGTGTCTCTGCTGTAAACGAGGATCATATAATCTGATCCAAACAAACAACACATCTGTTCACCCCACGAGAAACTGACAAAGCAGAAAAAAAACAGTCTTCAGCGTCTCACTCAGTTAAATGTTGTTGGTATCAGCAGCAGATAATTTGATGCTGTCGTCGAAAGAAATAAATATTAACTGATACATGAGCTTCAAACTCCATCCACCAAATTTTTATGTTTCTGCTGCAATGATTTGTGGATACTTTGATTAGTTGAACAAGGGATAGCTAGTTAGCAACACTTGGGATGGCGGATTAATAATCTGAGCCAGTTATTGGACATAAATGCCAACATTTCTAATCTCTGTTCTTCAAATTTGCCGCTTTTTTTGTTCTATATCTTTGTAAATAATAAAAAACATTCATATCTTCATGATTTGGACTAAAGGCCAGTCTAAAACAATCAGGTACTAAAAGGTTAATTGATTAAATATTAATTAGTTGACTTTTGGGGAGGGTGATATTCTGTGATGGAAAAACTCTGAAAATAATACTCTATACCAAATGGCAGACAAAGTTATCTGTTGAACTTAATTAAGTTTATTTAGTGGAGCTAGTAGAGCTACGAGAAGACTGAACATTGCATAACTTCTGTGAGGCTACAACAATTTAACGACTTATTATTATAAATACCTCTGGAAAGGATGTAACGTTTTCGGCCCTTGACTGAATTTCAGGGGACCTTTGGCCCTCGGTGGCGCTCTACTGCCATTCTAGGTGTTTAACTTACTTTATTCTTCTATTATTCCCTTGCCTCCCTTGTTTTATTGTGATATAAATGTTATTTTAATGTCTTCTTACCATCTTTCCTCTGCTTAACACTTTGATTTGCATTGGATCTGAATGTTGGTGGATAAATAAACATGACTCATCAGGTGGACACAGCAATGACGCTCCCTGTTTGCTAAACTTAACACATGAACTAAAGCCTGAATTATAAACACAGTTATAAAGGATGTTGACGTTGTGCGGCCTTCTCCAAACAAGAGTGAGCACAGACGGGCACTCCAGCATCAAACTGAGTCAGAGTGTTTTCTCCATCACACACAGCTGCCGTCAAACCGAGTCTCCTGCTCAAAAACACAAAGGAGGAAAAAGTAAACCAGTTGAAACCAAACCCACTGAGTGAGGAGGAGCAGGAGGGGGTGGGGGGGTACTTTGTCTGTGAGGCCACAGATCAAAAACCGCAGCTTCGACTCATCCCCCCCGTTTGTTCTTGTGATCGGCTTCTGGCCCTGTGGCACCACCGCTGCCACTCGGATCTCCAATTGTTGCTCCAGCAATCTGAGCCTGGTGCAGAGATATCAGCTGCAGGCAGGTCTCACCGGTGTGTGTGTGCGTCTCGGGCCTCTCACTCTGGCCCTGGTGCAGGATTCACACCAGCGGCTGCCACGCAGACTCAGAACTGGCTGGACGACCGCCTTGAGGCAACAGAGCGAACCCGCAGGCGACTGGGATGAGCGGAGGTGACAAATAAAGCAGGTGCTCAGGGTTCACCATGGAGACGACGCTGGGAATGCAAACATGTTTACATGGCAGTGGGGGAAAAGTGTTTGCCCAAGAGCACAGGGACAGAACAGGCTTCATTAGGAGCACACAACCCGAAACACCACTTACAGGCACGGATCACGTTACTCACTGCTGTGACTCGGCCAGTGAGCAAGGTGCATGAATCCTCAAAACAATGTTTAGAAGACAACGTGTTCAGGAGGAGTATTGTGTTGTTGTTGTTTCAGCCCTGAGGCTTCACACTTTCATTCTGTGTTTTGAAATGTCTTTGCCTCGACTCCTACTTTGGGCTTGTTTTTCATCCTCATTGAGACATAAAGGACACTTCAGTTGACCCAAGTTGCCAAAAACTATTCAGCTCCTCCATGCTCCCACACAAATAAATCAAGCCCCCCCCCCCACCCCACACCCAATATCTTCCTCCTCGTGGTGACGTCAGAGAATTGAGTTTTCCATGTTACCCTCCGCCTCCACAGCAACTGGGGGGTGACACCGCCCTCCCCCCTGACCTGACCCACCGAGAAGCTCCTTCTTTTTTTTCCAGGGGGGAGCATTGTTCCCCACACTTGAATGGATTGCCCTCTAATTCATCTCAGCGCGGATAATAGTGTACAAAAGCCAAGGAAGCCAGGGTCTGGGGTGCAGGACAAAAAACAGACAGGGCCAGAGTTATAAAGCCATACACGCTGAAGTAAACGGGTCTGTGAGGAATCCACAACAACCACTGCAGCACTGCACAGTGATTCTTACTGGAGAAATCACTTTAATGGAAAATAAAAGTGTCCATGGAGAAATACTGAACCTCTACACTGTTGTGGCAGCAGTCGAAATCCATCAATCCCACCATGCAAGGACAACTTCTAAGGACAAAGACACATTTGGTCCTAACTGGAGTAGTTGTTCTTCCAAAAGTCAATGTCTGCGTAAACGAGAGTTAAAAGTTACAATTTGAGAACTTTTTTCTGTCCAACTTTCTTAAATAAAACAATTATCTTTTAGGAAAACACGTTTATATGAAGAATCATTTCAAGTATTAGTTGAATGTGGATAAATACTCATCCACAATATTAGTCCAAGTAGATAAACTGCCACGTTATCAAAACTTAAGGAGGGAACTGTCAATTGCAAACAAAGAGTCTTGACTGTATACTAGTAGGAATTAGAGATATACATGTGTGTTTACATTATTAAAGTTCTATAGAACAAATAAAGAGTTTTAGTATAACTCAAAATAACGAATATACTCCCGTACAGTAAAGACAAAGCCTGGCAGTACTTTTCTCCTGCTTAATGTAAAATAATCCACATTTAATTCAGTTTCATTGATGTTCAGTGTAAAACTACAAGTAATCACATTACACAAGAGTGGCTGCTAATTTGCAAATCCCTCGAACTAGAACATATTTTACACTTTCACAAAATCCGTCCTTTAATCTGTCTTTAAGCACATTCTTGGTTACCATAGTAACCGCAATGAATGGACCAAGACCAGTTCTTTAAAGTGCAGAGAACAAGCTGCTGGTTCCTGTGGTTCTGCACCGTAACCCATGAGCAAAGCAACAGATTCACACCCTCGAACCTCCGCTGACGTGATCCCGGATCTGCACTGCAGGACATGTTCTATACCTTTCACCTGAGATGAGTGAGAAACAGCCGCAGAGGACATTTAACTCGCTCAATGGAGGGAGAGAGAGAGAGAGAGGGGGGGTCCTCTCAGAGTCCCAGCCCCAGGTCGAACACCCTCACTCGGCCGCGTCCTGCTCCACTTACCGGGGGATGAGGAGGTTGCTCCGGACACGTAATCCGCTCCGACACCGCTGGAGCTGGTCGATGAGGAGGAGGAGATGCGTTGCGTTGCGTTGCAGGTTGTGTGTCACTGCAGCCGTGACACACACAAACACTGACCCTCACTCACTCTCACACACACACACAGACAAACAGACACACACTGACACCAGCAGCCGCAGCGCGAGCTCACTGTGGCGAGCTTCCTCGTACGCGATTGGACCAGGTGGAACAGGCGCGTTCACGTGTGCCCCCCTCCTGTGCGCGCGACCGGCAACTTGTGACCACTGGTGCAAACATAAGTCATAACCTCTTGTACCGGGATTACAGTGACCAGCATTATCACGGTTCACAGTACTATTGTTAGAAATGTGCTGCAAATGTTCAATACACAAACAAACCATGTTAATATCATAGTTTTATCTTGACATGATATATCTTGTAAGTAAAAATTATGAAAGCGTTTTTTTTCATTTATCAAAGGTCAAAAACATATTTTCAAAAGATTTGAAAAGCGAGAAAGAGATTATAACTTAACATGAAAGGAGATCTGTAGAAATACAAGATTCAGAACCAAACAGAATCAGTTTATGGAACAATCTCTATAAATAAAATAAAATCACAATTAAAGCCAGTATGTTGAGGAAATAGAATGAAATGTGAAAGTTTTGCTCTGTGAAAGTTTTGCTCTGTGTTGTTCTGATGTGTGAAGTAAATCATTTTGCGATCTTCTTTGAAATGTATAAAATGAATAGTAACTTCGGGGAGATAGAGGGGATAGATGTGAGGGGCTGAGTTGTCCTGCAGCTATTAACATTCGTTATTCTATTGAGCTATTTGCTTTTCTTTAATTAATGTCTTATGAAAGAGAGATTGTTGTTTTCTTTGGTCGATGAATGAAATAAACTTATAAAAGAAAATATCAGCACTTGTTAAACGCACGCACTTTGGGGACACTATGTCCTGAGGCAGCCCCCACCTGCCAGCCACACCCTCCACCATGTTTTCACAACACACATAAAAACATTGCTTTTGATTTCCCTCCTCATCCATTATGTCTTGTAAGTGCTTTGATATTCTTATAGCCCTTCAACGTTTCCACAATTACACAATGATTCTGACACAATTATGAGATTGAATGGAGTGCATTGAGTATAATAAAGCTAAAAGTGTGCAAGGCAGTGTGTATTGTAGATTAATCTCATTGCTACAACTTTAAATATCCCTTGATTCATATTTCTTTGTTGGCCCCTGGGTGTCTCTTTCAAGCTACTACCATGAAAACCCAACAAAACAAGAGAGAGACGCTTAAAGAAAAGAAACTTTTATTTCCCCAAAGGTTACACCACATTCTGAATCTTTTTAAACTCACCAATTGTTAATGTTTCATTATTACAAAGGTAAAGATCCTATAGTACACAACAGTACTAGTGGATCATTCTGTGGGTCTTCAGGAAGAAAAAGAAAGAAACAAAGAACAAACGGCTGCATTGATCATTGACTACACACTCAAGGAAAAATAGAGAAAATTACAAATATATATATATATATATATCCACCTATTTCCAGGAAACAAGAGATTTTTTTCCAAAACTCACACTCTCACACTGCTACAGTGAGCCGTAGTAAAAGTACAAATCAACAAAGTGAGGATATGACATCCCCATTGAAAATTATACTTTTATAAAGCCCAATGAAGGAAACCGTCAGCAGTACAGGCAAAGGATGCTGGTCTTTTAAAGTTTACAGGTTATTTGTAATTTGGTTCACACCTTACATATCAAACAGTTCTTACAAGTTTTTGTTGTAATAAGTCTCAAATGCATAAATGTGCATGTGCGCAATACGGATAAATACCATAAGAAACAGCATTTCATCAAATAGATTCTGACTTTCTACAGTTAATGGAGCATTTCCTATTAAAAACAAACCACAGCTATAAGTTATTTTCGTATGGAGTGTTTTGATGTGATATAGGCTTTATATATATCATTGGAGTGTATGTTTGGTCCATTCTCTTCCATCGAGAGTTGGTCCTAAAACCTGGTAGTGACGGTGCCGGTTTGTGATTGAAAGACCAGTTAGCATGAAGGAGAGGAGCGGAACTAATTCATGAAATCAAGGCACGTTTCTTCACGTAAGGCTGGTCCTTCACCTTCTCTGGAATTGAGGAGATTCAACACACTGGTTCAGTCGTATGAAAATAGGGAATTTGTGACAACATGTCTCCACTCTATATACAAGTCACTTCTGTTCTCAAAGACTGAATGTGTTCCTGTTCTTAACCACGGGGGGCAGCATTTCACTCCCAATGTCTAGTCTGACAAAACATAGAAGAATTACAATACACAATTTAGAAAACAGACCCCGAACTCATCCCAGACCACCCCCGAATGCCTCTGAACCCTCGGTTGTCAATACATCACTCGGGTGCATTGGACCTTTTTTTTCCTGTGACACATGTTAATGCCATGTATGAAGAGGCTCTTGATCATATAACACGTGACATTTATTACTTAACGGCTAACTTTGAAATCTCAATTTAAAGAGTTTGACACTTTGGGAAATATCTAAATCTTATTCCATAACTCTGTCTGTTAGCTTAGCTTAGCATGAAGACTGGAAACAGGGAAACCGTTGGCCCACCTCTGTCCTAAGGTACAACCCCCTGCCCCACATAAAACCACAACTTGTTTTTTTTATACACTTTGGTTTTTGTATTAGTGTCATTTAGAGGGTAGGGAGATGTTTTTTTAACCTTAGCTGTTTTCATTCCATATGCTAAGCTAATTCTACCAAACCAGGTGCTGGCTTTCGTTAAAGGTTCACTGTGTAGACTTAAGTGACATCTAGTGGTGAAGTTGCATGTTGCAGCTGAACACCCCTGACCTCACCCTTCACTTCCAAACATGGAAGAGAACCTGTGGTAGCCTTCAGTTCTGAAAAAGGTGTTTAGTTTGTCCGGTTTGGACTACTGTAAAAAACATGGTGGCCTCTGTAGAGAGGACCCTGATGTAAATATAAAGTATTTAAATATAAAGGCTCCATTCTAGAGTAAAGAAAACAATTGTACAATTTAGATGAAACACACAAGGGAAAACATCACTTGGATAATTTTACCAATAGATCCCTTTTACCTAAATCTTACACGCTGAACCTTTAAATGACGAACGTGAGATGCTGTTGATTCTACGCAGAAGAAAGAAAATAGGCATATTTCCCCAAAATGTCAAACTATCACTTTATTCTGTGTTTGCTTGTAAAGATGATCAGTTTGCATTTGCATGATCCAAACATCTGAATTTGATTCCCCCCATTTATCACAGCATGTGTTGAGGAAAATCTAACGTTGAGAGTAGGTAATCTTCCTTGGTAAAGCATGGATCCTCATCTCAGTCTGCTGTTGAGAGGGATATCGATAATGTGAATATAATTGGCAGACGATGTTAATCTTGTAGCTGCCCGTACAGAACCAGCATGTCCGCCGTGCTGGGACACAACATTCATAAGCTGGAATACAAAAGACCATGAACAGTTTCCCGATGTGTTTGCTGCAGCAACTCCTGTTCAACGTTTTTTTTTTTTTTGTCAAACAGTATAAAAGTGCATTTCCTATGATTTGAAAAACAGGTACAGCTGAGAAGAGTTGTTTAAGAACAGTAAAACAGATTGTGTATTTTTTTTTTTGTTAAAAGATTTACAATTCAGAGATTTCAAAAGACAGCTGAAGAGTTGTAGTTGTAGAAGAGGGTTTCCTGTCGTTTGCTTTGTACAACTTGACATTTCCTGTCAAAACCCCAAACTGAGCCACTGTGGCTTTGAAAGGAGTGATTAGTGCTCTTCCAGCCAAGATGGACTGTCCCCACCTGGCATTTTCAACTTGATGTGGAACTGCTTGAGTGTCTGTTCCAGCTGCTGTTGGTTTCCGGCGTAGTATGCAGCTATGGCATTGTGGAACAAGATGAGCTGGTTGTGCAATACCTTCACCTGTTAGGGAGCCGGTGAGGTAGAAAGAGTGATTATGAGCAGATTTAACTTTGATGAAGACGATATAAAGACTTTAGGCTCTAGCTGACCTTGTTCTCTTCCAGGAACTTAAGCTTGACGGCAACATCCTCTCGCATCCTCTCGTACTTCTCACGATGGAGCTGGAACTGCTGCTGCGACAGCTCGATCTTGGGCATTGTGATGGCATCACGGGGCCCCAAATTCAGCTCCTCCAAATCCGTGCGGTACGCGTCGTACTCAACTCTGGGGAAGTGACATCATTTAACACCATCAGAACTATGTGTGTGTGTGTGTTTTTACATCACAATATGTAAAGACACATGGAGAAGTGTTGCCAAACCCCCAATACATAAGAAAGTGCAGGGTCACCAGAAATTGACCAATGACTAATTTTGTAACCTCTGCAGACCAGCTCCAGTCCACAAGTTATATTATTTATAATATATATTTTATATCCAAAAGATGTTTTACATTGTTATGACTATGGAAATCAATTAATATTCACATATTAACAATGTGTAAAGGGTAAATGTTGCTCATGGTGAATTATCACCTGACTCTGCAGTTCCTCTTAGTTTTACTGAGCATTTGAATGTTATTCAGCTCATTGTTTTAGTCTTGTTGGGCCATTTTTAAATTCAGTTTTACGGCTCTCCTCAGTTTTAGTAATCAGAGATGGCAGAGCAGAGCTAAAAATTAAGTGTACAACACCTGTCCAGCAACACAAGGTAGAAACAGAGTTGTCATCTAACTGGGAAAAAAAGAATTTAGACAAAAAGCCCAAAAAAGAGTGAAAGTGAGAAAAAATATTGGACTTTTATACTTCAGCAGGAAAAAAACACTCCTCTGAAGGACTTGTACTGTTCTTCTGTTGTCTGCTGATGTGTGGACTGTTTGCAACCATATTCATCACCTTTATGAAGATGATATGCGAGTGCTGTTTTTACAGCTTGTTGCCTTGCCCCGAAGTAAACGAAAAATGTAATTAATCAAGGTAGATTTAAGATTGATTGGTGTTTCTTTGACCAAGCACAGCTGGAAGAAAAGGTTCTATAAAGTTAAAAGCATAATTGTGCACGTTACCTGGCGACTTCATACTGTTTGATAGTAATCATGGTGTCGTCGATTGTTTTGTCCACGAGTGTGTTCACACTGGCGATGAAGAAGGTGATGGCACCCAGCAGGTTCTCTCCATTTTTGGACAAAAGCTTTTGGGTTTCAGCATTGAAACCAAACTCCTCCTGAAAAACACAATCAAACATGAACAGGCGTTTTAGAGGTTAATACGACTTTCAGTCAACTTTGTGAAAATCAATCATCACGAAACAAGATTAATGTTTACGTATTAATGTATCAATAGATATAGACTCACATGGAGTTCTGGAGACTTGAGGCTGAGGTCAGCGAAGGCGTCGCCCAGCTGCCTCTGGGTCTGCATTATCTGGGACAGCTGATTGGCCAGCGTCTGAGCCAGCCTTATCACATTCTGGTACTTTCTCTTGTTGTCACGAAGGACTTCAATCTGAGCCTCCAGCTCCAGGTCGACGGTCCTCGAGCCCCGACCTAACTTCTCGGACAGGATCTGCCTGGTACACTGCAGAGGAAAGCAGGCTGATTAACACACACGCTAACATTTTAGAATACTGTGGGCGACTGTGGGGAGTTTGTATTTGACTCAAGAGAGACTGATGAAAGAATATATCAAAAGAACAGGCTGTAACAAATAAAGTCTAAGACAAGATATCAGTTAACGCAGTTGTCAGTTTCAGATATAATTCACTTTGTCTGCCAACTTCCTACTTGACTGAGAGAAGATAAAGAGTGAGGCCAAGGCTGAGAAGAGCAGCAGAATGAAGGAGGGAAAAAAAAATAAGAGAAAGGACAGGGAGGTTTACTTTATAAGTGTTGATGCTCCACTTTCTCACTAGGTCCAGTTTTTCCATGGCTGGGTTCTTTAAGTCATCTGAGAGGACCAGGGCTCCAACGTTTGGCTGTGCATTCATTGTGCCTGGACAATTAAAAGTCATTCATTCATTTAGTTAGCGATTCAGTTAAATGATTTGAAAGATAGAAAGCCTGTGGTGGAGGTTAGGGAAGTACATTTCAAGGTATTATCGAAACAGTGTCATTAGGACACGGAAACTTCCACACAGAAACAATTAAAAGGGCATTAGAGAACCAGGGGGACATGTGGGATTATTCCAATCAAAATGAGAATATAATTAGTCACAATAACACACTTTGAATATACTAACAATTGCAGCAGCACTTTTGGGCACAGAGGGAAAGAGATGGAGTCCTGAAACTGACGAACTGTAGGTAAAGGTTATCTGACAGAAAATGTGTAGCTAACTTCTGGTTCAACCCCGACTCCTCCAGTCTGCCTGGTGAAGTGCTCATGGGCAAGACACTAAACGCATAGATTGCCCTGATGATTGCGCCAGCAGTTTGTGAATGGTGAGTGATAGAGGACCACTGCGTATAGAAACGTATGAATGTGTGTGTGAATGGCTAAATGCTTTGAGTGGTTGATATAAGACTGGAAAGTTACTACATAAATACAAGACGTTTACTATTTAATAATAAATATAAAAAGCTGTAATTTTAGCTTCAACAAATTGATGCTTACAGTGGACAAGCCAATGCTTCTCTTCATTAGGATGGACCACATTTATCTAGTTAATTAGTTGTTTATTAATCAGTCTCTTTTCTCATAGTGTCAAACTATCTCAAATAAAAACTTACCTAATTCAATTTGTTGTATTTGTTTGTCAAAGTCCTCCACCAAAGCTCAAGTCTACTAAGCTAAATCTTAAACTCCTCAGCTATGAGGGTTATATAGGGATGCTATAGTGGTATGAAGCATACAACTGATAATGATTAGCAACATCTACCCTGCAGCTTTATACAGACTGTATAGCATGTGTTTAGCAACCAGTGTTTCCAGTTAAGTTTTGTGTTACCAACACAGGACAATATCCAAATATGTATTAGACATTGGTCAAGTAAAATTGGTCCAACCTTTTACCACATTAAGTCAGTTTCGGTTCTCCACAGAGCCGGACTATGGGTGCCAACTTTTGCGAGGACAAAGGTTGCAAGCGGGAAAAACCCACTGAGATTAATCGTGAAAGCAGTTTTCTTTCCAAGCAAAGCAAATGTTTTATGGGCATCAAGACCTGGCATCGAATCTAGAAATAGCGATTTCTAGGTCTTAGAAAATGACTCTAAGGAGAATATAAACACTTAAAATTAGCAAGTGCAAAGCAAACAAACTACTTCTATTAGCCCAGATTTATGCAATGGCAACGTTTGCAGAGCCTTTAAACGAGAAAGGGGGAGAGGACAGGTTTGATTCTGAATGTAAGCGCAGCCTGTGGGAACAAGGAGAAGGTAAGAAACCGAGAAAGGTCCTGTGGATTGGGGTTAATTTAGTGTGCAGATGGGGATGATTCAGTATCATCTCGTTCACACTCCTGCGGGTACCTTGCTCAGCCTGACTATCGCTGGAAGAGCGCGCCAGGCGCCCGGCAACAGCCGAGCTGGGAGCTACAAGTGCCACGGGAGACGTGGGCAGGCTTGCTGACCCTGGGAGATATTCAGAGTTATGAATCATTAGTATGTCACTTTCCCTCCTACACAAGCGTAAGGGGGAAATCTGTCAGTGATGTTTATTTCCTGTGCGTTTTATTGATATTTCAGCGTGACTGTTTCCATTAACAAAAGCCTTCCTCGTTCTGTGTAAACAACATGGAAAATAGCCATGGCAACCCTGTGGTAAACTGGTCAACAACAGCTTGCTGCTCTGTGAGGAGACTTTTATTAGCATTTGTAATAAGGGTGTGATGATGAAAAGGAGAGGAGGGTTAAAGCCTGGAGATCATAGGAAACTCATTATTTTCAATTGGATGTCCACCTTTACAAATTCAAATGTCGGCCCTTTAAAATTTCACACAGATAAAAAAAAAATCTAGAGCCACAGGGAGAAAGATGGCCTGTAAACACTGAATGAAGCAAATAACAAATAAAACCTGAGAGTTTCTAATGAGCTGCTGCATCTTAAAACAGTAATTGAGACAAAAACAAAACTCAGACAATCATAGTGAAAATGAAGAGCGGAGTTTTTACCTTTGAATGGTCCTGATTCAATGAAGCCTTCTGCTGTTGAAGCAAAGTTACTGGAGGAGACACAGGACTCTGAGAGGTTGAGAGCACCAGGGCCACCGGGGTAAGGGTCCTATGAAAAGTTCAAACAGGGATTTTATTAACAGGTTTAGTGGTTGCGTGCAGACACTCAGGAATGACATGGAAAAGGTTTGGTGAACTTTCTATATTTGTGATCCACCAATAATTATATTACATTTTTTTATTTTTTATATTAGAAAATAGACTCTGTACTATTTGTTCATTTATTATTATAATAAACAAAATAGCATTTCTTTGGCACAGGGGTTCAGTATCAGACATTTTGTTACCCACTAATATCAGCCCCAAAAATCCCTGCAGTCGGATTCTTGAAAGAAGTAATCTGAATGTGTATATAAAACAATATAATGGCCAATTAAAAATGATGCAGTCAAGCTTTTTTTTTCTTCATACTTGTTGTTTGCACGGTTAATTAAGTGTGGAGTACACACAGGTGTCACTGTTGTTGTTAAGGACATCGTCTTTCAACCTGACGACCTTCAGGACCTATTCAAAGTTTTGCTTGTGAGTGCACACGTTCTGAAAAGTCTCTAAATAAACTCTTACCCTCTGGAAAACTGTCTCTGGGCTCTGATCCAGGTCTCCATTGCTGGTGACTGGAATCTCAGCGGCTGAGCTTCTATGGGACTCCTCAGCCATCCTGCTTTCCTGTACAGGGGGAGGTGAAATGAAGCAGGTTATTGCTCAATTCCTGCTGACAACCCGAGGACAGCTCACCATTAAGAGAACAGGACTCAGGGTCCACTAGTAGGACACAGTGGCTGTGGACTGCCACCTTGTGGACACTGCCACAGTGGAAGTTATTGGTCTGGGCCAATAAATCCTGAGAACAAAAGGTAGAAAAAAACTTCCCAATTTGAAGATATGATTGCAGCTAAATTGTCCAATCCCAGCAATTTACAGTAAAAATGTATCTTCTGGCCAAACCATCCTCTTTCAATTGTTCGTTTCATTAATTTGTGGGACAGGATGAGCGGCTTCGTGAGGTTTAAGTTCCTTTTGTTGCATCATTACAGCATTTCACAGTGAATGTAGTTCTTGTGAAACAACTGACTTTGAATTTCAACTGTCTTCTAGTTGACAGAGCTGTGTGATGAACTAAACATAACATAAGTAAGAGCCTGTCAAATTAAAACGTTTCATTCTGTCAATAATGTTCTAATTTGGAAAAATGTTGTGCTACAGGAGCCTGCAAAGGACAAAACTCTCCATATATAATACTGCTGAAAATCATATGGACAATCTGTCCCTGTGGATTAATATGTAACAGCGACACGGTGGCTGGCTAGCTGCACATTAACATATTGTCTCCTAGCGAGCCAAAGGGTGGAGACACCAGTTTGTGACCACATGAGTTTTGTTCAGGCTGTAATGAACTGGCTGTCTGTTTGCTGCAGGCTGAAAATACAGCTGTGCTACTTTTAGTAAACTTCTTTTGGACCTAATCACTGTGGACTTGGGAACTAGGCCACTTGTCTAATCACTATAGAGGTTTGCATGTGAGCTTTGAAGGGTCTCACAATGTAAAGCTGAATTGCTTTACTTTAATTTAATGATCCATAAATCTTAAGTCCCTCTGAAACAGATCCTTCCTCTATGGACCTCTGCCGGTGTGTAAATAATGTACACAGCTACCAGATCACCAGGTAACAAGATCCAGGTCTCGTCTTAACTAACTGGTTTCACTGTGCAGGTAAACAAGTGAGTTTAAATCATGTGTTTAAATCATAACACATACTTGAATGTGTTAAATTTCCCACATTTAATTGGTTGATTGTATAATTTATGTCATAAATGACCAAAATATATAACTCCTTTCAGTTCTGGGTATAAACATCTGATTCTAAAATGGAATGTGAAAGAATAAAATAATCCTAATACATGTAAACCGCACAAACTGCTGTAAATACACGGGGGCTACAAAATATTATTTTATTTACAGTTAAATTAATAGAAAACATATAATGATGATCTATTGTATTAAGATAGACTATTAGACATTAGTTCCATAATGGTTCAAGATACTAAAATCCAATAATCAAAGTAATCATTCAGATAAGGTTGACAATTACAATGAATATCAAAAAGATTTTATTATTACTTTCAAATTAAAAGACCTATTCTTACTCCTGAGTGAACACAGACTTTACTTTGTCTATTGCCGTGTGTCAGGCATAAATACTTAAAGGCCACACGACGCCTGCATGCAGGCAGGAAGCTCAGACATGCACTACTAGGCTTGTCCACCCATGTAATGCAGATCAGACAGACTCCTGCCTGATAGTCCTCTCTGACACCAGGTTTAACAGATTGTCAGACAGAGGAACATCTCTGGTTACATGCATTTAAAAAAAGAAAAAGTGTAAATAAAGGCAGGTTGTAACCAACATTTGCTAACCCTGTCCCCCCCCCCACCCATTCAGCTACAGCTGAACCATAACTGTCCACAGATCTAGATTTCAGTGTCATAAACCATTATGGAACTAATTCAGTCATGGATCCACAGATGATCAGGGCCCTGAGCCAAAATGATCCCACCCACCATCTGCAAACAGTCCACAGGAAAGCCTGCTAACAGTGTTGGCCCAGTGGATCAGGGAAGGTGGTTGAGTTGCTGAAAGATAATCAGGCGTATGTAGGGGCAAGGTATGGCATGTCGTGTTTTGCCATTCCCAGCAGTTCAGTATCCTGGATACAAGCTAACCTGACGTGAGAGGAAGGGATCGAGGGATAACAACAATGAGCTAATTGTGCAATTAGCTGCGTCAGCCAAAGAGGAGAAAGAAAAGCCTCATCTTGCCTCCCGAGCTGGATTCTCAATGCAAACGTGTTAGAAGTGGAATTCAGAATGGATGGATATATTTCATTATAACAACTGTGCTACATTTAGGGCTATTTAAAGAAGAGGGTTAAACACAAAAATGAGTTTCTCTGTTTAAAGTGTATACAATCTGCTGTGCAATACAGGCTCTGGGCTCCGAGCCTGAGGAGTCACACTTTCCAATAACACAATAAATGTGGGACTGCCTGAGAATGTGCAGTCAGGACTCCAAATCCGTCTCACTTTGCCAGCCATGTGACTGTTAGCATGTAGAGTTCAAGGGCTCTGTACATACCCAATATACACATAGGAACTATTAGGAGGAAATTGGATTGTTTACAGCATGTGTTTTTTCCACTTTCACACAAGGAAAGCGTATGGCTGTAGCAGAGGGTATACTAACCAACAAATAATGTCTCAATGTCTCAAATACATCATAGAAATACAATACTATATATACACTGTTCGAGCACTTTATTAGGAACATGTGCAGCGGTGCAATGAATAAAGTCACTAAATGTGGTGTGATGGTTTGGGGCCAATTTGTGTTTCTGAAACTGCTGATCTGGGATTTTCATGGAGAGTTAAGAGTTTTTGCTAAGAATGGTCTGAAATATCATTCATTGAGGAGCAGCTCTGTGGACAGAAACACTCCATGTGGTGATGAGGTCAGATGAGAATAGCAAGACTGGTTGGAGTTGACAGAAAAGCCGGGATGACTCAGAACCACTCTTTAAAACTGTGGAGAGCAGCAAAGCATCTTAGATATGTCAAAACCTGAGGCAAATGAGCTGCAACAGCAGCAGACCATATCGGGTTCTACTCCGGTCAGCCAAGAACATAAATCTGAGGCTGAAATGGTCCCAGCTTCACTAAAGTTGGACAATTAAGACTGAAAAACATATACTGGTCTGAAGAATCATGATGTCTCCTGGGACAAACAGACATTATCTGGTATCAACAGCACGTATGTGTAGGCTGGTGGTCATGGTGGTGTAATGGTGTGTGGGATATTTCCTTGGCAACTTAATATTAACCAATCATTGTTTGAATCTCAGAGCCTCTCAGTGAGTAATTGCTGAGCATGTGCATCACTTCATGGCCATCTTTATCTTTTAATGGCTACTGCCAGCATCGTAATGCACCAACTATTGGTTTCATGAACCTGACAGTGAGTTCACTGTATTTTAGTTGTCTCCTCAGTCACCAGGCCTGAATCCAAAGGAAAGTTTTTTGGATGTGGTAGAACAGAAGAATGTGCAGCTGACAAATCTGGACCAGAATGTCAAGGGAACGTTTCCAGCATCCTGTGGAAGCAATGCCACGAAGAATTGAGGCTGATTTGAGAGCCAAGGGAGGAACTGTCGAGTATGGCGTTCCTAATAAAGTGCTTGGTGAGTGTATTTTTTTATACAACGATAGAAATTAGAAATAACTTTCAGGAAAGCCAGCGTAATACAAAGCCAATAAACTGAGCGAATCTTAGAATATCCCCAAACACATACGGAACATCACAGACACTTAGAATCAGCGAGAAAGCCACCAACTGCACCGAGAGCAACAACGACACCAACACTTACAACCTCTAAAGCAGAATGGAATCTGAAACACCGCTACCAACACAAACAAAAGGCGAAAACACACACGCACACAAAAACAGACTCCTCAGGGCTATAAATCAGGTTAATGTTGTTGAATGTATCAGATGCAGCTTCAGAAACAACTCAATCATTCTTTGATATATAGGAAAAGAGACCGCCACCAACACAGCAAATCAAGATCACAACAGCCACATGAACAGGTGCGCTGCAAGGAAGAGCTAGAAAGCTAAAGCTGGAAGATAAATATCACCTTTGTTTCGGTGTCCGAATCTCTGCTTTCCTCTGGTGCCTCAGCTGTTTCACCATGATGATTTGTCCCGTGCCCCCCCGTGTCTACACTGACAGACTCATGTGCAGCATCAGCATCCCTGTGAGTCACCACACACTCCTTCCGAAAGTCCTCGTCACTCTTTTCTGCATTTTCCTCACCGCTGTCTATCGGGATGTCGTACAGCACCTCATCAGTGCAAGCTCTTCCCCTACTGTCGTCTACTCTCTCCTGTCTCACATCCTCACTCAAACTCTCCTCTGCCTTGTCAGTCTCTTCACTTTCCATCTGAGGGTTCTCAGCTGAGGTCCTCCCCGAATCAGCCTCAAGACTAACTTCAGACATACCTGAAAACAGACAGACAGGAGGGTGTGAATGGGTCCAATCGAACTGGCTAACTGCTACCAGTGCACTACTACCCAGGCCCCAGTCTTGTACATGTACAGTATGTTTATCTTTACATCCATTCATTCAGCTGAGCGTCTGCTTTTCTGAAAGATAAATCCCTGTTTAACACCACTGACTGCTCATGGGAGGTATTCCCAGAATCCTCAAAGAAACAAATCTAGGCTGCTGAATGAACAAAAACGTTGTTAACCTGTCTGACCAGTTTTCTACTTTTAACAATGGTACCTGGACATGACATATATACTGGTTCCTTTTTTACAGCACAAGAGAAGTACAGTGAAAGTTACATGTCCATCAAGAAATGTAGCTGATTAGAAATATTTTTCTCTAACAGGGTTATCTGTTGATTATCATACATTTGCACAGTACTTATTCCCAGACAAAAATGATCATACATTTATGCATTCAAACAAATAAATGGGAAATCTAACTGTGGTTTACATTGTGCAAATAACTAACATGTTTATTTGGTTGATATTCAGAAAAGCAGATACTTGGCGGTTCCACTCAGATTTGAATGATGATGCAAGAGAGACCCAAACTGAGGCTGTAGTACAAACCCCAGCATCTGCAAGGGAGACAACTTAAATGGGTCATAAAGGAAAAACAGAATGATGAAGCTACCATTAAAGTTACATACAAACCAGAAATCACAAATTGGTTATTTCTATTCAACTAACCTAAGCACATCTCAGATCCTTGAACACCATATGTGCCCGGTCGTATCCTGAGGCCATTTGTCAAAGTCCCGGCTGAGGACCAGAGGTGACCGGGCGTTTTCTATGAGGGCTTTCAAGCTTTATTCAAAATTTCTCTTAAAGACACATTCTTATTCATGTGTGATCCTAAAATTGCTATTGTTTGCTTTACATTTTTGTGTTAGTGCACAGCTTTCTATCAGTGTGCAAGAAAAAACATTTGCTTTCTAGAGTTTGTTCTTTGCAAATAAACCCAAACTGTACATGTTCCTCTAAAAAGGTGCAAGTGATGACCTCAAGCTTCCATCAATAATCGATTTGTAACAACAGGTAAATATCTGCAGTCACTTTGGAGAATAGGAAGTGACGTGCCCGTTCAGGGTTTCCTCTCGCTGGGGGGCAATAAGTTTATCTCTTGGTTACAGAGTAATTACCGTAAAGAGGAAGCTGACACGTGTCAAAAACTGTAGAGCTGCTGGAACATGACAAGTCTAAACTGCGATGTCAGGTGAATTACTTGTTGCTGCAGAGTCACGTGACTGAGCAGTACTTTAAGTGCAGTACACGGTGTAGTGTTGAAGGATGGAGGACACACGGATGTACTGCAAACATTCAACAGAACCTACGTGTGGCTTCCCCTCCCTGTGTTAGCTTAACGCCGACCACTCATCTGAGTTAAAGGAGCCATTGACCGTGTTGTTAGCTAACGTGGCTAATGCGACCCACTCACGGCAGACTTCATTAAAAAACTTTACAAGTCATCTCACTGTTCGAAAAGCTGCACAACTCTTTGCATACAAGGAAATGGCGATGCCCGAAAAAAACTTTACCTGTGAGTGCGGCCGTGGCTAACTCTGTAGCACTGTTAGCCGTTAGCAGCGGTTCACTGGGTCCCTCCTCGGTGTCGTGACGCTGCCGGACGTGTCGCCGCTGTCGCCTGTTTTCTAGGTAAACACTCGCACGGATAAAACTACAAAGTTCTCATCGGAGGAGCGTCGCTCTCCAGCTGCAGCGGACTCGCTGTTCGAACCCCGGAAGACTGAGCCACTGTGTACGGGGGCCCTCGGCTGTCATCTGAGGCGAACTGCATCATATGCTGCATGCGAGCTCCCCCTGCTGGTTCATGGAGCTGCATGCATTTAGATTGATGCACGGATAGACAGATAGATGGACAGACAAACGAATGGATAGATAGATGGATGGATAGATGGAGATAGTATGTATTATATAATATTTCCCTTTTTTATCCTAAAAGAAAATCGAACTGTAATGACATTATATATTAATTTGGGACTTTTCAGAAGTCCATGTTTGAAAGATACCCCAGAGAGAACTTGAAATATTATTTTTAATCGCAATAAAACAGTGAGGTATTCGGTCAGCTAACAACAACTTTCACCTTCTAAATTTTTTTATTATTTTTGGAATTTTGATCTGAACATTTATACATTCACATGAATTTCTCATATATTTTGCTCTCAGCTGTGAAAAATAATGTCCATGAACTCTGTTCAGCGTCAATAACAATAATCTGTCAGTCTTGCGGCCTTCCTAAGGAGACAAGGCTCAGTGACTTATTTTAAATCACTTCTTAAAACCCATATTTATAGACTTGCTTTCATGTGATGTTGTGTTTTTACTGTTTGTAAACTTCGATTGTTATTTATCTTACATGCTCTTTTCTTGCTTTGCTATCAAAGCGCTTTGTAAACTCTCTGTTTAAAAAGTTGTATATAAATAAAGTTAACTATTATTGTTTTGTATTGATTGAGAAAACTCAATTACCCAGAAGCCCCCGGGTGGGTTGACGCAGAGTTACGTCGCAACGTAAGCTGAAGCCTGGCTGAGGCAGTCCAGCCGGCGGCCATATTGGAATCTATGAAGTCGGCTTTACACTTTGGTTACTGAGCGTCTGTCGGTTTTGGGGAGTCTCTAAATTGCTACCCCGGAGTTGTACCCGAAGCGATTGCGCCTGGCCTCCCGCCCGAGACCCTGCCAAGCCCGGACGGCAAGTTGTCTCGTCTCTGTCGTGGAAGAAAATGAGTCCAACCGATGCTAAACGAGGGGCTAAGCGCAGGAAGAACAAGCGGGGCGGTGGCAGTAGCTGCAGTGCTGTCTGCAACACCAGCGGTGGCAAGGCCGGGGTCGCCTCGGCCCTGGGCTGTGCGGGAGCAGCAGCACCTGCCTCCGTCGTCAGCTTCCTGACACCCGGGAGCACCGGCAGCGGGACTATGGGCTCCATCACGGGCATTAACGGAGAGGTAAGGGAGCCACACTGCGGGGACCGGCGCTTGACAGAACGGGGGCGAGCAGCGCTATCAACGACACAAATCTGATCCAGGCCCGATACTGATGCGAAGGAGGCAGCTAGCTAACCAACCTGTGCAGCGTAGGGAGACATTAACTGGCTTAATTATCGCTAATGCCGGTGGCTACGCGTTGTGGAGCACCCCAGCCAGCTAGCCACCGCTAACGCTAGCTGTGTAGTTAAAGCGGCTCTACCATGTTATAACCAACTGCCGGAAACACACGCTAACGTAGCCCTGGCCCTGACTCCCCAACGTTAGCTCGAGCACAGATATCGCAGCCCAATCGATTGCAAAGTTTTAACACCGCGAAATATTATCCAGAGCCGATACCGCCCATGAAGGTTACCTCGGCCGAGCTACGATTACTCTCCGGGACCATTGGCTTCAGCACAGCTGGTCCACAAGCTGCTATTTCACAGATAAACACCGATGCTAACGAATGCTAACGCTCAAGAGTACCAACAACTGCAGCCCCATCGGGCCTCAGTGTGTTGTCACAAGCTGACCTTCCACTTGTGTGTTGTTTATTTATTTTGTGGGTAATAACTTAGTCATGTTGACCCGTAGATGAAGTCAACCTATCCGTAAACTGAGGTTACCCAAGTTATCTGAGCTGTACTCGTACAGGAGTGAAACGATTCTTCAGATCAACGGTTCAGCTCAGACATCGGTTTTTTTCTATCAACGGTTCGGTTCGTTTGTGTTGTTTGTCTGTTTTTTGATCTCACACCGTTGGCCTGAATGTTCCCGAGAGTTTGAAGCCTCTCACTAACCAGCTCTAGCTTAATGAAACCAGTTTAGCTTCCACCAAAGGCGAAACCATTAGGTCCTGATCGTACCAAAAGTGACATGTGACACAGATGAGGTGTAATATTTAGAAAAGCTGCCTCAACTTTAAACAGGATAATACTTTAGTGATTAACATTCATTTAAGTGTCAGTTTAATAGTACGAGTTATGTGACATTATCAATGGGAGCACACAGGAGGCACTTGCGTTAAATCGCAATACAAGATTGTCAACAAGTATCATGATATTAATCCAGTTTCAGAACCATTACAACCCCAGTATAAACCAAATAAGTTTGCACCAATACACAAGCTTGCATTGACACAATGGAATTAACACATGTCAATTCAGAAGGCATTTGTTTTGATTTTGAGTTCATACAAAAATCACAAATACTCCCTAAGGTTGTATAGTTGTGTGGCATTGAGGTGAAATATGTGTTCCTTATGTTTCTGTGTCAGATAACTGTGCTGCTTAACCATAAAAAAACACACGTGTATTTATATGTAGAAACATCCAGCTTCATTATAATATCAATATATATAGAATGTCTTGATCATGATAATTAATTGGATAAGAAAACACTATACTCAGGGAAATGCTGTACAATGTTCAAATGATGGATAGCTTGTCGTCACAGAGATCATTCCAAACTTTAAACTATAATGACAGTATACAGCTGATCAGCAACTGTCAACTTTAATTTAAAGTTTGGAATTTAAAAAATGTATTCAAATGATCCGCAAATCAAACAAACAAACCGTGAGACCTTTGACACAGTGCAAACCACCAGGGGCCAGTCAGAAAGTGTTCTGTTGTAATTTGGGTGAAGTGACATGTCATATGTCCAATAGTGAGTCATACTTACTTAATGCTTGCATATGAGTCTACCTGTTGTGTACTGTAGGAATTTACCGGCCCAACTCTTGCACATCAATCTTCTGCTTTCAATGTGCACGACACTCCCAAACAACAATGAAGCTCAAAACACATATGACTCCTTTTCACAGAGTAAGAAGTTTGCAACATGATGCCATAATAAGCCCACTCTCATGTCAATCAGCAGTAGATTTCCAACAAATTAATCTAAAGGGATGATTGACTCTCTTAGAATGTGCTAATATAACTTTTCATAACTTTAATCGATCAAGCACATAAGGGAAAGTTGTTACCTCGATGTAAACATTGAGTTGTTTTCATCTCTCAGGTCAACATGAACAACAGTGTTACACCGCAGTTTACAGAAGGACCAGTGAACGCTGACTTCTCCGGAGTCCTTCAGGTAAATTTATATTAGCTGTTTTAAAAGTTCACACAAGGCCACTGAAAAGTTTTTTCTTCCGAAGCTGTGACCGAATGTAATTAACGTACGGATGCCAAGAGTCTATACACAAACACTTAAGAAGAACAAGCACGCTACACAACTTAGTAATTTCCTTAAAATGTATTTCATTGCTTTTTATCACAGAATTTCAAACAGTCGTTATCTGAAATGACAGTTGTCACAAATATTAAGCAGATTCATTACTGAGGAGACTTTGCCCAATGAAAAGTTGTGTGTTCAGCAGCAGCAGGATGACAAGATGCTCCAACATTTGTGTTTGGACTACATATTTGGAAGATGATGGGCACCAGTTCCGTGGTATAGAAGTATAGTGACTGCCCGCCCTGCATGATCAATTGCAACACTCATTTTTTACCTACAGATGTGCGTAACACTGTTAATACAGTGATGATCACTCAGAGGCAGTGTTCTCTTTTGCATTCAGTCAAATTTCAACTGACTGTTATAAACTTAATCTTGAACATAAGAAAAAATGTATAAACAGAAAACCTGCCAGTCTTTTTGACAGTTCATACAAAGTATTCACAACTGAACATGCTCAAATATATTGTCCTGCTGTTTACGTGCAAGTAATCAATACACAAGTGTTCTTGTGTGGATTGCTTGTTCACAACAGGACTTAACACTAAGCTCACATGGTGAATCCAAGAATTCACCCCTCACTTGTTCAAAATATATCATGTGACTTTTAACCTTGGTTACCTTCTGTGCGGTTGTTATAATTTTAACCACTGCTTTTATGTTGATTATGAATTGCTCCAAATAGACCAGGCAGAAAACATTATAAATCGAAAGAAGACTTGAATGAAACATTGTCAGGTACTTGTTTTTAAATAAAGATTGGATGTTTTCTACCATCACACTCAACAAATCAAACCATGAACTATTTCAGCTCTTCTCCCTGCCCGACTTGTGTTTTTTACATTAGTAGTTTACTGATCGGGCTTTTTGCTGCAGCAATGATTCAGTCACAAAATACCCCTGCAGGAGGAGAGGGTGAAACCCACAGGAAACTGACACACTCGGATATCCCGCAAACTTAGTCTGTACCTGTAACATGTTACTGAAGTGGATTAAAGTCAAACCTCTTTTTACCAGGCACAAGCTGTCGATGTTAAATCGTTAATTAAAGCGTCTGGCTGCTTATTATTTGTTTGTGCCACCTTTTGTTCTCCTCACTGAGGGTCATGCATTAAATGAATGTTTCAGTGTATGAATGGACTGAAACAAGGTCGTTGGGCTTTTGTATCCAGACTGCAATGGGTTTCAAGTAATTGTGTTACTTGGCCTAATATATAATATATAGTATATACTGATCAGTCTGGCAACCATTGTCAAATTAAACTGAATTTGCATTAAAAAAGAAATGTGTGGACCATTTTCATATAGTGAGTTTTTTTTGTATTATATGCCTTTATCCGTAATCACAGAGTAACTATATGTAACGCTGAAGTGGCCGCTTATCTTACTATGTGTACTTATTTTTCTCCTTCCTTCTCCTGCTATTCCCCCCAAAGACCCCATTCACGTTCGGCTTGAACCAGCGAGCGCCCTACACGGCCGGCGACCGCTGCCTCTTGTGTCGATGTGAGCGCAAAGACGGTGCTGTGCCTTCCGAGGCAGGAATCTCAGGCCAGAACGGTACGGCACAGCCCACCAAGACGCCCAGTGCCCTCCAGCTGCCTTTGTGGGTGTGCTCCGACTGCAGGCGCACAGTTGAGAAGGAGGACCGGCACACTGCTCTGGAGCAGTCATTGGGGGTAAGTCACTGTGGTATAAAGCATTTAAACGCCTTAATTGATTGATTGTTGGCTTCGAAATAGGAAAATGTTTTGTGTCTGTGGTGAAGGGACTATAAGTCGTCTGGTTCTCTGTGCTGATGCCACATTATCTGGAGTTTAACTCTGTCTGCCAGCAGATGGTGTCAGTCTGGTGTTCGTTTGGCACCTCTGGTACTCCGCCAGAAAGGTCCAAACAGATGCAGCAGCTGTGGCTGTAAAAGGAATGTAAATGGACATCATCTCATTTAATCTTTGGACTTGGCTTCATGTTGAATTATGGCTCGATGATGGTATCTAGGTCAAATTGCAAACACAGTGGATCAAACACTATATACATCGAACACATACAGTACGATTTCATCGGATCTTCTACATTCCTTACTTTGTTTCCCTCTATTTGTACTTATTAGATTTCCTCTACACATAAGCACATGACTGTAAATACCCTCAGACCTGTGCCATAAGGTCCTCTGGGTAGTATGTCCTCATATAAAGAGCTTTTCTATGTTGCACACACTATGTGCACAGCTTGTGTCTCTGCTAGTAATTTATAAGGGGTAAGGTATTTCATATTCACATTTTTTGTTTTTTAAGTATAGCCTCTAAACCTTGCTCACCCGATAAATAGAAAAATTTTTGCCATGTCAGCATTAGCTCCTGGATTAATGTGCATTACTGCACATTTGCACAATTCCTAGTGAAATACTTAAAACCAGAAAAAGTAGCATTGTTTAATACAATGGTTGTTGTAAATGTTACACTCTTGAGCTGGTTCAGTTCCTATATATGAAGCTTTATATTAGGGATTGTCAGGTATGTGTGGGGCTTTAGTTTCCTCAGTGGTTAGTGTTTGTGGCTCGGCCGTTGAGCTTGGGTTTAGTTTCCTCCTTAATGTATCGTTTCAATGTATTGTTTCATTTCATCCTCATAACAGGGAGGGCACAATGCCGACACACAACATCATGGTCCTGTAGTAAACAAGGCCAAAGCACTGCGGGACTTTTACTATGAAGCAGCTGCAGAAAGTTGGCTCTAACAAACAGTTAGAACATTATTATAGCACAGACCCGGCCACTGAGCAGTGATTTGATCAGAATTCACTCAGGATTCATCAAGGTCAGTTAGTCAACGCTAACGCTGGTAATTCAAACTTAGAAACTGCTCTATGTGAAGATTCTGACAAATTTATAAGAGCTTTTGTTCCTGATGGTTATTTTCAGATATTTCAAGGAAGACAAGGATGAAAAGATGAAGCAATTTGTGAGAGTGTGTGTTCTTTCACATATGCTTTATTTTGGGCTTTCTGTAGTTTCTAGAGCTTTATGAATGTGCATTTCTGGACCCTCAATATTGGGGGTTAGTGATACAGATTTATTGATGTATCAATAAATCTGGCAGTAATCATTATGTCAATATCAAACATTTATGACAAGAAATCTAATTTAGTCTATTTTACAGTTAAAAAATAAATTACAACATAAACATAAATACACATCTTCTCTGCATTGTTTATTCTGTAGAATAAATAATTTATATGGACACGTACTAACAAACATAAACATGGATACTTGTGTGTGCTGATGTCTGTGAAAGGCTCATTGGCCAATTTGAACTAGCCAACCTAACAATCGGTCAGGCTGTAGGACTGTAGTCATTCCCTATGCATGCTCATCATATAACACGCTGTCGCAGCATTTGTATAAGTTTCCGTAAAGCTTTGCTCACTTGCATCTGGAGGAAACTGAAGATGGTTTTGTATCTCAGACTCCTTTTTTTCATATTTCACACAGAGTCAGGACTTCCTTTTGCACATGCCTGTGGGTAATGGAAACCTGGGCCAGGAGGCAGCCACAGGGGACAGACTGACCACTGCTGCGCCTACACTACCCATGCTCCCGGCCCCGAACCTCACCGCGCCGATGCCTGCTGACACCGTGTGCAGCTGTGAAGCCTGCAATGAGAGACGGTCAGTTATGATTGATTATCCCTGAACTAAATCTGAATCCAGGTTAGTACGTTTATTCTTAGACTGTGTCTCAATAGAATCTTTAAACATGAATATCTTGCATTTCAGGGAGATCTCTGCTGAGTCAGAGAGGGAGTCGCAGCAGCTGCAGAACCACTGGTCGGAGGTTCGCTACCTGGTGCGCTGCATCTACCGTCAGACAGGAACGTCCCTAGCAGATGACCATGACCAGCCCCTAGAGAGAGACAAGGACGGAATGAAGGAACTGGTGGACAGGTAAAACAACAAACACAGCTCTGCCTTTTTATAGCCTCACGTCTCTGTTTTAATGTATGTATCCACTAGGGGTAACTATTGCACTGCAACAGCCTTTTGGGGATTTTAAAACAGGCTGCTGTGAAACCAAACAATGGCCAGAAAGCACTGATGTCAACACACTGAAACTACTGCTGTCTTTGGTGTAATTGTCTCAAAGGTTAAAAGCCCCATATATTATTTTGTATTAAAACAATATGCTGGGCCATGCCATGACTCACTAAAGGAACAGTGTGAATTGTAGCTAAAAGAACCAAAGGGGGATTAAGGAGAGGAAACGTGAAAAGTTATTTTTACACTCCGCCAGTTTCAATTTCTAGTACTATTCAAAGACGTATTGTCCTATTTCTTTCCACCTGTAGACTCTGTGAGAAGGACCCCTACCAGCTATATCAACGATTGGAGCAGCAGGCTCGTGAATATGTCTTGGAAATGAAGGTGCGGCTACTGAAGCACCTCTCTGCAGGCTCCAAGACTGCGGGACAATCGGGGACTGTGGCTGCAGCCCAGGGTCCACCTCAGGCCCACCAGTTCATCTCCCTGCTGCTGGAGGAGTACAGTGCCCTCTGTCAAGCTGCGCGCACCATCAGCAGCTTCCTGCTCACCCTGGTCAGTCTGTTCTTTGGTGCAGCCAGAGATCTTGTGTTTGTTGTCCTGCAGGTGGCGCCAAAGAGCTCACATAACTATGTTTGAGATATCAGCATTTGTTACTGTTAATGTCTAAACTGTGACCTAAACCTTTTTTCCCTCAGGAGAACGAGCACCTCCAGAAATTCCAGGTGACATGGGAGCTGCACAACAAGCACCTTTTTGAGAATCTGGTGTTCTCTGAACCGATCTTGCACAGCAGTTTACCTGCACTGGTTGCACAGCTGAAGTAAGACAGAGTTTTTGTTTAAGGAAAATTACTGTGACTTAGACATTTATCATTAGAACGTCTTTGTTAAATACGCCCCCCTTTTTTCTAGACACGGCACAGCCTCCCACGATTCATACAATGAAGACATGTACAGGACCTTGTTAGACAGCTACCAGCAGCTACAGCAGCAAATGGCCTCTGTGGCTGCTGATTGGCAGGAGTGTGAGAAGAGGATTGATGACTATGTAGACGAACAGGTACACACATTCAAGTCGATGATAGATGGATTTTAAACTGACAGTAACGTCAGGTTCTTGATAAAGATGCAGCGATTAAAGGTGTGAGGTTGTGACCCTTCTGCAGCTGCTTTTTAAGGTGGAGGGGCAGAGTCTCACCAACCAAAGAACAGAGCCACACAAGTCCTTGATCAGCAAGAATGTAAGATTATAAACTTGAATCTAAGACGTCCTACCTCTTTCTATTTCTGATGCGTCAAAGTAAATTAATTTTATTATCTACCCATTTTCAGACTTTGAAGACGAAGCAGCGAATGCTGAAAGAAGACTGGGAGTTCTTTAAGCAGAGGAGATTTATAGAGGAACAGGTGAGGAATAAGAAGCCATCATTGATTATTTATACATATCTCTGCATCACAGCAGATATTGATTTCGTTCTCTTAATAGTTGCCCAACAGTAAGAAGTCCCCCAGCGCAGACAACAACTTCACAGACACTATGAGGATGCTCTCGTCTCGTCTGAGTATTCCAGACTGTCCAAACTGCAATTATCGAAGGAGGTGAGTTTCGAGGATTAGCTGTCATGTCATTATCTGTCCTGGGATCAACTTGCATCCAATGAAGTACATCACTGACTCAACTAGTGGCAACATTGAAGTAAGTAAGTGTTTCACAGAGCCAGGTGCTCTTTGCAGACTGTGGTTGAGTGAATTCAGCTATCCCTAAAATTACTCAAGGTCTAAACTGGACTCATAACAAAACCCTTGAGATATTTTTGCACATAGGATCTTCTTCTTGGGTTTCCTCTATCACTCTTGCCTCAGACTTTTAGTGATGCGTCTGAGTTTTCTTCTGTAATGAGAAACATAATGAAAGTTAAGAAAGAAAACTGATGCTGCCTTTACTAACAAGGGAGAGGAAGTAAATTATGTTCAGTTTGCGTCAAATGTTCACTTCCTTAAATCTTTCATCCCTCACCTGTGAGTTGTAAGGGAATTGACCCTGTTCTCAGAGTATATGTTCCTGTTTCCCCCAATGAATCAAGGTGAAATGAAATGAAATCAAGGTGTGCAATATCTGATTAGCTTTTTTAATTTATATTCAAATTGACCAACCTTTGACATATCAGGGACTGTTTGAATGAATGTTTCTCTGTATAATTTCTCAATTTATTGTATTGGCAAAATAATAACTAATCAATTCAATTTGTTGAATTCAAACTCGAAAGGTGCCGGTAAGCGCACACCTCTGCTAAGGCTTACGCCATCTCTCGCCATGTTAAAGAAAGTGGGGTGAAAAATCTAGGAACTGCCGTTAATCTGAATCCACAATCAGATTTTGTGTGTTGTTCTTTGGCTCATGCCCCACCCCTTTTTGAGTATTCTTGCTGATAGACAGACACATAACGGCAATGACAGCATAACCTTCTCGGTGGAGATAATGAATCACCATCATCCTCCCCGACCAACAGGTGCACGTGTGATGATTGTAGTCTCTCGCACATCCTGACATGTGGCATCATGGACTCTCCCATCGCTGAGGACCTCCACATCAAGCTGCCCCTGCCAGGGGAACCGCCCCAAGATTACATGGCAGAGGTTCACCCCCCCAGCCTCTCCTCCGGCAGCTCAGCATCAGGCTCCAACTCCAGTTCTCCCATCACCATCCAGCAACATCCACGGCTCATTCTGCCTGAAGGGGAGGCCAACACTTTGTGAGTCACGGTCCCAATCATTAAGGTTTTTTTTGGCACATGGTTGAGTAATCTCATAATGACATAGTGTTTCTGATAAACAACATTTAGCTTCTTTCACTTCCCCGAACCTCACTACTCATAACTCTCTGTTTTAGTATCAGTGATGATGACGAAGTGCCTCCATTGTCCAGTAAGTTTGGGGACATCTACCCGATGACTGGTTATGAGGGAAGCAGTGTCCTGACCGCTGCTGTGAACGGCCTCCACGGTGACATCAACAGAGAGGGGGGAAACGTGGCACTAAAGCCAGGGGTGAGTTCTGTATTCTGGTATGTGGCTTTAGATAAGATAAAAATATCCCCTGCTTCCCTTCCTGGATGATGAATGTGTGAGTTGCTGGTAGTTCAGGATTTGTTTTGTGTACTATTCACAAACTGTTTCCTAATTCATTCCTCTGTTGTTGTTCTTTTGCACGTTTTCCTCCCAGTCTCCTCACATTACCAGCAGTAGCAGTTCATCGGAGGGCGATGAGGAGGAAGCTGATGGTGATGTTGGGGGGGGACCCCCAGGGCAGCGGGAAGAGCTTTCCTCAGGAAAGACCACCAGTCCTCCACCTGCTTACAACCACCAACAGGTATTCACACACTTTCTTTGTCACAATTTCACAAGAACTTAGTGAATGAAGCTTTTGTATTTACGCAGGATGTGTTTTTGAGAGTTAAAACTTTCAGATAAGCTTGATATAACCATACATTATCACATCATCGCAAATGAACTGACGTAAAAGCCGACGCTGACATGTCTGTGAAAGGCTCATGTCGTATGATTCTACTGTTGAGTAGAGAAAGTCCTGATCAAATGTTTCCATAGAATTATAATTGTCTTAGTTAGCAAATTTTAGACAATTTGACTTAAGGGACTTTTAGCCTCTTCTGATAAATGGAAAATCAAATCAAATCCTGATATGTAAATTGGTGTTTACTGAACAGCCTAGAAGTGGAAAATGTCTTATAATTTAACATGTAATGGCATACCCACGCTCCATATTATACCACACTACATGTTGTGAATCTGTGTGACCGCTCTTAGGTAGAACAGGTCCAGCATGCCTGCGAGTGCCACGTATGCAATCAGGATCCCAACTCCTCCGCCCTGGGCCTTACCACATGTCTGCCCCCTAGTCGGCTCCACGCTGCTCCTCCCCCTGTTGTCGGACACCAGTTCTTCACAGACACCAAGACTCCCCCTGCGCACCCTGCCCTCCACCTCTACCCCCACATCCACGGCCACCTGCCCCTACACAATTTCTCCCGGCCCCTACTGCACCCCACACTCTACCCACCCAGTCCTCCTCTCACACACAACAAGGTGAGGATCGTTCTTGCGCCCATTCATCCATGAGCCTCATCCTTAATTATTTGATTGCCCTTTTACGTCTTGCACTGGAAGATTTTGTTACGGTTCCAGGAACAATACTACGCTAAGCTGCATCTAGTTTCACTTTGTGTCATAGTCATTTTTAGTATTTGCCACAAGGGGTCAGGCTAAGCCAAGTCTAAGATAAGTTCAAAATTATCTCAAAAGTGAATTGTACATCAGCTCTGTTCTTCTTATAAACCCAAGCTTTGTTTTATAACTACTGTCTTTTCTTTCTAAAGCCTCTGCCCCCAAACCCTACATCAAGCCACTCAGCGGCCAAGCAGCCAGCCTTCAGCCCATCACTCCAAGACCATGTCTACCAGAACTGTTTTGGCGGTGCGGGTGGAACGGGTGACTGGAACAGCTCGCTGCAGTGCCTCTCGCTCAAGTTTGAGAACCTGTGGGATGCTGCTGTGATGAAAAGCTGGAATCCATCCGTGCTGTTGCCCGAGTCGCTGCCAGGTGAGCCACTCGAATCCACTTATGCCACTTTCAGACGTGCACTACGGACATTTTCTGGATCACTTCTAGAAGGGGAAAACACAAGTGTATGAGTCACTTGCTCTGGACCTTTTCTGAGAATTTTCCTGCCAATCCCCTTGTAAAATGTGAGTGAGACCATTTGAGAGTGCAGCATGAAAATGTCAGGAAAGTTCAGCGAGCCAGTGCTCCTGTTGATGACGCTGGCGATAGATGCAGAACTGGGGGAAAAAAACAAAGCATCCAAATATCTCAGGGATGAAATGGAGGTGTCAAACATTTAGAAGATGCCAAAGAAAGTTTATATGTCACATCCTGCCTTCTGCATTCTCCCCTCTCCTGAATATTCTGGACAATTTCCTGTTGCTGTGATCGTGTCTGAATGGGACAATCACAGTTCCACAACATGCCTCACATTTATTATTAATCAACAGGTGACATGCTTGGAACGCCCCTCGCTGACGTCCCCCTCCCTCCAACGTCATCCATTGGCTCCCAGGGAGAGCACCCCTCACTACCCATCCCTCTACCTCCTTCCTCGTCATCATCTTTGTCATCATCGTCATCATCGTCGTCGTCATCCTGCTCCTCTTCAGAAGCCAAAGAGCAGAAGAAGAGCGGCGCCAAGAAGAAGTGTCTCTACAATTTCCAGGATGCCTTCATGGAGACCAACCGAGTAGTGATGGCCACCTCCGCCTCTATGTCTTCTGTGTCCTGCACTGCCACCACTGTCCAGTCAAGTAATAACCTATCCATCCACCTAGCATCTAAAAGACCCAACTCTTTAGGTAATATAGGAGGGTAGGACCAGTGCTTAGGTTTATAAAGATGACTGGGCTTTTATTGATCAACTAAATCAGAGGTGTGACATCCATTGTTGAGCCCATACAGGAAAACGTTATGCAAAGTGAGTTGTTAGTTTGATTTTTCACTTTGCCTGGGAGGATGACAGGACTTTGCTTGTTATTCATTAACAGTCTCTTGCAGACTTCAGCAGGATAATCATTCAATGTTCTGGGTTGGAAACTTTTAAGTATTTCTTTTTACCATACTCGTAGTTTATAAATTTATAAAACGTGGGAGGGAAGTATGATGCCAATTGCCAAGGCCGTGATAGCAGCTACACTTGTGTGGCTTAGAAAATTAACTTCACTTATTGGGCCATTGTTTAATTATTTTCTTTCTTTTCTTTTTTTTTTTGACCTACAGTGTCTAAACAGAAATCAATTTCAGTTTGACTTCACAAATTGGTCTCATTCAGTTCATCTTTGTCTCCTCCAGATGATGTATTTCATAATCTAGGTAAAGAGGACCACAGGCAGCCGGCTGCAGTCTCCCCAAGAAACGGCTCGACGGGATTGACCTCCCTCCCTCCACTCTCGGGTCCCACCCTTCCCCCAGCACCCACGCATCTCCCCACAATGGCATCACAGCCCTTTCCAAAGATGGCGGCTCCGGCTCCAGACTTTGTAGAAGCCCACCAGGGCTTGTGTCTCCCGCCTGCAGAGCCTCCAGCTTCCTTAACAGATGGTCCTGTCAGTGCCCCGCCCAGTGTCTGCAGGTAAGACGCTAATGAATGCTGATAGGTGGGAGCAGTGAATTTGTGGTTTCATATGAAAAAAGTATCTTTTGGCCCCGTTTTAAAATGTGATTCTTTTCAGTGATCCTGACTGTGAGGGCCATCGCTGTGAGGGGAACGGGGCATACGAGCACCAGCCGTATGATGGAGAGGAGAGTCAAGACGAGGACAGCTGTTCAGAGCACAGCTCCTCCACCTCTACGTCCACCAACCAGAAAGAAGGAAAGTACTGTGACTGCTGCTACTGCGAGTTCTTCGGGCATGGCGGGGTAAGACATAAGAAACAGATTTCCATTCTGCGTTCTTGAAATAGACATTTAGTGAATTATGGTTTATTAGCTTAAAGCTGTTTTTTGATTGTTTTCTTACTGCTCACATCTCCCTCTGTTTTTATCGCAGCCCCCAGCTGCTCCTACCAGTCGAAACTATGCAGAAATGAGGGAGAAGCTGCGCTTACGCCTGACAAAACGTAAGGAGGAGCAGCCGAAACGAGAGGAGCAGCCGCCAGTGATAGAACGAGATGGAGGGGTAGAGGACCACAGGCGGGTTGAGGACCTGTTACAGTTCATCAACAGTGCCGACAATAAACCTGCCTCCAGTTCTAAGGCAGCGAAACGGGCCAGGCATAAACAAAAGAAGGTGAACGTCCCACTTCATTTGGAAATATCAAAATTTAAATGACCAAAGTGCTGGTTATCATGCAAGTGTCCTTTTGTCCAAACTAAGGATTTTGGTGTTAAAGTGTGTCTCTTTGTTTCAGATGGAGGAGAAAGCTCGTCTGGAAATAGAGGCCCGTGAAAGGGAGGAGCAGCTTCTGTTGGAGGAGCAGCAACGGCGACAGCGGCAGGAAGAGGAAGAGGCGGCGCTTCAAAAGGAGCTGCTCCGGCTGCAGGAGCTGCAGCAACATCGTGCTGCCAAGAAGAAAAAGAAAGAGAAAGCAAAGGAAAACACTGCACCCCCTCAAAATAACCCACAGCCCCTCAAACAGACAGCTCAGAACGTCCTAGATAATCTTCACAACGGAAAGTCGCACCTGCTTCAAACCCTCATCCACCTCCCGCACCAGAGGGAGCCCAGATTTGAACCTGTAACCCAGTCCAACACACAGCACAGCCCGAAACGCACCAGCGACAAGGCTTTCTCCGCTGAGGCCAACACTCCAGCTACCCTGCTCAATGGCACTTCAACCTCTCACCTTGAGGTCAACTGCAGGGTCAAGGCCAAACAGTCTGCTAAGGTGGCCGCCTGCGAGGCTGCAGTAAAGAAAGCAGCAGAGTTGGCCAAGTGCACGGTTGTAACAACAAAGCTAATGAACGGCACCGCCCCCCCCACTACAACAGACACCAAAGCAACACAGATCAGACCTGCTGAGGCTCTGGCTCCGCTCCCAACCACTGAACCACGGAGGGAGGACAGGAGTCACAACAGAAGTGCGTGTGGAAAAAGGCAGCAGCAGCCACATCACCCCCCACACCCCCTGACCCAACTAAAGGAAGACAGGAGAAGTCCACCTGTGTCAAACCCCTCACCGTCCCCCCCTCCAGCCCCCCAGCCTGAGCCGATGCAGCAGAACGGCAAACCTCCCTGTGCAGAGTCTCCGCAGACCAAAGCCAAGGCCAAGAAGAACAAGAAGAAGAAGGGGGACAAGACGAGCAGCTCAATAGGTTGGTGTTCCCAGTGTTCCCAGTTAGATTTTGAAGATTCAGGAGTGTGTCAACCTTAAAATAGCAAACAGTAGTTTTGTCATAGAGGAAAACTTGCATGTACACATTGAAGGCTTCAGTGGAAGCGTGGCTCATTCACTTTGAATGGATTGACGTCATGTGTTGCCCAACTGCATGGTGGTTCTGACGCTTCATTTAGTTTGCACTGTGTGTGGAAGAAGTGCAGGCATCAGCCAATCAATTTGTGTTTAAGAAAACATTCAGGTGCAGGCACTAGCCAAACGAAATCCAAACACAGCTCCTGCCGGACGTCAAACATCAAACTGACAGAGAGAGTTGACAGAGGCAGTCAGTGAACCTGGCATGGACAACTAGCAAGTGACGTTAGCATTAAAGCTAGCTATGTTGTGTAGGCTGAGCGTGACACTGATTGATTGTTGCCGTTAAGATCAGACACGTTCACTTTTAAGGGTTAGGGTTAGGAAAGCATGTCTATACGACTGTGCTTCGTTTATCTCACTTTCCTGCTGGAACACCATAAACCTCATACGTGACATGATACCTGAGGGAAAGTGGAACTGGTCTGGAGAGATCTTTGACCAGGAACAGCCTGACTTTGACTGCATCACATTTTCTATGTCCTCACTCTGACAGCGTCATCAGAAAATGGGTGCAAGGGGCAGATTGCATTGCCCGTTTACTGTCACAGCTTTTCTTAGGAAGCAACAGAGGTCACGTTCAGTAGAATTACTTTGTCACGTACTGGTGGTGGATTGGTCTAATAGGGACCATAGTTCCTTTCAGAGATGGTTTTCATTATAGACTTACGAAATATGATCTGCTTTCAGATGACGTATTCTTGCCCAAAGACATTGACCTGGATAGCACTGAAATGGACGAAACCGAGAGGGAAGTGGAATATTTCAAAAGGTGAGGGTACTAAAGTCGACAACTTTTCCTAATACTCACAGGATGCGTGTGAAATCTTTTCTCTTGGCGTCTATCTTAACGGAACCTTGTGGAGTATGTGACCACAGGTGGCGCTGTTGTAACAAGTCCCTGTTATGTTTTTATGTTACTCAAAAAATGGACAAGCATCAGAAGACTTTTCCTTTGTTTTACACTCCTCTACTGACATCTGCCATCACAGGATTCAAATCTGCTCTCCTTCCCTAAATATAAATCTCATTGGGAAATAAATGAATTGATTATATCACTTATATATTAGTAGAACACACAAAAGGCCCTCTGTGAAAAAGAGCTGTGTTGATTTACATGAATTTCACGTGGTAACTTATTATTTAAAGGTGAAGTTGTGTGCCAGCATCTAAAATCAAAATGTTTTCTTTCTCCCCAGGTTTTGCTTGGATTCTGCTCGACAGACCCGTCAGCGAGTTTCCATCAACTGGTCAAACTTTAGTTTGAAGAAAGCCGCGTATGCTGCACATTGAGGGTGTCAGTGGGGACAGAATCAGTACCTTAACGGCTATACCGACCCTCACGCTCCCCACCTATCCCTTTACCTCCACCACAGCTGTTGTCCTCCCAGAACTTCTCTCTTGCTGTGCCCAAAATCACACCCACGCTGCCTTGCTTTGTTCTTGTCACTGTGTGGTTCCAACACAGGCCCATCCGGACTGATCCCCCCGCAGAACTTAAAACGAAAAATGAAAACGACACAAAAAGAATCACAAAAATGCTACTTTACATCCGGTTAATTTTCCTTGCGTGCTTGTGTGCTTTTAGCCTGAGTTGGGCATTTCTCTTGACTGGAAAAAAGCCACGGTCTGAATTTATTTTCTTATACTGGCCTCACTGTAGTCAAAAGATGCTTAATATGTCTGGCTGGATTCCTTCCAAAAAAAAGAGACAATGGAAACAATGGAGAAAAAAAAGAGAAATGTAAAGAATTAAAAGCTGTATTTGAGATATTGTGGCTTACTACCCCATCGCTTCCCCCGTTCCGAGCACGGCATCTCATCCACATGATTGACAAGGGAATGGGCTTGGTCAGCTGGTCTCCACTCCCTCATCCCCTCCACCACCACCACCTACACCCTATTTCACAGAGAGGAGGAAGGCGTAATACTTGACAATGTTCTTTTTGGGTTTTTAAGTTCTGTTTAACAAACTGTTGAGTAAAAGTGTACAAGTTACAGTTTTTGTTTTCTTGATTTTTGACCTGTAGCCAGCTTGTATCAGAATACTTTCAGAATGAAATTGAAAAAGAACAATACTCACACTATCAATCTGTTATAGAGTGTATATTGTATTAACACTGAAGCCAAACTGGCTACTTTTAACATATTGTTAAGTAATATTAAATCGTGTCTTTCTTTTTTGAAAGATGGAATACAGTAGTATGGCAGGATCATGTGTCTTGTGTCAAACCTCATTTCCTACACGCAGCAGAAAACAAAGAAACACTAACTTAAAACCACACAGACCTAGTCTGACCTTTTGGGGGGAAATATTTTGATTTCAAATTCAATATCTGTGCATGAAAAGAACATGGAGTAAGTTGCTAGTTAGCTTAGCACCATGGCCGTATTTACCTCCTAGAGAGTCCCAGTGGCAATGATTTTTTTGTTGGGCACCCATTGACCCCCCCCCCCCCCCCACACACACACACACACGTCAGTTTAATATTTTTTCCAAGGAACCAAATATGACTAAATAAGTAAATCATCAGAATATTGACACTATATTGGTATTTATTAATCATTCTTTTTTTACACAAACATGCACCTTCTCTTATGTGAATATTTGTTATCTGTGACAGTAACTCCACCTCTTTGGGTTTTTCGACTCTTGGTCAAACAACTCAGATCATTTGATTATGTTCAGTTGAGCTTCGGGGAATAATGTGTTTTTCCACTATTTCCACACTACTTGATATTTTATTAACTGAGCAGCGATGATGATTAATTTATATTGTAGGACCTGATTGCAGCCTCACTATTAGTGATGGAACATAACTAGCTTGCCCTAGTTTTCTGTGTGATATTAATGGACACTTAGCAAAAAAATACGAAAACCCGTTAGGAGTTGATTGGCTACTGTCAATTTCCTTTTCCTTCAAATCAAATTATGTCCACCAAATGATAGGAAATGACCCAGGGGCTTTTTGGCCTGGTCAGAGTCTTTGGGCCCTTGATCGCTTCCTGTCCTATGTGGTTGATAATTCAGCTCAATGATCAGAAACCGGTGGGAACATGTCCCACTGAAAAAAAATAAGGAAATGATAAATTAACCCCACAACACACACACGAAAAAGTTTTTCTCGATGGATTGAACAGAGGATTTGACCATTTGACAGTTGTGCAGAACCAGGCTAGTTGACTCACTGTTCCCAACCTTTGTGCCGACTTTAACAGGCATATAAATTGCCCGTGCTATCAATCTTTTCATCTGGCTAACTTGGAAAGCACGTGAATACGCTTATTCCGCGAAAGTCTTGACAAGTGAGCAATTCATTTAAATCCTGTTGCTCTGGTAAGTTTCACGTACTGTTTGCACGAAGGCAGGAATTTTACCCTTTGTTGTCTGCGGCTACACAAGGTGAGTCACACCCTCAGATGTGCGTGTTCCTTTTGGAAAACCCACTAATTGACAGTTACTATCGATGAAGTGTGTATGTAGATCCTGAGGTTCAGTTTCAGTCGTGGAGTATGTTAAACATGAGAAGGGGGGCAGCTGCTTCATCTGCCGTTTACCTGTAGCACAGTTCATTTTTTTAATTTTTTTGCACACGAAATCGAGGCAGTTATGAAATCAAGTACATTCCCTCTGGGTGCAGCGAATGAGAAATGAGGTCAGCTTATCTCGATGTAGATGAGTTAATACATACCCCCCCTCACTGTGTACATCAGCTGAGGTGACTGTTGAATGTTTTTCCACCAGTTTATTTTAGTAAAAAAGAAGCATATGACATTTAAAAATAACTTAAGGTAAGTTATTAATCACTGTTGAGCCAAACTTTCAGATTTATACTCAAGTTAGTAGGTAAAGGTGTCATGGTTGAATTCTGAAGAACTAATCTTGAATTTAAAATAGTTTATCTGTGATCTATTAATTTTACATCTATCCTCACAAAGACATTAAGAGATGTCCAACATTTCAAGATATGAAATATTCCCAATTTTCATTCTTACTTAATAGACGAAAACTGGATGGAAGTTTTTAAACAGCTCTCGATTTAAAAAAAAGTTCAAATTTTGTAATTACATTTACAGTCAAATGGATAAAAGTGAAGAGGAAGTGAGTAACAGGAAAGTTCTTCTCAGTGATCGCTTCCTCTTCACTTTTCCAGGAGACTTTTTTTTTTCAAATGAAGGGATTTCACGTCCAAAATTTACCAAACTTTACAAATTTGATGAATGGGTGAACTTTGCCTGTGTTAAGAAAAACACAAAAGGTTATGGTTAGTGAGAGCCGCCAAGAGCAGATATGACTCATAAATAATTTCAGGTTTGAATGATAGTCGGGCTGCTCGCTCTCAGTCACCGGTGATGTAAGATCGGATCTGCCACATTTAAGCAAATGCCCCACTAAGCTACGCAAATGAGGACAAGTCAAAATCACCGAAGAATTAAAAGGTCGTTTGTGCGCCGTGATCTAAATAAAACAAAAGCATGGCACAGATTTAAATGGAGAAAGATAAAAGACACTTAACGTCAACTCAACTCTTTCCCCCTAAGCGTACTTAAACATCAGCCTGCGAAGAAGTTCCCTAAAAAAATCCCTTTGTGTGTGTATACGTTCAGACAGAGATCCTTGTTTTGAGTTGTGCTGTAAAAACGTCCCTGGCTGATGAGTAAAAACACAATGGTGCACTCAGAGCAGCCTTGTAGCTTGTAATCAGAACGCTGATCTTTTCACTGTCGACTGCCTGCAGCACTTCAGGATCACATACATCTCCTAGGATGGAATCTCCCCCCTCTTCTTTCCTGGCTGCAATCCCCCGCTGTGCTGTTTTTGATCGCTGAAATCTTGGACTTCCTCACAGAGAAGACTTAAAAAAATAAATAATAAGTCAGCATTAATACCAACTATCACAACCAACACACACGGATCTGCCCGAGTCGACAGCACTCCGTTTGCATATGAGCTTGTCTGCTTTTTTTTGGGAATTCCCTCGTGAAGGCGGGAATTTCCCGTTCTTGTAGGATATACACAAGATTAAAGGCAGTGTTTATCCATTCTGTGTTTGTCTGGATAAGTGTCAGGCTGAAGTTTTTCCCTCTGTGTTAAAGTATATACGACTGCGACTTCAGTACATCCTGATGCTTTGAAACCTCTTTGCAACAGGAACTGCTCCACCACTGTCACCTGATTTTTCTAATTTATTCTCCGTCTCTTAAACAAAGTTCTCAGACACTCAGGTGGGGACTTGTGACCTATTTTTTTTTCCACCCTCAGATTGGTGGGTAGAGTTCAGTCACTTAGACCCTTTTGTAAATGCGTAGGTGTGCGCCGGGGGAGAATCCCTGACAGATAGATCACAGCCTTTTCTCGAGGCCCCTGTGTTCTTCTGCCAATGTGCATGTGGTTGACTTAGAGACAAGATACTCAAGTTTCCCCTCAGAGCCAAAATTAAACTTGCTCATTTGTGGCCTCGTGAATTACAGAAAGGCTGGTGTGTGTTCGGGTAAATGAAATAAAGTGTTTGAAACTAATTCGGCCACAAACATCTTCCCGAGCTAACTAATGTGTGTTATCACCGTAGAGAGAGGTAATCATGGGATGACGCCACGTGTCACTGAAAACTCGGGAACGTGAACAAGGTACAAACTTTTTTATTTTGATATGTGAAGTTTTCATTTCCCCCCACTTCTTATTTGCAACCATCACAGAGTTGGATGAGAAGATTGTCGGTAGCCTATCATAAATTTGAAGCTAGCTAGCAGTTGAGTTAGCTTATCATGGAAACAGAAAGTTAACCAGCTAGCCTAGCTTAGCGCTGTAGTTCCAAAGTCCTCCTATAGGCTTTACACGTTTATCCATGAACCGTAAAGATGTTAGCTTGATTGATTCTTAACATTGGACAGAGCTAAACAAATGATTGCTATCTTCCTTACCACAGACTTCTGTCGAGTTCCATTAAAATAACAGTTCATAAGCATTTCACGCATACTAACCCACACGTCCACAGATTAACTGGACAGCACTATGTGTACGACACATTTAGTTAACAGCAGTGCTAATAAGAAGTAAAATTACTACTTTAACTACTGATGATACACTGAACGGCCATCTTGGATTTAAAAGTCGGGGGTGGGGAGGTTCCTCAGACCTTCCGATGGAGTCATGCCCGGCTGGTGCTAAGTTTAGCTAACAGAATGCTTAGTGTCTTTATCAAACAGACGAATAGTATCAATCTGATTTGCATATTTCTCCAAAATATCAAAATTGCATTTCAATCAGCTTGATTTCATTTTAACTGAGAATATAGAATTTGGTTTATATGGTATTTCAAGCAAGTCATGCAACTCAATGCTCAGTAGGAGCTACTTTTACTCTTTTAATTCATACCTGCTCCTTTTAAAGTTATATAGTCTGACTTTAAACACGGTGCTCTGTGATCTGAGAACAATGCATCTGAAGGTGTGCATGTTCCCCCGCACGCAGAAACAACCACTATTGTTAGGCTGCAACTTTTATATGCACGGCAACTGCCTACTTCCTTTTTGAGCAGGGGATGTCCAGCTTCCTGTGCTTACTACACCAAACCCCATGACAACTGATTCACCCAGCACGGCTGCGTGTGTCAAAATGATACTTCATAACCACGGAGTGCAGAGTTTTGTTTATAGTCAGTGTCTTGTTTGTGAGGCAGTTGTTGAGGGTTGTGTATATAAAATGTTGGATGTAACTCGAACTACCGCGCCCCTGCAGTGTTTGCTTCAGCCACACAACAGCTGGGAATCTGGCTGTCACAGTACAGCGTGCCCATTCAGGCAACGCTGGGAAGGGGTTTTCCACCATGCACACACACGTGACACAGATAGACGCACAATAAAAGACATACACACTTAGATTAAGTAGCGCGCACATTTCCGAGGTCAGGCTGTGATCTGCGGTTACAGCCCCAGGCTGCAGACTGACATGAGAATTTAAATATACGCCACAGCATAATGAACATTTAAAAAGTATATAAATCACCATGAGCTACAGAAGGTGGGTGAACAGTTTTTTTATTACAAAAATAATGTGCCAGGTCCAGAAAAACTGCACCAGGTATCACAGAAAATAAGCATTATGTCAGTTGGGATGCAATCAGTTAAAAAAAAAAAAAAAAAGTGAATCTCAAAAACTTTCGAGTTAAGAAATATATATTTCTTGGCTTTGGCGGAAAAATAAAAAAGGCATTGCACTTAAATGATCTGCCTCCTCCTATATATGCAAGAAGAATAAATATTAAGTTATATTTTAAATTTGTTTAGTAGATAATTTACATTAAAAAAAATATGTCAAGTTCGATCAAAAATAAACTATGAATAGCACCACATTATTGACTAGATAACTAGTTCCAAAATAAGAAGCTTATGGATCTTTAAAATCGTACAATCCTACAATTAGTTTTGGGCTAAATGTCAAGAAAGTGCAACAGATTTGTAATTGGACATATTGAGGTATATGATATTTGATATATTGCATCGACATCCTCTCCCCCCTCCACTATAACCCCATGTGTTGCCCCAGGACTCAGAACCTGACACGTTTCAACTAAAGGCCTGATGAACTCATTTCTCCTGTGACAGGGGAACTGGGGGTTGTACACTTTTGTTTCTCTATGTACAAACATTTCACATCAATTGATTCATTTGTAGTCACGCCTTCCCGACAATGGAAACTCCACTCAGGTTATTTTCTGCCGTGTAGTGCTGCTCGTCAGTGTTCAGTTACTGTCAGCAAATGACTGTCTTTTCCGAATGAGTGTTCGCTTACAGTTTGGCACATTCCTCCCAGTGTTTCAGGTACTCTGCCGTGTCCGCGTCACTGAACTTAGCCATGCAGCGCGGGCACTGCAGCTCGGACAGGTCCTGGCACTCGCTCCAGGCGGGGCTCGACGTGGCGGCGGCAGCTGCTGGCTGCTGCTGCAGCTGCTGCTGCGTCTCGGCGGTGGTCCTCAGTAGATGCTCCGTATTGTCCTTGTGTCGCCGCGTGGAGATCCTGTGTCCTATGTGCACGCGACACATGGGGACCACACATCTGTTCTCTCTGGTGGCTCCCTGCTGAAAACCAATAGACACATACACAGTCAGGGTTGTACAAGCCACACACACAGACTGGGAGATGCTAAAACCCTGGAAGAAGTGAATGCTTCCTCATTGAAGGGGCCGTTGTCTCACCTGTTTGTGTAGCTGCTGTTTCAACTGATAGACCTGCTCCTTCAGGTCTTGGATCTGGCCCTGTGCTCGCTCTCTGTCTCTGCGCTCCGACTTAAAGTCGTCTGTGTAGATTATAACCTGAGGAACGACAAGAAACAAAAACATTACACATGTGCTGAATCAGATTCCATTTAGCAGAAGACACACAGACAATAAAATACAACCAACCTGTTGCTCCAATGTCTGGATGCGCTCTTGGTCCTTCCTCCTCGTGTCATCCACGTCTCTTTCCAGCCGCGCACACTCGCTCATCTTCTCTTCCAGTAAGCCGTTGAGCCTGGAGATTTCGTGATGAAGCAACCCAGTGCTGACCGAACCCAGCGCAGGCATCAGGCCCGGCCCAGTGCTCTCCTTCAGCCTCTGACACAGACCTCGGATGTAGTCCTCCCGGCTGGAGTCGTACTTCTGCCACTGGGAGTTCAAACCCTGCACCTGCAAAAGAATCAGTTATGAGTTTAGACCATTTGATAATGTGTCAATATTACTATTCAATACTGAATATAACATTCGACTGATGTTGTATTTAAGCCCATAAGTATTGATGGAGACTTACATATGTCACTCGCTGCTTCAGCTGTTTATTCTCCTCCTGAAGTTGAACGATTTGAGTGTTGACACCGCTCATGTCAGAGGACTCTGCCGTCTGTGGAAAACAATTAAAGAAAAGTTAGAGCAGGGTAATATCGCTGGATTCGAATGTGTGAGACAAATCAGGATTGTTTTGAGGAAAGACCCCACAGAGTCCAAACCCTTCCACACACCTCCTTAGCCTTCTGCTGATGGGGGATCTCCTCTACCGCTCCTCCGTCCTTCCTCTCCAGCCTTGCCAGCAGCTCCTGGCACACCTTGACTGTGGCGCCGAGCTGCCCCCGCAGCTGGTCGGCCTCCTCCACCAGGGAGGTGCAGAGGACGGATCTGGTGGCCTCGCAGCGCTCCCTCTCCTCCAGGGCCGAGCGCAGCCTCTGGATCTCGCGGTCCTTCTCGTGGTCGGGCTGACACCTGACGTTCTCCAGCTCCAGCTCCTTGTCTCTGAGCTGCGAGGTCAGCCTCTGGATCTCCTGGAGGGGAGAACAAGGGAGATGGAGCGCATGAGCATGGCAGTGTGTAGAGTGTTAAATATATACTACATGGTTATATTATTGCCACTAATATTGCTCTGTTTGATGTTTCTTCTTCAAACTGTTTGTCTAATTATTTCACTGCAGATGAGACGGAACATATTCAGGAACTTATTTTCAAAATAGAAGAAAGTTGTAAGCTAAAATTAAGGATGAAAATGCTTCAGGGAATACAATGAAAGAGAAAAGCAAAAAAAAAGGGGGAAATGAAATAAATATGTTTAAGAATAAAAGACTGGAAAAATTTAAGAAATAAATGCTTTAGGGAAAATTGGAAATTAAAATAAGCTTAAGAAGAGAAAAGACACAAAAAATGAAAACAAAAGAAAAGTGAAAGAAAGATGTTTAAGAAACAAGACAGAAACTAAACTAAGAAGATTATCACAGACATTCTTAAAAAAAAAGAAAAGAAAGAACGTAAACACGAAGGAAATATTACTCCAACAAACATTTAACCGGTTTTAACTTCTCACTCCAGTGAAAATACATCTAACATCCAGTTGAAGTAACTTTCCTCCAGCTGCCATTTGACGCTCAAACCCCCCACAAGCCCAGAGAACACATCTGTACCTCTTCCTGTCGCGACGCCTTGAACTCGGCGTCGCTGCCCCGCTGCTTCAGCTTGCAGATCTCCTGACACAGGCTCTCCAGCAGCGACTTGGAGGGACCGACCACCACCGACTCGTCGTCGCCCACCGACATGTAGAGCCGCTCGTACCGGCCCAGCCTCGCCTTCAGGTCCGCGATGATGTTGTCCTTGACGTGGATCTGTTTGTTCAGCAGCTCGGTCTCCTGCCGCGTCTCGTGATACAGGCTGGTGATGGTGCTGAAGCTCCGGATCTTGTCCTCCGTGCTCGCGCCGACATTATCCATGGCGGAGATTGGTGGATGTGAAGACAAAATATGGAGGAGGAGGAGGAAAATGTTTGTGTTAATAATCCAACATCTGACAAGCTGCTCCCGCGTCGTTCACCGAGGATCTGCACCGAGGATGTTGTCCGAGGCGCAGGCGAGCAGGAGAATAATATCCCCGAACAGAAAGGGGGATTTCCTGGGGAACTTCCCCCTGTACTTTTTGGAGCCCTGCCTGCTCCGAGACCCGCCGTCACCGGCGGCCCATTGCGTTCACATGCCGCCGAGCCCCGCAACTACAAGAACAACACGGGACACGAACCATTTGTTTTTATTAAAACGCGTGCTATAAACTTTTTAAGCTAGTTTCATTGCTAAAGGCTAAGCTAGAGGATCCCCGCGCACTGCGTTCACAGCCGTCGTAAACTCCAGCACTCCCAGCGAAAGCCGTTATTATTACGTTATTTTAGTTCCCTTGAGCAAGTGTTTCCTACAAGAGTCATTTTTTGTTTCCAGTTTCTTAAATTAGCCAAGACGTTACCGAGAAAATTAAGGTTAAAAATAAAGTTGAAATAACACTATAGATTAATCGTGTTGTTGTTGTTGTTGTTGTTTTTGGGTGGAACAGAAACTAAGGGTAATAAAAAGGCCCTAATAAGATGAAGTCCCCTGGTAGAATTGTCTAATGTGACAATTCCTAAACGATTACACATTCAGAAGATGACTTTCCCCCAAAGGTAGTTTACAGAGTTTCCACCGACACTCATCACGCCCCCTGAACGTCACATCAGGGCATTTCACCTGTTGCAGTAAATTTCCCAAATACTCCATATACTCCTATTTATATATTACAATGCTCTCTATATACTCCATATACTCCAAATATATTACAATGTACAGTTCATACTCGCTAAACTCCAAATATTTATACCACAATGTACACGTCATACTCTATATACACCAAATACTCCACATACATTAAACCCACAATCCATATACATTTAACATTAATGTCATTATGTTTTGTTTGTTCAACTTTATTGATCATGTATTATTTTGACTACCTAAGGCTTCATTGGGATGTAATTGAATTTTGTTGTGATGTAACTTGAATTGTGTACATGCTACTGTATGTGTGTGTGTGTGTGTGTGTTTTAGCTCTCCAGACTATTACATGACTCATATGAGTATGACTGACTGGATCATAATATTCCCTCCCCGGTCATCTCAGCTTTCAGAAACTTTGGAAATATCAGATTACACATGGCCAGTGTAAATAAAACTATAGTGCCAGTTTGGCCTCATGATGATTTACTTTAATGTAACACGCCTGTGATATCATCCTGTGTAGTGACTGTGCATATCTGAGAAGTTGGTTTAATCACTTCCTCTATATTACCTGTTCAAGTGACTGACTAATCCACAATTGAATATAATGAGATTGCACAAATAACCATTTACTATCAGTTCATCTGCAACTTTTGTCCAACCAACTGTTCTATAGTTGTTATAATGTAGTTTAAGGATTCTTAAACTACATTAGTAAAACTGTGATTGCACCCTGAACTATATGAACCCTGTATTTCTGAGACAGGTCATAGTGAAACTGTCTAGACAGAATAAGTAGAGTGTAGAGTTTTTCTTAAAGACATTCATTCAAGGGGCTTCTTAAGCTCTACTGTCCCTTGGGGAGTCCCAGGTATTTCTGGGCCAATCCCACTATAATGTCACGTTGTGACTCATTAAAGTCACATGGTTGTCATGTGACAGTGGCCAGAGTCATATGAATAGCAAGGTGTGAAGAGGGGGTTGTCAGGATGGAATTTGTGAGTCACAGATACCTTATGTTTGTGGTCGATCATGTTGAGCTCACATTGTTATTCATGGTGGTGAAGAAGACAGCGGTGAGGTGAATGTGGCGTCCCCTCTCTTCCTCATTTGGTTCACACCTCGACTCATGTGATAACTCTCAGCAGCTCATGGGACGTCGCTGTGATGGACCTGGATAAACGAAAATGTCTGGAGATCCCAACAAATCAGAATACACAGATGAAGCCCCTCAAACAAATGGGGAAACGTAAAAAAGGCAAATAAGGTCACTCACCCTGATAAGGACCATGTGTGCCGCAACATGTCGGTGCATTTTTACCACGACAAGGATATTGTGTTTTAATCGGACAGATTACCATGAAAATTGGTGGAAAGGTTTGTTATGGTTTAGGGAAGGTACTGTTAAGTTGGTGCGGGTCCAAAAAATTTGATCACTTTCTTTAACATCGCAGGATAAGGTGTTTTCACAGATTTCTCAGAGAATAAAACGTGGATCTTAATGAAAAAAATGTTTCTTGGACGGATATTTATGAGTGTGTGTAATTTAGTGAAGATCCAAATAAAGATCTGGATCTTGTGAATTTAAATCTGTTTTTCTCAAGGGTTTCCTTTGCCTTGCATTAAATGTCAATGCAGTCAACTATCAGGCCGAATAACATCAGGATAAATGTTACCAAATGGTTGACAGCAAATTAATCACCATCTATTTTGATGATTAAATCATTTTAAGTCATTCTGAAGCAAAAATGCAAAGAAGTTTTAAAATTTCAGAACTTCTACATTTATGAATAATGTACTTTTGTATAATCCAAACAATTTGAAGATGTCACTTGGGCAGCTAGGGCCCAGGAGGTGAAGAGGGTTGTGCGCTAACTTGAAGGTTAGTGGTTTCGATCCCTCCCTCCCCCAGTATCCGAAGTGTGATAGAGAAAGAGAAACAAAGAGTTATCTGAGAGGGCATGAAATAAAAGTTAAAGAGCGAGAGAACACTTGTTAGTTTAAAAGTACTAGGTAGGAAATAAACTCTTGAACGTTTCATAAACAAAGACTAATGTTGAATATTTTAAAAGCCTGTGGTGTCATTTCTGGTACAGTTGGTGAGATGAACCAGAATTTCCCACAGTAATCAAGTTATGAAAAACAAACGAGTATCAGGAACAAAGACCAAACAGGTGCAACATGTTTCTCAGAAAGGCACGGTCACAGCGTCGTGTCAAAATAAAAGCATTTCCGTGACGATTAACGGCCAAAATTCCCCACAACTGATACTGTCAAGAAGTTAAAGAGGTTTATTATTTTATTGGAGAAAAACTGTAAACAAAGATCTTAAGATCACAGACGTGGCAGCAAACGTTACGCAAGTTTTACAGTCGACTTCCACAAGAGGGCGCTGTTTAACAGCGGATTCTGCAAGACTTTAAATTGATCCTCTATCTGTGGCCATGTTATTATCTATTAGTAAGTGTTTTGTTTTCCTTCTCCTATTGAACTTAACCTTCGTATTGTCAGCTTGTTAGTTTTCTTTTTAAAACAACACTCAGTTCATGAGCAATTTCAAAAAACATGTTGGCAACTTTTAATAGCTGGAAACATTACACAGGATAAAACGGACAGTATTAGATATTTACACAGTAATACTTTCCAAGAAAAACAAACTTTACATTGCACACATACACACCACCACACAGTTATAAACCACCGACCACAAACTCAGATAATCAACATTAAACACCAGGACAAAAACCAACTTGTGTTACTCAAACAACAGGATGAAGTTTACATAAAAGCTTAACTGACGTGGGAAAGTCCAGACGGAGTAGAAAAATATTTAGGTTTTTTATCATATTGTGGTAGAAAAATATGCAGTGGCTCAAGTACAAAAGGTTTATCAAGAATATTACAAATGTGGAACAGGCAGAGAATATAGCCAGCTATCTCTCATCTTCTTCTTTTTTGCTGGAGAAAACGGAAAGAATACAAAAACACCAATATCTTTATGTTAGTCTCAGATACAGGATCATAGCTTCCCTAACAAAGTGACTCAATGTCTGTAACTGTAGGAAGCGAATACCAAATTTAGAAAGACTTTAATGAACCTGAATTAGAGTCCTGTCCAGTCAAGGCCTTTGACTTCTTCAATAGGAATTCTGAGGATTTAACACAGTTTGAGGCCTCCGCACAGAAGTAGACAAAAGAAACGTATTTTTTTAAGTCTAATAAAACTCAACCTTTCGGCAGGATTTAACAGTAGGCCTCATCTGCCAATGATTATTAGAGTCAGTCATTTTATAATCCTGGATTCAGAACTCTAACCATGCAATTAGGGATCCAGTCTGCCCATGGGAAGGAGGCCGAGGGCAATTAACTGCAATTAATGAGGTGACAGCGAAGACAGCTCCCCAGGGAAGGACACAGCGCTTGAGAACTGGCCTCTGCATTAACGGGGCCAATGCAAAATGAATGGGAATCATTGGATGAAAGTCAGATGAATGTCTGCACCCGATTTAATTTGTATTTTTTAGAATCCGGAGGTTGCCGTTTAAAGTAGTTTAACCTTAGTTGCAATGTATTGGCCTAAAACGGAAAATGCAGGCTCAAATAAAGTTATTGTAAAGTTATTTTAGCCCTGTCTGGGCCCCATATGACCTTTTTTTCCTGAATCTAGCATTTTAAATGACGAACCAGTGGCTGACACATGAAGCGATGAGTCTTTAAATGCCCGGGAAAACTTCTTTGTTGGACTTTACTTGACGGCAATGCTGAAATTTGAACGGGGGAAGAGCTCGACTGAACTTTAACTTCAACAGTAACACATGCAGTTTGTTTTCTTCTCTGCCTCCTAACACTGCAGCTTGCGGATGCTGCGTGAGATCCTCTTGAACTCGCGCTGTCCCTTCTGCCAGCGCTTCAGCGAGGTGATGACCAGATGGCCGTCCCTCTTCTGGCCCATGACCAGGTAGGCGGCGTTGATGTCGTTCATCTCCTCGCAGATGCATTGCAGGCCGTCCCTCAGCCACAGCACCGTCTTCTTCAGGTCGTGCTCCGTCACGCCGTTCAGCTTGTAGATGGTCTTGCTCTTGGTCTCCGGCACTATCTTGGTGTCGCCGTTGATGTAGGAGATCTCCTTCACTTTGATCTTCAGAGCTGAAAGATATAACACACAGATATGTTTTTATACAGATGGTCCTCTTGTGATGAAAGACACGTGTGTTTACAGTTGGTATGGAGCTAACATGCTTGCATCAGGTGACATGAAAGTCGGGAGAGAAATCTTGGCCAAACCACTTATTGTTTTGTGGAACCTTCTTGTGAAGTTTAACTTGTCCGACAGTGAAATGTGTCCCCCTTATTGCCTGGGGTCCCCTGGAACCTCCCTTCATGACCCCTTGAGGCCCCTCAGGAACCGGTGCTCTAGTAAAAATGGATTGGGGCATACTTACCAAAGTCATTCTTACACAGGTTGTCAACAATTTCGTTGTCATTTTCGTCCGTTTCCTTGCAAGCATCGCACACTCTGGGCACTGAAACAAACAAATGAGACACAACTGATCAGTGATGATTGAACTAATAACCTGCTAATTAGATAATTTGACATAATTCATGACAAGAATGTTTTTTACTGATCAGAATAAGTAGCAAACACATCCTGGTGCAACGCATGGAGACAAATATGTTGTATACATATAAACTTTATGAAGAAGTTAAAGATAATATATCTATTTTTAGGAATTTGGCATTTAAGTGTGCTTCTTTCAACACATGCAAACAAAACCATACCCTCCTTGGTGGCTGGCACAAAGTTGTCGATGCCTGCCGGGGGAATGCACAGGTCGTTGTCCAGCGGGAAACGGTCGCAGTCCAGCATCTTCGGCCAGGGGAAGCCGAACGCGGACATCACGGGCGCGCAGCCCTGCTTGACGCTTTCGCACAGGGACCTGCACGGCTGGATGGGCTCGTCCAGTTCGTCCAGACACACGGGCGCGAAGAGGGAGCAGAGGAACTTTCTCGTGTCCGGGTGACATTGCTTCTGCACCAGCGGGATCCAGGACGAGGCTTGCTGCAGAACCTCGTTCATGGTTTCGTGTCCGAGCAGGTTCGGGAGGCGCATCTCCGTGTACTCGATGTCGTGGCACAGCAGGAGGTTAGCAGGGATTTGCTTGCAGTGGTTCTTCTTGTAGAATAACTCGTGCTGGCCAAAGTTATACATTCCGTGGATGGCTTCCGTGCAGGGTATCGCGATCACCCACAGAAACGTCGCGGCTGAAACCAAGGCTCTCATCTTGTCTTGTGCGTAAAAGTTGTGAGCACAGACGGGTAATCAGGGTCTGTTGAGCATCAGTCAGCGTGGATGCAGCTTCTGTCAGTGGCCAGCCCACGACTGGAACGAGGGGTTTTCTTCCAGGCATGTCTGGGTGGAGTCTGGATGTTGTGCGTAAAGACGCGCTTGGTCTCCTCATATCAGGTGAAACCTGGCGGATCAGTTTAAATCAAAGCAAATCCTCTTTTGATTTCCTCCTTTATTTCTAATTATAGTTCATAGTATTTTATTACCAGTTGTCCTCTTAACAATTTCCCTCATCTCCTGCCCTTCATTGAAATTTTAACAAACCGTGTGTGACAGGTTTTCCTCATTAAACTCCACAGTTAGGAGTGATCCCTCACTTTGCTGTTCTCGGGCCTGCACTGTAAATACTTTGTGAATGTTGTCAGTGGGGGCATTTAGCTCTGTTCAGTGGAGCGTTCATTTTCCATCATTAGGAGTATACAGCAGTGAAATCCTCATGGGCAGGCCTGCAGGTTCATACCCACACATGATGAAATATTGGTGTGAGAGGGAGACCTCCATTCAGCACGCACTCGGGGGTGAAACCGAATCTGCCTCCTCCTGCTCAGGGCTCTGGCTCCCATCCACTGCCCCAGACCCCCTTGAGCTACAGTCTGGTCTGCAGCCGTGCAGCCGTGTGGTTCTTCTCAGGCTTCACCTTCCTCTTGCTCCCTGGGAAGGAGGTGAAATAAAGCAGCACTCCAGGCTCGAATGTAAAAGGTTCAAGAAACTCAACTGGTTCAGGTCACCCAAATCCCAAAGGTGTATTTTCCCATATGTTATTTCAAGAAATGCAGATATCTTGGTTTCACTTTCCCAGACTGAGACATGTCTGTGGACTGAGGCCTCCACTGAACCCCTGTGTACAATGGAGCACAATTTATGTTCCCCCAAAACAACTACAGGTATATTTAGTGATGATCAAACCTGTTCCCAAACCCATCCAGTGGCACATGTTGATTCCTCTATAGTCACAGCTCGGCCTCTCTTACCTTGTCCACACGGCAGCTCCTTCAATCATTCAAAAAACGTTATGAGTCACTTGCATTAAATACAGGAAAAACTGTTTGCATTGAAAACACAGCTGTAGTTTATTTGTTCGGAATTAAACATGTCATTAAAGTTTATAGCTCAACGTGTGCCAAGATTTTGTTTTTTTAGCAGAATTGAACTAATAGGATATTTCTGGTCAGTTCCCACATCGCTTGTTTTTCTTTCCATATACAAAACAGAACCTATTAAATATTTTTTGCAAGTCTGGTTTATTTAAAGAGTGTTTTATTAATACCTTACTGCACCCTTAAATGAGGTGTTACACTGCTTTTCTGCTGGCGAGACAGGAAGTGCTTCCCGTCTCCTGAACGAGAGATAATGAATTAATTAAAATGCCTCATGGATCTACATTGTTCACTCTCAGGAGAGCAAAGCTGCAGTTGTGGGGACACATGCTGTATCTGTTGTGGTGTGACAATGTCAAAATTTGTTTCAGAAATCAGAGTTTCTTACCGGTAAGTTTATCGAAGGGGTTTATTTATGGAGGAATCTGTCCCTGACATTTCAGTCATCAATCAAAAAGTTAGGATTCAAGGATAAATCTCATAATTTCTCTGTGTTGGTGGTTGGTTGGTTTATCTGAAAATATGACACATCATTATGACTGATGTTTCCTTTTTCTAGATTTATAAATATATATATTGACCTTGAGCGTTCAATCAGACTAGAAAAGTGCTGTTTGGTATAATGGAGTTTTTGTCTCTAGCACACCGACACTGAAGTTGGACATTAACCCCAAAAGCTCTTGAAACATCTTGTCCTGAGATATTGGTTTTCTTCTTGTTCCGTTCACGGTCTTTTTTCCTGTTGTATTCTCACACTCGGACATTCTTCTGAGATTTTAATCAGGGGGTTGGGAGGAAAAAGGTCTGGAGATAATCCAGAGCAACTGACTTGGACATTTGCGTTCTCACAATTAGCCCGTCTGGATAATTTCAGGAGTTCATGTCTGAAAGCGACTTTAGTGAATGATCTGAGATTTTTTTACATTTAAATCATAGATCTATTACTTTGACAAAACAATATCTATTTCCAGAAACAGTGTCTTTGTTAATCTGAATGATCCAGTGAACATGCTTTTGTAATAGGGAGCGTTCCTTCTGAATTAATTCTTAAGAAAACATTTGAGATCTGTAATTTCGGTGAATTTAACTCTTTAAAGAGCAAAAAACGTCTTTGAAATCTATCAGGATTAACAACATTAGGAGCCGGGGACTTAACTGGTTCTTCAGTCAGTGTCAAAGGTTTACCTTGCTTTTATAGGGTGACCCCCCCCCCCCCCCCCCCCCCATCCCAGCTCCTTAAAAGTGTGTTAGTTCTATTCAGCTCTCTGTTGAAACACTTATACCACCATTTAGGAGCTGGAGCCCCCTGTTAACCTGCAACTGGACTCCTTCTAGGTGAGCAGTAGGTCATCTGGCCAAACTGTACGTGGTAGGTCACTTGCTAACCTTCTCGGTGATCATCCGTAAACAGACGGCTGATGCCTCGTACGCCGGCTCCTGGGGCATCAAGTAAATATAAAACATGTGCTAAACTAGTCAAGCTGATCCTTCCCAGATGCTTGAGTTCATCCTGATGAGTTAAAGGGTATAAATGAAGGAAAAGGATCAACAGTGGATAGAGGGATTGGATGTGATCATGCTTTACCACGCAGGCTTTATTCCTCCAAACACAGAAAACATGCAGCCTGCATTAACAATAGGGTTTCACAGACAGTAAAAGTCAGGGGCTCAGGACAGAGGTAAACTGATCCTGGGCCTGTGCCTAAAGTCACCCCAGCGGGTTCTCATTACAACTCGGAAAATGAGACACAGCTTGTCAGACCCTCTGGTCCATCTGTCATTCGTTGTTCTACCCCCCCCCCCCCCTTCACCTTCTCCTTCCTGTCTTCATAAAGAGTCGAGGGCCAGACGATGCTGTCAAACACAATCACACAGTGTACGGCGCAGGTTCAAAAGAAGCGTCGGCTGAAATGTTGGAGGAATCAATTTATTGGATGTTCATGAAGAGTCCACCATCAAAGCCATCAGGGTTATAATGGGAACCAGGACGCATGCATTTTGAAAAGTCCACTTTCTTACTTGATCTTGATTTTCAAAGATTCTGTGCAGAAAAGCTAAGTAGCTCCATACAGGAGATGTAAGGCAAATGACGTCTGACCAGAATAAAGGAATGGATAGGTCTAGCAATCTTCTGTACTTATCTAACTGGTAACATGTTGCATTAGAGGCGACACGGACAATGAATTGATCCTGTCTGTGGAGCACAAGTCTAATATAGTTTATTCTCCTGTTCCATTGGTCCACTGTGTTTTCACTAAGAGGAAAATGAGCACAGTGTGTAGCATCATCTCGAAAGTCATAGGATAGTGCCAAATGTCCGTTAAATCTCAGTCGTCTGAAATCATTATTTATTAGAACACAATAAAAAAGATCCATTGTAAGGAGCAGGAGTCTTTACCGATCCTCCAAGGCCCCTCGACTGCCAACTGAGAATCAACCCTACAGCTCTGAACATTGTCCCAAAGTGCACTAATGAGCTTGTTAACTTCAATCACTCCTTGTACGTTGACATTTGGGAAAGAATTTGTCCCATCCAACAGGAATTAATCGGATTAGAGCTCGAGTCATATAGATGCTCCCTGCTTGGCCTAATTGATGTTCCCATTGAACAGGTCTAATTGACTCAGTGTGGCGGCTCAGAGCAGCTGTGGGATACGACGTGTATGAGAAACATGGACGTATAGAAGTGGTCAAATATGTGGAGAGGGAGCTAGAGCCTTTTTCTTTTCTGTTGAATTAAGGCATCGACATTTGAGGTTGTATAGGTTTTGGAAACATGTTTCTTTCTGATCAGACTTCCTTTCATTTGTTGTACAGATAAAACGTACACAACTCATACACTGTATATAAAGATGGGCGACATGACGCGCACCCAAAAGTGAGGCCAAAACATCTTGATCGCCCGAATCGGGTGATGCCAGACACTTGGAATCTCACAGAAATTCACAAGATACTTCTTCTTCTCCTTCAGTTTTTGTTATGGAGGATGGCAAACAACGTTTAGGTGCAACACCACCACCTTGAACTGGAGTTGTACACTCGCTGCACAGGTACGCAACATCCGGTTGGTGGCGCTTGCTGGTCAGCTCGCTCTCATTGGCTGTTACAGGTTTCTGTCTCAATCGGTAGCATTAAGTTTATTTTGTATACCCCCCACACTTCAGGATTATTGGGGCAGATAATCTGCACCAAATGACCTAAATCTGCCCAATTATCCTCCAAACAAAAAGCATCAAACACACACAGGTGAAAACAACCTCTTTGTTTTAATTATTAACTCTGAGAGGTGGTTTGAAAAGATGTGTGTATTTTCAGATACAGGCTTATAGTTTCCCACATTTTCTGTCTTTGTGCTAAGCTACGCTAACCTGTTCCTGGCTGTAGCTTGATATTTGCAGCACAGATTCAGCGATTAGCTCTGACAGCATTGTGAAGGCAAACCCACAGGTGTGTGATTATTTCCGGAACATTGAAGACACGTCTCAGTATCTAAAGTCTGAGACCTCGTCCAGGTCTGTGTCACAGGATCCACAAACAGGCAGGTTTATGCTCCCAGGATGTTAGTGTGACGAGCAGATCCTTCATCAGGGCCCTGCTCTCTGACCCCTGACCGATACCGAATCTGGAAGACTCACACTGTGAGCAGCTTTACAACTTCGACTAAAGTACGAGCAGCTCTGCAGCCACAGGGGAGTCTTCTGACTGACCCGTACCTGATCTGCACCCCCTGTGGAGGAGTCGTGCCCCCGGCCACCTTCACACATTCCTCGTTAAGAAAAGGATGTTGCTGTAGTTTCTCCCCCCTAAATTATTAAAATGAGCTTTAACTGAACGAGAATAAAATATGTTATTTAAAAAGACCTTGATATCGTTGAGGGAAGTTTACTGTGCTGGTTTTAAGTCACATTCTGGCCCACATTTACCAAAGTGATATTTTGAACTAGAATTTCAATACAAGTGAAAGTTCTTCTCGTTTACCCTTATTAGGAATTTAACGATCATTAAACTTCTAACAACTAAAATGCCTTTAAAGGGACGGATGTAACTTTATCTGGTGCCAGTAAGAGAGACGGCATCCTCAGTCAGATTGAATCCTTTGTTCAAGCACTTTTCAAAAAGAAAAGTGTGCATTTTAGCTTACAGATATATGTGTATTTGATTTGTAATTGTATACTTCACTGTTAGTTATAGTACATAGTTTGAAACATCTCTTATTCAAGTCTTGTTCTTCTTATAGCAAAAATGTAAATCCTAAATTGAAGTATTTTTAGAGAAGATTGATAAAAAAGACTATTATTAGGGTACTACTTAATATTTTTGTTTTGAAATAACAATTGGTTTGTTTATAGACTGTCAATGCAGATGATAAAGACAAATGATCTTGAAATAACTGTGTGTGAGTGCGTGTGTGTGAGTGTGACTGTTTGTGTGTGTGTTTAACTTCCTACGATATGTTTTGCGTGACATGAACAAATTGCAGCTCTGGAAGAAGTCACAGATCATTTACCTTTTGGCAGTTTGTGTTGTGAAATATAATCTCACATAACTTCATCTCAGGAATTTGAGGGTTACAAAAAAAAAGTAAAACGAAAAACCCACCCCTCTAAATTTTAGTGATGGTGGAAGCGGGCGAGCAAGTGACCCACAGTGACCCCTGGAATACCAGACGTGGGCTCAAGTGTAAATAAAGGTTTGGTATTCATTCACAGTTGCGACACCACAACAAGGACACATTTTATTTTGAAGTAACGTTGAAGTGTGTGTATGTGTCTGGAACAAAAAACTGACTTTACACCGAGTTCAGCTCAAACTCTGGACAAACTCTACTTCCTGGTTTCACCTCTGATTTTCACTCTGAACCAGGTTTTGACTCATTGCTTCTTTGTACAGTTTCCAAATGGAGCAAAGCCATCAAATTATAATTACACGGTACAGAAAACAGACCTGCAATATAATCATTTGTCATTTCCCCAATTTTTTCCTTACACTACAAATAAGACGGATAACTCCATTTAACTTAATTAAATGTAATTTGGGGTAATTTTATCCAGATACATCTGACCTGCCAAAAAATACACACACGCACGAGAAGACTGAGTTCGGACTTTATTGTTCTCTAGGAAATTTAAATGTGCTGAGGGATGAAAGGCATCTAGATTAAACCAGAAGCAAATAGCCCATAAAATGATATTTGCAGTGTTTAATATCTTTATCTGCTAATATTGGCAATTTCACAAGAAAAAAGTTGCGACTTTATCACAATCAGGTCTTAATGTTATAAATAATATCTCCTGCTGCTTATTTCAATTGTTTTCTTGTTTCTTGTAATATAATAACTTTATCCTTGTAAATTACAATAATTCATATAAAATCATGATATAAAGGAAAGTTACACAAGGGACAGAACAACATGGCCTCTGTCCAGAGAATCCCAAGAGAATAGGATTGATAAGCTTGCAGCGGTTCTTCACTAAGTGTATTTTCCTTTTGAGTATCATATTATCCCTTCGTAGCTTTTAGCTTTTTCACCGATACTCTCATCCCCCAAGAGATTTAATCGATTCCAATTGTTGCTTCACAGTGAAAAACGTCTCAAACCGCTGCTTCAGCATAATCTGCTTCTCTGCCGCCATTGCATCTCATATTCTACCTGGAAATATGGTGAAACAAGTTGCTTTTTGTGTCATTCACAACCATCACAAACAAACAAGTTGCACTAAAAGATTGTTAATCAAAGTAGCGACAAATGAAAGTTGAGTTTTGTGTTTTTTCAGGATGCTTTCCTCCCCAAAGGAACAAGCTGCAAACAGAAAACTGAAAATGTTTTACAAGTCATTTCCTAAAGAGAACCAGACCAGTCCGCCTCAAAGCAGCTGAATATGCGCATCTGTTTGTTTATGTTACTGCTAGAAACTGTGCTTCTGTACTTTTCATACTGTTATACAATGTCTGATAATCTTATTCCACTGGGCCACCAGGTTTATTTTACAGCCACTTTCCTCCATGGGAGCAAATGCTTTTGTAAAAGCGCCAACCACCGATTGTAATTTGTCTCGTGGACCCTCGAACATGTCATCATTGCTTTCCCGTTGTTTTCATTAGTGGAGGGCCACATTAAAACCCCATGCGCCGAGTTCTCCTGCGATGGCCACAGAGGAGCGCAGCCTGAGTGTGGTCGGAGGGAACCACCAAGACTTTTACTATCCCTGAACCCAGTCCCAGAAGCGAGTGGGTTCGTCCTGACTTCCAGTAGCGCCAGTGCCTTGTGTGTTTCGTTGTAATGGTGTGCGGACGCAGACGGAACAGGCCCGGGGCGACGCACGTTAAACCTGCAGAGTCCCGCTGAGAGGAGGCGGAAAACAACCGGCGTTATCCCAAACTCTTTGGGGGGACAGATCACCGCACACACGCTTGAAACCAGGCCTCGCATTACCTAGATGATGGGTCCCCTTTAATGCCCAGGGCTTCTCCAACCACAGCAATCGCACTAAACGGCCTCCCTCCAAAGTGCTTCTCCTCTAATTGTTTGACATTCTGCTTGTATTTGCTGCAGAGGGATAAAAACCTCAGCCCGCCACGAGACACTTCTGCACACGAGCAGACAGTAAACCCACGACAGAGCTTATCTTTCTCCGCGGCCTCTTAATCAAATATCCTTCAAATCTTCGCTCGGCAGTCCTGGTTAAATTATGGCGATGGCACCATATTGACTTATGGCGTTCCAACCAAAACATGGTCCTGGCTCTGCCTCACAGTGCCAGATGTGACGTAGGCCAGATCGGATTTCACAGCCAGTGTATACAAGCCTCGGTATACCATTCATTATAATGTGTGTGGGTTTCAAAGCTGCTTTTACAACTGGAGGATTAAACGAGACCTGCTCAGTTTCTTGTTTGTTGAAGAAAATTAAGGTTTTAAATTCGAAAAGCAGTTTTGGAACAGATGAAATAAGATTTAATTTGAAAATGGCATTGGAGGTATTGGGATTTATGAAGTTTAGAGGAAGCTGAAGTTTGTTGTTTCAGCATTATTCCATTCTATTTGCTTAGCTTGGCTAATCACCTCTGGGCTCTAGCTTCTGAATATTAAAATCATAAACCTTGATAAACCTTGAACATAAAAATGGTTCCCACTGTGAATCCATCTAAACAAATAATAACAACAACATTTGCATGGGGAAATAACGTTTTGTGAAGTGAGGGCTTCTCATAGAGCACTCTTGTATATGGAGCCCATATAGTATGGTGTCCCTGAAGCGTCTTTTCAACAGGAAGGAAAAACCGACAAAACATGTTTGTGTTTACGTAATTTGTTCTTTTTTTCCCCGTATTTGTCATTGTGTTTTGTGGTTTTTCCACTTCACGGCCACCATACCATACATATGTCTGCTATAAACAGCCTATTTCTACACTGTATATAACCCCCACGGTGTATACAGCGTCTCACTCAGCACTGTATATAAGCACATTACAAAGCGCAGAGTCCCATTCTTCTTATAGTCCAGTGAACTAAACTGTTTAAATGCACACATGCTTTATGCTTCTACACTCTGAGGAGTATTCTCAAAGTGAAGGGATTAAATGAACTCCACATGGGACACTGTGCACACTTTCATAGGCCTGGGAACCCCCAACGCACACACACACACACACACACCATGACTTCAGAGCTTCAGAGGTCATTACATCAACTTACATTAATTTCCTGGAAGCTTGCACTAACCTTAACCATAACTACTTCTTGCTTACCCCAACCTTAACTTTAAAACATGTTTTAATGATTTGCATGTTATCCCTATAAGGAAGACAACTCTCTCACACACACACACACACACACACACACACACACGCACACACACACACACACACACACACACACACACACACTGAGCTTTTCCGTCTGTCTCCCACATCTGTGTCCACGGCCCTAATTGTTTAATACCGTTCCCGGTTCGACCTCCCTCTGCAGCCGAGGCTCTAATGGCTCCAACAGAAAGCCGAGGCCCATGGACGTCGTCAGCCGGAGCAAACTGAAACAGATTTCACTGGTCAGCCGGTGAACTCATGCTGCACATCACCTGTGTTTATACCACGGCCAATGTGGCTGGTTTGTGTATATATACGTAAGTGTGCGTAATGGATGGTGGAGTGGTTCGGGGGGGACTTTGCTCGTGGCTTCTGCAGGGGGCTGAGGGGGAAAGGTTCTGGTCTGTTTGTTTCATTCTGTCTGTCCTCCATTTATAAAAACTGTTGAAGACGGGCACAGGAAAGATAAAAGTCTCTTTGTTTTTGCAGATTTTCTTTTGTTGAGTGGAACAAACACAAAGAGTGGAAGCGCTGAGTGAAAGGCGCCGGCTTAATGAGCCACATCCCTCTCATTCTATATTCTTTGCTTTGGCTTCTCCTTGATTCAGACTTCATTTGAAGGTCAGTTTTCAGTCTGAGTGAGGTTCTGACCAGAGCTTGTGATTCAAAACAAACGGTGGTCACACATTTAAAACCAGGACATTATGGATTGGCCTTCTTGTTGACATCTGGGGACTCTTTCCTCTGTCTTCCTTTCCTTTCCTTTCCTTTGTCTGCCCTTTCCCTGGTCTTTCTTTTGCTTTTCTTTCCTTGGTCTTAACTCTCCTTGCCTTGGTCTTTCTTTTCCTTTCCTTTTCTTAGTCTCTCATTTCCTTTCCTTGGAATTCCCTCTCCTTTCCTTGGTCTTTCTTATCTTCTCCGTTCCTTGGTCTTTACTCTCCTTCCCTTGGTCTTTCTTTTCCTTTCCTTTTCTTAGTCTTTCATTTCCTTTCCTTGGTCTTTCTTTTCCTTTCCTTTCCTTAGTCTTTCTTATCCTGTCCGTTCCTTGGCCTTTTCTTTCATCTCCTTAGTCTTTCTTTTCCTTGGATTTACTTTTTCATTTCCTTGGTCACGTACTTACTTACCTACTTACTTACTAACTTACTTGTGTCAGAATGTTAACGTTGGAAAATCCTCACCTCTTCCTCCTCCTCGTGTCTCCACAGACAGAAATGGATGGACTCTTTTGGGTCCAAGCTGTCACTGCCACCTCATCTATGCTGTGTCCGACGCGGTTGTTTGAACCTGAGGTTGGGGCATAAATCTCCGTCCTCAGGGCCAGCCCTGACATTCTGTTCCCAGACGGTGCCCCCCCTGCTGTGGACTCTGCCCCAAAGAGGCCTGGCATCTCAGCCAGACTCATCCATCACAGGAGAACCAGGCCTCTTGTGCGGGGAGCGGAGGAGCCTGTGGGGAGCACCTGCCCTAGCGTTTTCACCTTGTGGATAAAACTGCCCCCGATCCCACTTCAGCCCCACCCCAGCTGCTTTCCTCAGAGGTCAGAGGTCACTTGAGGGTGTGAAACAACTTTGCATGTCCAGAGACACATTTTTTTTTAGGCTGACATTCACACTCAAGTCTGTGGTCAAGTCTATTGGGCCTCACGTTACAGGCAGGTGAAAGGTCGAGGTATTATTATTGTTAACAGAGGGCCACACAAGCTAGAGTCAAAACATGGAAATAATCCAAACCAGGGACACAGAGCAAAGAGTGAAAACAACACCTTCAAGTCATTAGACATTTAAATCCTTCAGCCTCTGACATGGAAGAATACAGAGCGCCTCAGAAAACAGACCAAAAGAGCGTTAAAAGGAAAAGGAGATCTGCTCTTCCAATCCGAACAGCGTTTACACAAAAGAACCGTACTCCTCCATCTGTTTCATATACTGTGGCCAAAAAACATCACTGATTTGATTGGAGCCAAATGTGATGCTTGAGGCTCCTTCATACATCCAAAGACTGTTTGACCCTCCTTCTCCTGCCCAACACCAACAAAACTCCCCTTCCCTCTCACCACTGTGCTCTTTCAAGGGTGTGTGTGTGTGTGTGTGTGTGTGTGTGTGTGTGTGTGTGTGTGTTTGTCTGTGTCTGTGTATTTGTGTGACTCATTGAGCTGAGCTGCAGAGTAGAACTGTCAAGTAGCATTAAAAAGAAACTCAGTATCGTAAAATTGAACCCAAGGACAGTTCTCGAGTAAATGGACGAAGTTACCCTCAATTACATGAACTGCAGCAATTTTCAGATATTTACTCAACAAAATTGCGTCGGACATTTTCGTGTACTATGTCCTGAAGTCCAGGTGAGAGTTGGTATCTGGGTAGAACATTTAGGAGACAGGATATGTCGTATAAATTGCGCTGCAGAAATCATGTGTTTCTGTTTGTAGGACGTTGACACAGACGCTGGCCTGTGTCACTAAAAACTTTTCAAAGTTGATGTTTTCGTTGTGCATTCATTTTTGTTTCCTGGATTTCATTGTTGTTTTAGTAATTTTTACTGCTCTATCACTTATCTCAAAATGTTTCTAGCCCACTGTCTGTCTGTTGGTTTGGCTTCTGGTTATTTAGCACTTTGTAAAGAAAAGTGCAATATGAATAAAGCTCATTATTATATTATATTATTCAGCTCCTCCGGAGAATTTCAGGAAAGTGTCCGGAGTTCAGTGAATGTCTAAAAGCAGCTTGTAACATTCTATGATCTAAAAGTTTGATGTTGTTTTCATTTCAAAAGTTCCTCTTTTAAAATTAAAAAAACGTTTCTCCACAAAAAAATCTCATAAATATTCATATGTGTATGAAAGAAAAACCTTGCATCTGAAAAAGATCTCCCAAGCAGCGAGCCAGTTTCTACACGCTGCATGTTACCATCCCCACTTCAAACCCCTGTTTCCAGCTCTCAGCTATCCCACATCGTGTCTGTATTAATTTCCATCAGGCGCAGCAATGCACTCTGGCAAATATCGTCCCACACAGTTGTCAAACATCTGAAAAGCATAGAGAGGACGTCCCACATGGTTCTGATCAGAACAGAGGTGAGCTATGGTCACTGAGCAGTTTCCTCGTCCTGCTCTGCTTTGGTATCTCTTTGTTAAGGTTAAAAATATCTGGTCTATGAATAGATGCTGAAAATAAGTTCCCCTTTTATTAATAAATCACAAAGGTTAACTTTTACTTTGGCTGTCAAATGTGCCACCACGAAGAAGGCTCTCTGCATGACGCAGCGTAAATCAACTTAAAGATACAGTTTTAACGCACAATTGTCTCCAGGCAAAGTCTGTCCAAATACTTTAAGAGTATATCATCATTTAATATCAAGATCCTTGGGACTTTACTTTGAAAAACCGTCAGACGTCAACAGTGGTTTTAATATTCAGAGAACAGATTCTCCAACTCTTGAAAGTAATTAAGGCAAGAACATTTTATTATTGTGACAATCGGGAGGCAAACAGTTGATTTTCCTACATAACATTGTGGCAGCAAAATTTGAGTAATGCTTTTTTTTCTTTGTGCTTTGGCAAATTAACAAATATTAGCATGTCAAAACACAAAGATTGTTAATAAGGCAAACTTTTCTACTTGCTAAAAATAACAATATTAGCATTAAGCTCACGCACTTAACTCCAGAGAACCTACAAAAGTCAAAAGTCTGCTTACATAGATTTCTAAAGAACTAATAACAAAAAAAAATAAGTTGTTCGTGTGCGAAAAGCAAAACTCGGGAGAAAGTCTGGACCCAATTCTGAGGACATCCTCCGGAGTTCACGTCTGGACACGGCCTATGTGCGGTCTCAGAGCTGCTAGCATAGTCTTGTTCCCACAAAGGCCTGGTTCCATTTAGCGGAAGAAGCATAAATTCTCCAACGTTAAGTGTTTTCCAAGAACAATCAGCCACACAAAGAGTTTGTCTACATAAAATAGGAAATATGTTGACTGAAGCTCTCTAATCAAAGAATAGGTAAACATTATTATGAATCCGATCGGACATTGACGTCAGCTTTCTGAACACAGTCTTCAATCGGCTTCTTGGTGCTATGGGTATTTCAACTGTGACCAGGAATGTATTGAGGTTCAGAACCCGCCTCTCGGTTGGACCGAAGACCGTAGAGCTGCTATTTCTCAAGTTTACAGGTAATATAAAACTACGCTCAACGTCAATCTGGTTTGAACACAGAACGCTATAGAATGACCTGATCATGCTGTTTTCATTTTCCAGTCTACGTACCATCTTTCATCCTACAGGACTTCAGAGGATTTGATAATAGCTTAACTTGCAACAGGTAGAATTTTTTGATGAAAATCTCCTGCTACAAATATGTCTTATGCGTAGAAGGCTTCTTTCTTTCTTTCCAGTTCGATGCAAGTCTAACAATGTGGCGCACATCTGGCACCAAACAACATAATTTGCATTTAAAACTTCCAGTTGAGCTCAACACAAATTTATGTGTGACATCACACACAGTAAACAAGTCGACTAACAATTTGTATAATTGAGGACAAATAAGATTCTATTTTAGGGTCCACAGGAAACTAAGCAATCAATAGATTGTTATGATATTAACCACCCTGACTGCAACTTCCTCTCTCTGCCAAGTGAATGGAACCCGAGTTCCTTACGCGCATCATATAGATATGAGCCAGAAATCACAGAACTTATGCATAAGACCGCAATAGAATGTAAATTGGAATGAATATGAAATCCAAGCCGGGTTGAGAGCCCAGCTGTGTTTCATTTGTCGCTCTGCCTCCTCTTCCAAGTGACTATCAGACGGGACTATCAGATGATAATCTTTCCTTCTTGCTCTGGAGGTAAACACGGTTCAGGGGGGAACGTTGTGAGCTCACCGCTCACCTCTGGTCAAAATAACAAATGCTGTTATAAAACTGATGTCATCACTTCCTGCCGCTTGTTTTCTTGCTAAAATTAACTCCCCTTCTTTTTTACCTAAGCAAATGAGGCTCTGTTTCCCTCTGTATTTGTTTGTCTGTTCGTTAGCAGATTTATGCAAAAACTACTGGACTGATTTACCACAGAACTTGGTGGAGGAGTTCAGACTTTGTCAGGAAAGAGCCCATTCAATTTTGGTGTGGATCCAGAATAGTTGGTGGATACAGGAATTTATTTTGCGAGATGGGATGTTTTTCAACAATATCGTTGATATTTCAGAATAATTCATGGATGCACTGCGTGTTCAGTGGAAGGATATTCATGAGTGTGTGCAATTTGGTGTAAATACAAATAAAAATCCACATCGAGGGAATTTAAATGTGGTTTCATAAGTGGAGTTTTGGGCCTTGGCAGAGGAATGCACTCTCTGTGTAGCCTCCAGTGGTGTTTGTTTGTGAGATGACGCAAAAACGACCGAACTGATTTCAAAAGACATTCTGTGGAGGGATAGGGCATGACCCCGAAGTGGAGCCAAATAAATTCCGGCGCGGATCCAGGAGTCTTTTCTCACTTTGTCTAATGTGGCCAGATTGGATGTGAGCCTTCACCTAAGGCCTTGTCGGAGGTATGCAGCCCATCTACAGCTTTTTTACATTTGGCACATTATTTGTAATCAAATTAAAGGACCATACAGCAAACTAAGGCTCATGTGCTATTAACACATGAATACTGTGCATGGGTGCAGCTGGAATGAAGGGAGGGGACCAAGCAGCTTATTTTCTCCTGGACCTCATATCATGTTAATGTGGCCCTGCTGAGGATTTCACAGAGAATAATCTAAAGCATGTATTGAACACAGAATTCAATCCAAAAACCTTTTTGTCTTTGTGTAATTGCCAAAGAATATTTTTGTACTCAGCAGTGCCTGACCTCTCTCTGCAAATTCAGTTGCCTGATTGTGTGACAGGCAGCAAATGATAAAGATCCACAGGGCAGCTTGTGAGAGGGGCGGTTGAGCCGTGCACCGAGACACGGAAGCTTGTATGGTCGGATCACCTCGTACGGCGAGAGAGATCTCTTCCAACGCCGTGATCCCGGGGCCAAGGACCTGCTGAAATCACAAACACAGCAGAGCGAGGAGCCTTTCGAAGCCCACTTAGGTGCAGGGGAGAGACTGAGCTGGGTCAATAAATAATTACGCACCTATCAGCGGCTACATGCAGGGCACACTTGGCTGGTATGGCTCAGGGCCTGGGTGTTTATTATTTTTCATGAAACTATCTGATAAAGACTTAAGCTCCTCAGCTTCCTCGGCTTACATGTTCCCCCGAGGGCAGCACCATTTGGATTAACAGCAGACCAAGTGGAGCCATGTTGAATCACTTTGTGTTTCTTTACTGTTTTTCAGGGAGAAGCAGAAATTCTTAGATGTTCAGGTCACTGTTCCAGAGGGCAAAAAGGAAAATGTCTCCACAAGCCTCCTCTTACAGTAAATAACAGAAGACAAACCACGCAATGACGCTGGATAATGAGTTGTTTTATGATTCATCTGTGAGCAGAAGTGGTTGGGGTTGTTAAAAACATCTGAAAATGCTGATGAACAGTGGTATCCTGATAGCCATGCTGAATTCCCATTTTGTTTCACTTGATTCATTCCTATTTCATATTTGAATCACGGAAGATGTGGGCATGCGACTCCGAGGCAGAGATTTCGAATCCTCAAAGGGGTTTAAACCTGAAATGTTCTCCCATGTGACTTTGCTTTGCGACAACATCGAAGAATTGTGGAATTGATTCCATGACCAAAACCAATTTCAGGAGACAGCTCATCAGAATCAACTTTTATTTCTTGAGCCAAACTAAGCAATGTGAAGTTACTGAACTATGGAACTAAAATAATGGTTCCAACAGTTACCTCTGATTGGTTAAGATTTATGTAAATTATCTATAATGACACAGGGAGCCTATAGGGGAATATCAGACTGTTTATAAAGATGGACGGCACCTCTCAACTTCCCCACTCTGAAAAAGTTGAAGCCAAAATAACTCTGAAATGGGGGCTGTCATTTTTCTTCTGGTGAATGATTTGGAGCCAGTAGAGGTTGTGGAGTGGAGGCTGATCTGTGGTATCAACACAAGCTTTACCAATCATTAGCCAGTCTCAGCCGCCAATCATGACGTTTCAAAATATTCTTACTTTTTATGCCATTTACCTTGTTGTCTTATCATTGTCTTGAAAAGTTAAATAATCCCTGACCCTAACCCTAACCCTTTTTCTCATATAAAGATATCCTGTCTCTGAATATGACATACACACGAAATGAACAAATCATATCACACAAAAAAGGTTTCTTTATTAAAAATGTGATTGGGTATTTATTAAAATTACAAACTCATACATTTTCCTGGATATTTTACATAAAGTGCTGTTTATTGACGCAGTGTCTATAAACTACAGTTAACACACTTAAACACAACCATGAGGGACAGAGAACATTTCTGTCCATGATGACGAGAAGTGAAACAGAAAGAATGGAATATGCAAATGTGAAAATGAAATGAAAATGTGTCACAGGTCAACATGACAATATAATCCCATTCCTTGAATTAGTAATAGAAAATAGTTGTGGTGAAGAATCATTTTTAAGCATTAGTTTTCTCTTCTAGCTGGACAATAAAATACTGAAATTAAGAACCGCCCTAGATTGAAGGAATAATATCAAATAAAAGTTCTGTTCATCATTATATAATATAATATAAATGTGTCCAGATTTTAAAATGCAGTTTTCTTTTTATTGTTCCAGGAAGATAGACCAAAGAACAATGCTTCTTTTCTTTGGTTATTAAAGTTAAATCCGTTTAGAGGCTGCAACCGACTGCTTAAACAAAGTGTTTCATTTTCTGCACATATGTGTGTATACGTGTTAACAGTAAAACATTCAATAATGAATTGCTCACTCGAACATCTGCTCTTAGTCTAAACGCTGCTTTATAAAATTTATTGCAAGGCTGTGTTCCAAATATTAGTTTTATTACAGAAGCAAGTTATAAAATCAACCACAATCAGTTATTAAATGACTATATTACCTCCATATGAAAGTTCTGTCTGGTATCACCCCTTTGAGTCTCAACCCATGAAACCCACGGGTCCAAAACCATTGACAAACTGGGACAATTAAGGGAATAAGTCCTTTTACCCTGAACAAGACTTGAAGTCCCCAAAAAATGACTAAGGAACACACCTTCAGATAGTGAATGGAGTTCCAGTCTACACCTGTATTTCTGCCTCCAATAGGCTTGCAGTGTGGGGCCCTGCATCAAGTCTGATCCCCCCCACCCCAGTGTCAGAGACAACTGGGGAGGCACTGGGGGTCCTCATGGTGAGAGATGACAGTGATGGAGAGAAAGTCGGTGTCATGGCAGAAGGTGTAAGTCCAGTGTTATTGGCTAAGGGGGAATATGCATATCTGCGGCAGGAGGACCTCCTGCTCAGGGTTGGCACACGGCCCAGCTTTCGTGTAGGAACAGTCCTGATGCCAGGCTGAGCCACCCCGGTTATTAAAGGTGGTGGGTACATGAGACAGCTGGATTCCGCTGCAAAGTCCTCTCGACCACCCTGAAGCTCCTCGTCAGGGAGCATACTGATATCGCTGAAGACGGATGCCAGTGTCTGGTAGTTTGGTTCCCAGTCCAGTAGGTAGTCCCAGGTGTAGCTGCCTTGCATCTGCTCCTCTAGGCCCAGCAGCGACGAGTAAGAATCTGCAAAGCCATTGGCTTCAGAGAGGGCAGCGTATCCTTTGGTCCCCATGTTCTCCTCCATATCCCTCACCCTAAGGATTGCAGGCAGCAGCCCCTCACCCCCTCCCTCTTCTCTGAAGTGGTGGAGGCTTTCTGTGCTGGCTAATCCTGAGACAAAACTTTTATTAATTGATAAAATATGCTCTGGCCCTACTTGGATCGAGTGGCAGGACATGTTGTCTCCAGGTAAGGCAGAGTCTGGGATCTTCATGCCTTTCACAGATGCTTCCCTTTTACGACAGGGGTAGTCATTAATCCATTTGATCTCCTGGTCCTCAGCCGTCTCACCTTCTGCTGACCCACGACCGCTGGACTCAGACTGATTGTATGGGCTTGATACGTCGCTCTTAGTCACCACAATACTGGGCCGTTTAATCTCTTGAAGAGAGATTATACTTTGGCTGCTGGATCTGCTGAATGAGCCTGTACATTGGTTCAAGTTTGAGGCAATGGCAGCAGCCTTCTTGATTGCAGTTTCTTTAAGCTTGTACCGGAGAACCAGGGCCACGAAAATGACAAGAACGAGGAGGAAAGTGATTAATGACACACTCAGACTGAGCATGTGTGCATCCAGGGGAACCCCGGTCAGTGCCTCTGCTGAGCTGGAGATGTTGACAAACACCAAGCAGGTGGTGGACTTGGAGCCCAGTCTGGGACTACTGGCAGATACCACCAGCTCCACCATGTCCTCACCGGCGTGGCCTCTTCTGCGGAACACAGGACCTGACACAAAGATCGCACCAATTGATTTGTTCATTGAGAAAAATGGCGAGGAGTTGACCAGGGAGTACTGCACCATCCCGTCCACCCCGCCATCATAGTCCATCGCCATCACATAACCCACCGTCTCTCCCTGCTGGACATTTTCGGGCAGCAGGAAGTGGTACTGCTTCTGGGTGAAGACGGGACTGAACTCATCCACTCCGCTGACGGTCACTTGCACTCTCACCGTCGCTACTCTGTCTCCTTTGTCCCGGGCCTCCACTATAAAGCAATACTCACTCTCGCGCTCAAAGTCAAAGGTCTGTCTGGTGAGAATGTTGCCCGTTAGGGGGTCAATAGAGAAGGCCTCCTTCCTGTCGGGGCTGCCGCTGCCATAGTCCATGAAACAAGACGATGTTATTGAGTAGGTGAGCTGGCCATAGTGCCCCAGGTCATTGTCAACGGCAAGGACCGAACAGGCGTGGGTATATGCCGGAAGATTCTCCAACACAGAACAGTTAATGGTAGGGAACACGAAGTATGGAGTGTTGTCATTTTCATCCAGCACTGTGATGAAGACGACCGTAAAAGCAATGTTGTGTTCTTCCGATGAGTCACCGCCGTCAGATGCTCTAATAGTGAGGGTGTATTTTGAGTCCTCCTCATAGTCAAGGGAGTGGTTGACGACCAAAAGGCCAGAATGAGGGTCAAGCTTGAGGTGACTTTTGCTGTTCCCTGAGATAATGTCATACCGCAACAGGCCGTTGGTTCCCAGGTCAAGATCTTGAGCACTGACTTGCACCAGCCTTGTACCGACTTGGCTGTTTTCGCTCACATGTGCGTGGTACTCGATGTTCGAAAAGACAGGTGCATTGTCATTGCAGTCCGTCACAGTCACCATAATAACGGCAGAGCTGTTCAGTGGAGGATGTCCTCGGTCAGAGACGCTGACGGTCAGTGCGTAGCTCTCGGTGGTCTCACGGTCTAATGGGTTACACAGAACAAGTTTTCCCAAATTCTTCATCTGATTTTCAACTTGAATCATTTTCACTTCCAGGCAGAATCGCTTCTCCTCATTTCCCCTGATGATGGTATAGTCCATGTGGGTATTCTCGGGGCTCCAGTCCTGGTCGTCTGCAGACAGCGTCAGGAGGATGGTGTCTGTGTGGGTGTCCTCTGGGACAGTGAGGGTATAGATGTCCTGGTGGAACAGTGGGGCATGGTCGTTGGTATCCAGAATCAGTATGTCAATGGAGGTGACAGTGGAGCGGATGGGGTCGCCTCCATCGCTTGCTTCGACCAGAAGGTGGATCAGGTTGCTGTGAGTTATGGCCTTTAGGGGCCTGTTGGTGAAAACCGAACCTGGAACACATATATCAAGGGTAAATGTCTTTAGTTTCAATGATCATTTTTTACATGAGAAATAGATTCAATGACTTCATAATATTGTTAATAGTGAAGAACCGTTTCACTCTTTGTTGTTGTTGTGCAGTGTTGGCTATGTGTAAGAAAGGTTATTTGGACAACACTGTTTGGGGTTTGGCAAAAACGTAGTTACAACTTAGAGCATTTAGCAGCGTAGCTTGTTCTCATAGGGGTTGGTGGAATAACCCAGAAACACAGACACTAAATTTAAGCTTAATGCTAATGCTCTGTGTCAGCTCGATGTGAAAATCCAAGTTTGCCTCAATAACTTTGTAACGTGATACCTCAATGATCAATTATTAAAATATAAAACGCCTTTAACCGGATATTAGTTTCTGCTTCCGTGGGAAAAGAGACTTTAGGTAAGAACGATGTAAACGTCTCAAACTCATTTGAATTTATGGTTCACAAATATACCGATTTTTTTTCCTCTCCAGAATAACGACTTTAAAACACATCTGCTTTTATGAAGAAATATTAATGATGAAATCAAGATTGCAGCTTTCATTTGACGCAATAACACAACATAATTTCCTGGAGTACAATCAAATGAATTCCATGTGCAGCCTAAGAGAGAAAAATTCCTTCTTGGATGATTATGAAGTGTTTGTCCATCCAATTTATTTTTCCACTAGATAATTGCCACTTGAACTTTCCTCCAGGACGACGATATTCACTCTGAGGCTTTGTTCTAAAGCAGCAGCAACATTTGTTCTTTGTGAAACACGGAAAAACTGAAAGGTTCTTTACTTCTTGATGGTACGAAGAGAGCCTCCGTCCACATGGATACAGATTTCACTGTCCATTTGTGCTCCTCACCACAAAACAGCACATATCTCAGATAGTAAACCTTGAGGCTCAAATGTGGTAGAGGTCCAGAAATCTCTCATGAGTGCAAAAGACTGGCCGGTGCTGAGGATTGCTTGTTTGGATTCAGCTCTGTAGGACTTCAAAGCCAGATAATAGGACAGGCATGACTCATTTAAAGCACTTTATCCTAGATTTAAAAAATATAAACAATGGAGACATACACTGCTACCGGCGGAGGGAGAACTCCCGGTTAGCTCAGAAAATGTACTGTGTATGCAGAGCTGCTCATAACACGGCAAAGACTTTCTCTCTGCCCATTTGTTTGGCCTGGGCACTTTAACTTTGGTATTCATAATGGTTTTCATACAGAGGATAAGTCAATGAAATATGAAAATCAGACCAGCAGACAGTCCTGAGTCAGGAAACTTGTAAAGATTGAAGTAATGTCTCTGACAGAAGAACTTTCCCTTTATATGTTTTGCACCTACTTTCTATTTGCTATCAGTGGAATTCACATCAGAGTTTATGGAGGATTTATCGGCAGCTTAGACATTCTTACCATTGTTTGGCTGGATGTAGAAGCCCTGTAAAGGAGAGGAAAGCAGTCGATAGGTGATCTGGCCATTGAGTCCAGAGTCTCTGTCAGTGGCCAACACCGACGCAACTAACGTGTCTGCGGAGACCAACTCCGACAGCTCCACCTTAAAGAGAGAAAGAAGAGATTGATCACATCTGCAGCTGAATCCTGATACAATTCAGTTTCCTAAGGATTTGTAATTGTATTGAATGCTTTCTCAATGGTAAATGATCCATTAATGTTTTTAAATTCTAATTTGTAAGAAGAACTTTTGAGTTGCTGGTTTTAAGAAAATCTGGTATGTGTATATATATATATAACATCCTCCAGTTTAACTTATCTGAATTTTTCATGAAGAATAATGAACTGTTGCTCACTTATTCTAAGAAAAAGAACTGCAAATTATCGGGAAGGAAATCCATTAATCAATTAATTAATTAACTCATTATCAGATGTTTGTCATGAGGAGGTTTTAATAATGTCTTCAGTGCCTCTGGAATTTTCGAGAGTCTGATTAAATAATCGTGATGATGTCATCCGCATAATCTTGGGTTGTGATATAACAACCATGGCATTTAAGAGGCAAAACATCTGTTCCATGACAGCAACTGAGATTGACCCATACTTGAATGAGTTCACCAATTTAGAGACAACATACCTCTTTCTAATAAACATCAATAAAGTGTCACAGCTTCCGCCATCTAATAAACCATCAAAGTTCTTGAAACGGTTAAAAAATGAAGAAAGATCATTTACATTCCTCTTTCATGGAGGGACAATCTGGTAATCAGAAGGTTATTCTTATTAACCAACTTAATATAGCATTAAAAAGTAATCAATTTAACATGAACTACCATACATGAATCCAGGATACTTCAGCCCTTGTTAGAAAGCGGCTTCTCGTGTCATTTTATCATATAGTACAATTGTATTTGTGGCTTGGAGCCTCCGACCAGCCGGTGTCTAAGTCCTTTACTTTTTACTGATGAACAAACCCTCAGTACCTGGTAGGAGACCTGAGTGAAGATTGGAGCATTGTCATTGACGTCAAGCACTTGAACTGTGACCTCCCCTGTAGTCTGGTGGACGGTGTCGGACGCCCAAACTGTCAGTGTGTACTCCGTCTGCTCCTCATGGTCCAGCGCTCGAGTCAGAGTGACCACGCCCGTGTACCGGTCGATTGCAAAGGGACTGCTGGTGCTGAGGTTGTCTGTGAAGCTGTAGGTGATGGTTGAGCTCAGGTCCACGTCGTTCGCTGTCACCTGGGTGACCATGTAACCTGCCGGCAGATCTAGGAACGAACAGAAAATGTCAATGGAGGAGCAGGAGCATCGTAAATAGTAAACATGTATCATTAGAACCATTGAGGGTGAAGGGCTGTGAGGTTTGCTCTTACTCTCGGCTATAAGCACCGGCTCCATGGGGGGAATGGCGGGGCTGTTGTCGTTGACGTCCACCACCTGGACCCTGATGGTGGTGGTGCTGCTGAGTGGAGGGTTCCCCCTGTCTGCTGCCTGCAGAACCAGCCTGCAAGACAAAGGGAGCAAACAACTGATTGCATGGATAGTGTATTAATTTATAAAACCAAATTTATACCCAGGCATATTATTTATTATACTAATTACAGTACTTCTATTTATTGAAATACTTTAACTACATTCTGAAACCACTGATTCAAATTTTATTTCCTCTGAATACTGAATATATTTTAAAAAGCTTGAATGACGCAGGAGAACATTTGATTAGTTGGATTTTACCTTCTCAGAAAATGTGAGAGTCTGAGTATTCACAGTCATTATGAAACTGAAACTTTATATTTGCATATTTAGGCCAAATAACTATACATTACATTTGCTTGTGAGAGCTTTATAATACTTTAATATTTTTCTGATTCTTAAAACATTATGCTATAATGATTTGTGATCTACTCATAAGTAGGATTCACACACTGCTTCCCCTCATATAAACTAAACAAAATAAAACTTTTATAATCATTCACCAACTACAGCTCCCATGTTTTTATTTGGCTTAAAATATTCATTAGACTTTTTTTTAAATCTCATTTGACCGACCAATTAAAGAAAACAGGCAATGGATGGGATACTGGCTCAGCTTTGTAAATTAAACCTTTACTAAACTGATATAACTCATTCCGGTCACACATCCTTTAAAAGATCACCTCATACTGTTTAATGTGTGACTTCAGCGTACTTGTATGACGGAGTGATCTCGCGGTCCAGAACAACATTGGTAGCAAGGATCCCTCGCACCGAGTCCAAGATGAAGGCGTCGTTGAGGTTCCCGGACACGATGGAGTATTCAATCTGCCCGTTCTCTCCACTGTCAGCATCAGAGGCAAACACCTGTCCAATAGGAATATAGTGTGAATAGGACCGAATATCCAATCACAGCAATATGGTGGGCGTTTCTGATGAAGGGGGCTTTTATACTGAGGTTATACCTGCATGATGTAGGTGTTGTGCACCTGCCCCTCCCACACAGCGGTCCTGTAGCCGCTGTGTTCAAACAGAGGGGCGTTGTCGTTGATGTCCAGCAGGGTGACGGAGACCCTGCAGTGGGCCATCTGCAGCCCGTTGTCAGCCAGCACCACCAGCTGGATCTCAGGGCTCGCCTCGAAGTCCAGAGAGTTGTCTTTCTGCAGCCGGATCTCCCCTGCACCAGGGGGGAGGGCGAGAGGGAAACCCCAGAGAACAACAGTCAGAGCAGGTCAGGGCCAAGTGGGAAGTTTATTTTGAAATACAGCACATTGTTATGACTCTGTCAAGCAGGTTATGATTTGATTAGCGTTTGCTCAACAACTGCTTAACCGATTTTCACAAGACTCTATGGAAGGATGCAGTGGAACCAAGTCGGGGAAGAACCTGGAGTAGATCTAGATCAGAGCGAGTTTATGAATGTTTAGGTGACTTATATTTTTTAGCTTGCGCAAATCATTTTCATAAACTGAGCATTGGGGGCCATTATAGTTTCATTTTAGTATATTCCAAATTACATCATTAATATTTAAATACAATCCTATAACTTTTCATCCATAAAAATGTGTTGACAGAAGGTTGAGGATGTTGTGGGAAGCCTGAAATTCAGCCCTGTGTTGGGAGAACAGTTTGTATCACAATGTCTGTGTCCACTAAAACAAGCGTCCAAAAAACGTTTTAAAAATAATAAAATCAGGAAGGCACAAATCATAATACTTTAGGAAGTACTTGTACACAAACAACCAGATCAAACTGATAAGTTAAAAGGACATTTTTACAGAGAGAAAAGGAAACTAAGAAACTAAAATGTTTTTCGTTATTTCGACATGAACAATGACTTAAAATCAAGTTATTCTCTGGAAACTCTGGAGTTAATGAGAGTTTCCATCTATTCACATAACTTGAATAGTGAAAGCAGGACATTCCTGCAAAAACACAAGAAGAGGGCTATCTACTCATCACACTGCAAACTAGGGACACACCTTTCCCATGTTTCTCACCTGTGTGACGGTTAATGGAGAAGACGTGATTCTCGTTGCCACTGAATATGGTGTAGGTGATCCTTTGTCTGCTGTTGGTTTGGTCGCTGGCCTCCACTTTGGCAATCCAGGTGCCTTGATGAAAAGAGAGTGGAGAAGTTGATGAGGTTGTTAACGGTATCGAGTGGAAAGAGAAGGAATAAAGCTGGTTAAAAACCTACCGGCTCTGCTGTTCTCCTTGGCGGTGCTGTTGTACACCTTGTTGGTGAACTGCAGTCCTTCATGTTCTCCCTTCAGGTGGATGAAAACCAAGCAGGTGGAGGTGAGAGCGGGTCGTCCTCGGTCCGAAACCTCAACCTGCAGCTTCCTCCCGGAGAAACCTGCTCTCACTCGTCTCCGCAGTGAAATCTCCCCTGACTCAGCGTGGATGTCGAACAGGTTTTCTTCATCGGACAAGAGGAAGTGTATCGTCCCGTTCTCACCCTGGTCTTCGTCTCTTGCCGTAACGGTGGTGACTATCTGGTTCGGGAGAGTCCTCATGGAGACCCAGGCATTGATGGGATTCTGGTCACACACCGGCATGTTGTCATTCACGTCCTCCACCTGAATGGTCACAGACGCCATGGAGCTCAGAGGCCCCTGGGTGCAGCCGTCCGTGGCTACGGCTCTGAGGGTGTACTCAGCCCGGCTCTCTCGGTCCAGAGCCCTGGTGATGCGGATCACTCCCGTGGAGGCGTCCACAGAGAACGCCCCCTGGCTGCTGTCGTCCGTCAGCGAGTAGGTGATGTCCCCGTTGGACCCCTCGTCGGGGTCGACGGCGCCGACTCGCAGGACCTCAGCTCCGACCGGTAGGCCCTCGCTGACGGAGGCGTGGTAACTCTTGCTCCTGAACAAGGGGATGTTGTCGTTCTGGTCCAGCAGCAACAGCTGGAGCTGGGTGGAGGAGCTGAGGGGGGTGGGGCCGTAGTCCCGGGCCTGGATGTTGAGTGTGTAGTTCTGCTTTTCCTCACGGTCCAGGAGCTGCGTGGTGCTGACGCCGCCCGTGTGACTGTTGATGGTGAAGCGACCTCTGTAGTCGTCACCTGAACGGAATCACAGACAGAAATTAAAGGATAAATCTGGTTTATCACAGCTAAAATAACTTCTCTCCCCTTTGACGAGGCTTATGCGAAATTACAACTCAAAGAGCAGTTGCCTGTGTGCCTTACCTTGTATGGAGTAGTGTATCGTTCCATTTTCTCCGTTGTCGGGATCGGAGGCCTGGGCAGTGTGGACGATCCCGGGGGGCAGGTTCTCTGGCAGGCTGATCTGGAAGGACGAGTGCATGAACTCTGGAGGGTTGTCGTTGTCGTCCAGCACAGAGCACAGCACCGTGGCCGTGCCCGTCAGAGGCCGCGTGCTGCTGTCGCGAGCTTGAACTGAGGAGAAGGATTCACACGTTCACTCAGTGTCGTCCAGCAGAACAATGCAGGGAAACATTGGGGTCATTTTGATTTCACAAGAATCAATTTCCTTCTATTCTTTTTCTTCTGCTGTAAGGTTACTGTGACTTTTGACCTCTGAACTCCCTTAGTCTAAGTGCATTTTGTTGCTTTGTTACCCATATTCACTATATATATATATATATATATATATATATGTATATGCATATATATAAATACCTCCACTGGTAATAAACTGTATATAATAAAGCCAAGAGTATTATTATAGTCAGATTAGATTCTTCAAAGCTATAAAGATTTAAATAAAGAAAATAAAAAACTGTCAACATGAAGTATCCTGCGACAGCTTTACTACTGAAAAGGAATCAGCGTTTTATTTCTTTCCAAATTCATCTGCCGCCAGAGAAAATCTCCCCTACATATTTCTGTGTTTCCCAGTAAGCCCTGTGTGTTTCAGGCACAACTTGAACTTGTCCAGTCTTTTCCTGGTATTTCATCTTCTTATTAAAATTGAATTGATCATCGCATTGCGCACTGTAAAAACATTATGATTAAAAACATCTGAAAGCAGTTCATCACTAAACACGGCTGAGTGGCTTGAATGTAATTACTGAGAATGCCCACGAGAGAGTGAAAGCAAACACTCGGTGCAGTCGGTGCAGTCGGTGGAGGTTAGACACACGGAGCACCAGCCGGCTGGAACTCCACTTGTTTCCACAGCGTAAATCAATCTGCTGAGTAGCAGGAGGCAGATGTGAGTTTGGCTGTGAAGCGCAACAAGAGAATCAGAATCACAGCAGGTTCAAGTTTGATGGAGACTGAACACGACAACTTTGCTTCGTTTTAGCTGCTTTTTTCATTTTGTATTCAAAGTTTTTATTGGTTAGCGCTGTCGCCTCACAGCCAGAAGGTTCTGGGTTCGAACTTGATGTAGGACCAGGGCCTGTCTGTGTGGAGCTTGCATGTCCCCCCATGTCAGAACTCCGGCTGCCTCCCACAGTCCAGACACGTGCAGGTGACGTTAATCTGAGACTCTAACTCTGTTGGTTTGAATTGTGATGTTTGAGTGGTTGTTAGTTTCTACGTGTCGACCCAGTGATACGCTGACGAGCTGTGCAGGGTGCATCCGGCCTCAAACCCAACCTACGTCCACACGTGCGTCATTTCTGTTTGCAAAGACCGAATGATATTGGTTTTAGCAAGTCTGACTGCACAGACCATGCGAGTGAGAGTGTGTGTGAGAAGAAGAGTGGAGCCAGGAGGACGTGAGCGGATCAATCTGGATACGGGCTTGTAATAAGATTTTACCCCCTTCAAAAAATACAAATATAAATAAATCAATATGCGGTCGTAAATCTTGATATTGTGGTGGTGGCCATAAATAAATCAAAAATATGGGAAACATATGAGAAGAGAGAAAATATTTTAGTATGTTTGGTTCATTGTGACATTGCAGTGAGAAAGAGGGACATCAGGTCGGTCCTTCAATGTGATCTGAATGAATTGTGAGTGTGTTGCGAAGGACAGTGTGTGTTTTTTCACGTGTCTCACCCCTGAGGGTGTAGTGCTGCTGCTGCTCCCTGTCCAGGTAGGAGGTGGTGGTGATGAGGCCGGTGTAAGGGTTGATGCCGAAGAGCTCGTAGCCGGGACCCGGCAACAGGCTGTACCACACCACGGCGTTCTCCTCTGAGGGACGGACACAGAAAACTGAACTTATAGAACACAGGAAGTGGTAAAGCTTAACAGAAACTTAAGGAACCATTATGATATGTGACTGTCATCTTTATATTTGATATGATGAAGCAACAACTAAGATGATTGCATACTTTCATAACAGAATCGAACGGTTGGTTTTAACAAAAATCTACACATCATAAAGCAAATTCACCACATCAGCTTTAAACAGGTCATAGACCAGTGCTCTCATACTTCCCTCTTCTATAACAGTGACAAATAAACAGAAAATAGATATGACAGAAGCTTTTAAAGCAAAACAGCTGTTTGCATTACATTGTAAAGGTGTAATTAAGTGGTATGTAATAACTAAGGTGCCGTACATTACATAAGGTGTAATAACTGTATGCGATGTTTTCTGCCTAAATTTTGTCTGACTCCAGAAATCCTTTATTATAAAACCTTAATAAATTATAAATGAGACAATATATAACATTCATGAGGAAGGATTCTATACGAGGGGTTTCCTGATGACGTTTGCATGATTTTAATCAGAACCAATAAAGAGTGTTTTTCTTTTCTTTACATTAGCTCCGGCCCAGAGGTTCAGTTTAGCACCTCATCAGCCGGGTTCATGTTTCTGACCTTAAACCTTATCTGACGGTCAAATTGAAAACAGAACCAGGAGGTAGAAATCCCACACCGTAATGTGTCACCTCTGGAAGCTGACAGAGCTGACCTGTATCTGAGCCCCGCTGCTCTCATGCTCCTCGACTCGAAACCACACATCAACCAATGGAAAGAAAAAGTAAACATGGTGGTGAGGTTGAGTTGAGTTTAGTTTAGCTGCTGCTGCACAACAATCTTTAACTGGAGAATGAACAGATGCGTATTCATGGATGTGAGACCATTTGAAAGCTCTTATTCTTTGGTTCAGAGAAAAGGAAGAATGACTTTCTACACAACAAGTGTTGAGTCCCAATGAAACCTGTAAGTGTCTTGTTGGATAAATGGTTTGTGTGTTGGTTTGTTTGTCAGCTGGATTTAAACAAATCCGTCTTAAGGAATCTTCAGGTGTGAATCCTCACAAAGACGGATCCAGGAACTATTTTTCACTTTCTTTAAAATTGCAAGATGATGATGATGATGATGATGATGATGATGATGATGATGATGATGATGATGATGATGACTGTGTGCAGCTTGAATACATTAAGGAGGAGTGTTGGGCCTTGGCCGAGGTATTCACTCCAGAGTTTGCTCTTTTCAGCGTGTTTAACTTCATTTGAGTATTTTTATCAGTGCATTTCATTTTAAAGAAAAAGTCATGTGACTAAACTAATAATTGTTGTGTTATATGTCAGGTTTAAGTGTTTTAATAAGTTTAAGAAACATGAGTTGAGTGAACACTTACAGAGGCCAAGAGCTTTTGTGCCTAAATAAGTGAGTTGTATTTTTTTGAAATAACTTTGAAGGTACAATTACAAATAGAATGTGATGAGTATCACTAAATCATATGCATGTCAATGTTAAAGAGAGTGAAACAAGAAATCCTGGATCCGCTCCCTTGATTTATCTTTAATTGAATGGCCTCTTTCTTGGCTCATGTTTCATCCTTCCACCAAGTTTTGTGGAAATGTGTTTAAATCTGTTCCGCCGTTTAAACGTGCCGACAAACACACAAACGGACCGGGGTGGAAACACAACTTCCCTGATGGTAATAAGCTGATCAACACACCAAAGTCTTGTGTGTAACTGCAGTACTGTAGCGATCCTGCGTTTTACAAAGGTCTGCTGTGACAGTAAAATGAAAATTCCCCTTCAAATACCAAAATTGCCTGTTTCCTTCTGACCCCAAAGAACGAACAATCCTTCTTGAAGCACAGAGATCCGTCGAAACGTCTGGACATTTCCTCAACTTAGTGAAACCCGGTGTAAGACAGAGGGTAGCTGTCACACTCGCTGATAGTGCACATCTCCTCTGACTGACTCGGACACATGGGAACTGGACACAGAGGCACCAAACAATGGTCATCTTTTGGGGGGGGTGTTGAATGATAATCAAAAAAGAGCGGTGGGTGAGCGGCCTGAGCTGCCAGAGCGGGCGATTCGAGGAGACGGATGAAAACACGACGCTCTCTTGGCACAGATGGCTTGGATTATGGAAATAATTTCGAGACGGGACCTTTTTTCGATTCTCCCAGAGGAGCCACGTGCTTGCTGTTGTTGGACAATTCTCACCCCCAAGAATGTTCGCTCACGTCGACACCCCCCCCCCCCCCCCCCCCCGCCCTCCTCCAGCATCGCAACCCCATGGCTTCTAGAAGGAGTCAAGTACTGTCAACACCACGAGATGAAATGGGACTTTTCCGGAGGCCCGGTGCACAACGTGTTAAAATAAACAGGCCTGATGTGCAGATTTGTGAACGTGATTGGGGGTCAGATGAATGAGATTTGCTGGGATGTGCAGCAAAAGTAGCTTGAGTAGAAAAAACACATGCACACGCATGCAAACACACACACACACACACACACACACACACACACACACACACACACACACACAGAGCTCCTGAGGAAAAGGGGCAGATGTTTGGTTTGAATTAAACTTCTAATGGAGTGAAACAAAACAGATGATAACCTTGATTCACTGCAGCGCTGGAGTTTAACACAAACATGGCGGGTTGCTCAGCTCAGCTCACTGTCAAAGGGGGAATGTTGTGCTGCTGCTTTAACAGAGGAAAAGTGATTTTCTATTTTTTAACATTTAATTAACCAAGTTTTTGTTTAAACGGGTTTAAGATTTAAAACGTTTAAGAGCTGCAGAAAAGAGAAATAACTTTATATGTGTACAGTGAGTCTATGGGTTTAGAGACATATGCTGGTGCTGCCATCTAGGGACACAGGACGCACACTGCCACAAGATGAATGCTACAAACTGCATTTCATCTTTTTCCAATAACACCAAATCAGTATATTTAGGGGACTGATTTCTATAAGTGTGTGGCTTGATTAAATTCCATTCTTTCTATTACCTGAGTCCTTGTCTGTGGCCGACACTCTGACCACTGGTTCTCCGGGGTCTCTGTTCTCCGCCACACTGGCATTGTAGACGCTCTGACTGAAGACGGGCGGCTGGTCGTTCACGTCCCCCACCTCCACCGTCAGGGTCTGGGTGGAGGAGAGCTGTGGAAGGCCGTGGTCCACGGCACGAACGGTCAGGTGGTGGAGGCGCTGGGTCTCATAGTCCAGAGGAGCCGAGAGAAACAACAGACCTGGAGGAGTCGGAAGAAGATGGACTTGAACTTTAATGTTGATTATTGTGGTTTACTCAGTCAAAAATAATAACTTCCTAATGTTTACAGGAAGTAATATTTAAAGAGATACTGCTAATTTAAATATGTTTTTTGAGCTGTAAACTCAATCATATGACAGTTCTTTGATGAAACATATTGATGCTGATGTTAATTTCACATTTGAACCATCTCGGATCTTGCAGGGCCACTGCCTAGGTTAAAAAAATGTAATTATTAAACCACAGTTGGACAAATATGATTCAGTAAGAATATAAATATTATTATTTACTAGGTCAATATGTTGTTTTCTATTAACACATATATACAAACCTTATTATAAGGATCCCTTAATTTGTTTATATTTGTACTTTTAACAAAGTTAAGTCAACCAAAACAAACAGATACATCAGCCAGACCTACTTATCATAACTACTAAACTAATCTAACTGAACTAAAAAATACCTGTTTTCTCCTCTAGTGTGAAGAATCCATTCGTGTTTCCAGCTGTGATCGCGTATGAGACGAGTCCATTTTCCCCTTTGTCCCCATCGATGGCCACAAAGTGATGCAGCAGACTGCCCACCTCTGCATCCTCCATCACCTGAGCTGTGTCCACAGACACAAACACTGGTCTGTTGTCATTGGTGTCTAGCAGGAAGATCTGAGCCGTGACTGACGTCTGTCTACGCTCCTCCCTGCTCTTTGCCTGGTCAGTGGCTGTGACGGTGAAGGCAAAGCTGGGGGTGGTCTCTCTGTCTAAAGGTGCCGCCACCGTCAGGCTTCCAGTGCGAGGGTTGATCTTAAAGGGCACGCGTGGCGATGAACCGGGGTCAAAGGTCAGAGCGTAGTGGAGGTCGCTGTTAGGGAGGGTCCCGTCAGCGTCTCTGGCGTGGAAAGCAAACGCCAGTGACCCGACTGCGGCGTCCTCCCTCAGACCAAACGTCACCAGTTTATCAGGGAACCAGGGCGTGTGGTCGTTCACGTCCTCCACCATCACGCTGACCAGCACGGACACGTTTGCTCCAGGAGCCGATCCAACGTCTTCGGCTCGAACCAAGAGGAGGTACTGCATGGCGGACTCGTAGTCCAGCGGCTGGTTGACGTATATGTAACCAGAGGAGCCGTCGATGCCAAAGTGGACGCTCCCGTCCCCCTCAGAGATGGAATAGTGGAACTTCCCTTCATCTGAAACGCTGGCAGAGCCGACGATGCTGGCCAGCTCTGCGTCCTCTCTCACGGTGAAGCGCCGGATGATTTGGTGATCGCCGTGTCCAAACAGAGCCTCCAACCCGTGAACCTGCAGGAGAAACACACACATTCAGATATCCCCGTCTGCACAGTATCACACAGAGCAGAACACTGAAGAGAAATTCAATGAAGTGAATCATACGACTCATGTAACAGAGTAAAACCTTTGTGAACATACAGTACGCATCAAACAGTGTCATCATACCGAGTTCTAAAATGTAAAATGATCTTCATTCAAAGATAACAAATGTCTCTGCCATATTAACCACGTATAGCAATATAAATACAATAAGTCACAGGCCGAGGTTTCAATGGTTTGTGTGCAAATATTGTGTATTGTTTAGATGTCTCTGACGAAGCTCTTGATGTTAAAAGTTTAAAGTTATATTTTTTCCCTTCAACAGTGAAGTCTCATTGGCCAGAAATCTGCAATTCATCAAATACAATTCAAAATTAAAATACTGACTGTTAGCAGTTATGATGATTATATTGAATCAGTTTTGTAAGGAGCTCTGATCAACAAAATAAAGTTATTCAATAATAATACTAATAGAGAGAAGGAATCAAACATCATTTAACAAGTCAAGACTTATATTTAAGACATAGTTAATATTAAATGCATCATAATTGTTGCAGGGCTTCCATTTTAAATTAAAATCATAGATCTCAGTATGCAGCAGATCAATGATTGTACCTGTACGTGGATGACAGCAGTGTCCTCCTGAGACGTGGCTCCATCGTCTCTGGCCGTTACTCTAATGGTGTAGAACGGCTCCGTGCTGTGGCTGAAAAGCTCTGTGGTGCTGATGTCACCACTTTTACTGTCAATCTCAAAGTGTGTGAGATCATCAGCCTCAGAACCAGCTGAAAACAGAAGGAACTCAATGATAAACGGCATCAAAACACACGTGTCCTGTACCGTAAATTTTTATTTACTCAGGAACTCACCTGTGACCAATGAGAAGGAAACTGTTCCATTTTCTCCTGCGTCCAAATCTTTTGCAAACATGTTTGTCACCAAGGATCCTGTTGGTAGATCGGCCCAAATCTACAGAGAGGAATTTAGTCGAGAGCAAAAAATACACAAGATCACAATCATAAAAATCTCTTCAAACATTTACAGCTGTAGATTTGAGCCGGATGTCTTTTATGACTCTACATCATCAGTGGCGGTGTATTTTCCAGTTCTTCATATCATTACCACCACAGACTCACAACGTAGAAATGTGGAACCAGAAACGCACAGGAACCCATTTATCTGATGAAGATATCCTGTTGTAAATGCTCAGAATGAGTCATTCAAATACAAACACATTGTTATCTAGAATTTAAAATGGTTCCGTGTGACAGAAAAAGTCAAGTTAGGGTTGTCGCAATATTTTTCAAGTGGCCATACTTTTTTAAATATGACTTTGTTTGATAAAACTTTGAAAGAATTAGAAACACTAACAGAAATAACAAGCTCTGATATTGTGACTCTTATTGCCCGTATAGTTTATACTAACTGAAGATATGTCTCCTTCTAAAAGCGCACATTTCACTTCTTTTTTAATATATGGTATGTGTTACCATATAATAAAACTCTGAATTGTCCACAGGTTTATTTCTTGGTATTGTGGTAACACTGGGGGAGTCCGGGGTTGTGTCTTCAGCTCTCCCCATGGCCCTCAAAGGATGAGTGGTATAGATAATGAATGGATGGATGTGCTAAAACCACAAGAAGCTCCAAAAGACCTCTTTCCTACCTGCAAGTTGAGCTCCTTGCTCGTAGGCAGGTGTGTAAACTGCGGAGCGTTGTCATTGACATCTGTGACCAGGATCTGAACGCTGGCCGTGGCGTTGAGACGAGGGTGACCCTGGTCTGTAACCATCACCTTCAGGCAGTGCTGACTGTGCTGCTCCCGGTCCAGCGCCACCCAGTTGATGATTTCGCCTGGATGGGTGCAGGGAAGACATGTGACTTGAAGCCGAACAAGGGAAACGCAACATGACCCCAACTTGTCCCTGGTGCAAACAATTTACCTGTTTTAGAGTTGATGCGGAAGAACTTCCCGTCCGAGAGCAGGATGTAGGACAGCTGAGCGTTTTTCCCAGAGTCCTTATCCATGGCTTTCACTGTTCCCACCAGGCCTTGAGGCGACGCCCCCTCTGATACAGTGAAGAAGTAAACGTCACTGCTGAACACTGGAGCGTTGTCATTGATGTCCAGCACCAGCACAATCACTGTGGCTGTCACTGTGGCGTTCGCCAGCGAGGCGTCATTGGCTACGGCCGTCACTCGAAAACGATACTTGGATTCGGTCTCGTAGTCCAGGTTGAGGGACAGATACAACCATCCCGTCTTTGGATGAATGCGAAACGGAGCAGGAGGGAACCCAGCTTCAGCTTCCAAGGAGTAGGTGAGGCCGGAGTTCGACATGTGAGCTCCCCGGGTCCGGTGCGCCCTCACTTGGATGACCCTGGAATCTTTACGGTATCCCTCGCCTATCTCCACCTGGTAGACCAACGTCTCGAAGGCGAGGCTGTCCTCAGCAGCCGAGCGGTCCACATTGACAGTGAGAGTCAGAGTGGAGCTCAGGGAGAACTCCCCTTCATCTCTAGCCACGATTTCCAGGCTGTACCTCTGCTGATGATCCACCTGTAAACTCTGGTTTAACGTCACTGTCCCACGGTCAGGGTCAACAACAAATAAACCATTCCTGTTGCTCTTCAGGTAGTACTGCACCCTCCCGTTGGCTCCACTGTCCAGGTCATGTGCATGAGCGATGAACAACACTGTTCCTGGGAGAGTGTTCTGGGACACAGTGATGGAGTCACTGAGTTTGGGGAAGACAGGAGCGTTGTCATTGATGTCAGCGATCGTGATGTTGACCTGAGTGGTGCTGTACACGGGGGACGTGTTGGTGTAGGACTGAAGAACCAGCAGGGCGTACGGCTGTGACTCATGGTCCAGTAGCTCGGTGTTGCTGATCAGGCCGGACTTTGGATGAACTGAGAACAAACTCAGAGGATCGCCTGAAGAGATTCGGTAGGAGACAGATTCCTCAGCGTCTGTGAAGGCAAAGATAAAAGATACAGATTTCAACCGGCCAAACACAAACACTCAACCAACCAACCAACTAAACACAACCAATCAACAAACCAACCAACCAACCAAACACAACCAATCAACAAACCAACCAACTTAACACAACCAATCAACAAACCAACCAACTAAACACAACCAATCAACAAACCAACCAACTAAACACAACCAATCAACAAACCAACCAACTAAACAAAACCAATCAACAAACCAACCAACTTAACAAAACCAATCAACAAACCAACCAACTAAACACAACCAATCAACAAACCAACCAACTAAACACAACCAATCAACCAACCAACGAACTAAACACAACCAATCAACAAACCAACCAACCAACCAAACACAACCAATCAACAAACCAACCAACTAAACACAACCAATCAACAAACCAACCAACTAAACACAACCAATCAACAAACCAACCAACTAAACACAACCAATCAACAAACCAACCAACTAAACACAACCAATCAACAAACCAACCAACCAAACACAACCAATCAACAAACCAACCAACCAACCCAATCAACCTATGAGCCAACCAATCAAACCCAAGCAAACACAACTAACCAACCAAAATGTACCTAATATAGTAGTAACAGTTAGAAAAGAGAAACAAGCTTAAATATTTGTCTAATATCCTCTCTTACTAGCCTCAGATCCACAAAACATCTACATTATTTATGAACACTTGTGCGTTGGTGTAAATCCACAGTCACGTGTCGAAGAAACAAACAGTTTAACTTGCAGCATAATCTCACATGAACACACAGCGCACAAACACACACTCAGCAAGCAACATTAAGTAATTACAGTTGGTTCGAAGATCCCATTAATCCCTCCGAGTGTTTGTGCCACTTCAACAGTAACAACTGAGACAAGCAGAGAGCTTAACGCTGCCCCCCCCGTCCAACAGGTTCCAGTGCTGCTGCTTTAAGTTGAAGTGTTAATCCGTTAATTGATTAGACAACCTTAAATAACTGTCTAGTTCAGGGGAGTGGTTTGGCTGCTGAAGGGAGTTCATGGGGGTGAGTGGCACAAAACAAGTGGAATATGAAGGGATAGTCCAAGAAACCTGGGAAACCATCAGAAGAGAGAGGAGACTGTATGATTCACTGTTTAATTCAATATTAAGCAGAAAGCAACTTAAAATCCAGTTTTTACTTAAAATGTTGCTCATTTTGTTAAAAATAAAAAACTGCATCCATGAAACAAACACATTTAAATAGTAAAATACCAACAGATCTCTTCAGAAGAACAATGATATAAAATACTGCACCGCTCCACGTTTACGACTTCATCTTTGACCTGTAACAATACTGATAAAATATATTGTCTCCGGCTCTTTATCACCTGTCATCTGCCCTTGTGGCTAAAGAGGATTGAAGATTAAACTGCAGCCTTAGCCTCCTCATGTCTGGAGGGAGATTTCAACAATGACAAAGATCGCTCCATGTTTTTAATCACGATCATCTGTCGGGATAAATACGACATTTCTGTGTTGACGCACTGGTTCTTGAAATCATCTATTAAACCTAAACTGTGTATTTTTCTTTGAACTGAACTGTGTCGATAAGAAAGTTTTTGTTATAAGTATATAATGATGGTACATTTACCCTCTGCATATACGTATATACATAAACCAGCTGTTTGAATTACTTTGAACATGAATTCAGAAATGTTTCCTCTCGTAAAAAAACAAGCCAATTTCATTTCAATCAAGACTAAGAAAATAATCTCTCTCACAGTCCTGGTTTAAATCCACCTCTTCTATTTAAGGTTACATGAGTTTGCAAATCAGACATCTTTAAACATAATGTCTTGTAAGTGTTGATGTTCATGCATCAATATTGTTTTCATGTGTTTTGTATTAGAGGATCCATATAAAAACATGGTGTTAGAATAGAATGATTACAGCTGTGTCTGAACTCCTTTCCTGTATTTACTGTATAGTTCCTATATTTCAAGGGGATAAGTGACAAAGTATTTAGATGAACCAATACATTATTTTGAATGTGCTTTGTATATAAACTCGATTTGACTTGACCTGTGACCTAAATAGTGGTGCAGGTATCATGTAGTTAAGTGATTGTCACTGCCTGTATGAAGATGCAGAGAGATTTGAACCTTTTCACTGATATTAAGTAAAGTAATCTGATTACTCTTATACCAGTCTGTGGTATGTCAACCTCACACTCAGCTCATCCCAGACGGTCAAATGGGAAACACTCTCTCACCTGCCAGGTGTGTGGCCGCCACCGTCCCCACAGACGTCCCCGGCAGAGCGTCCTCCGGCACAGTGAAGGAGTAGCGTGACCTCTGGAACACGGCTGGAGCCTGAGCGCTGCGCAGGATGTTGATGGTGACCAGCGCAGGTCTGAGCGACGTCAGACCCCCCCCATCCTGCGCCGATATTGAGAGTTTGACGCTGGCGGCACCGAGGTGGGTCAGCGTGGAGGTCAGGAAGAGCATTCCTGCAAAGACAGTCCAGGAAATTCAAGTTGTTCATCAGGCTTTAAGCATCAGGACATTGTGATCTTTCATTCAACATTACAAATGGTCAAGGCGTCTTACTGAGATTCTAGTGAGACTAGGAAAACGCTGGTTGCAGCTTCTTCTCTATCAGTTTTGTATCAAGTTCAAGTTTCAAGTTTTATCAGAGCAATAAGTCAATTCAAATAAAATGCAGAGAGCTCAATACAAAAAATCATATTAAATACTTTATACATTCGAGGATGTAAAATCAAAGAATGAATTTCTAAGACAAAAAGTTGACAAAAAATGTCAAGATTAATTTCTAATGAAAATAGTTGCAGCTGTTGATGTGATTAAGATTTTAAATTTTTTAGTTTTATAGAACAGTGGTTCTCAACCTTTTTTCAGTGACGTACCCCCTTCGAAGAAAAAATTCTGCCGGGTACCCCCTAACCAGCCCAAAGCATTTTTGGTTGAAAGAAAGATGTAATGTGATTTATTAAGCCTTGTAACTAGACACATTCAAATTTAAAACTCCATCAATGTCCATAACATTGCTCATTTGTAGTGGTCTCTCTTGAACTATTTCGAAATAAAAAGATATAAAAGTAACTAAAGACTTTTATTATTATCTCAATATAAATAAAGATTTGTGCACCTCAAAATAATTATCAACTCTTTTGGGATCATAATAAAGATATGTTCTCAAACTGAACTCATGAAAACATATTTTTTTAAATATTTATCATCTTAAAATATCTTCTTTAAGCATCGAAAAGAATACTGACAGGTAGCTTGTTTCCGTTTGCTTTCGGGGAGGCTTTTCGCATCGTGTCTTGAGATGACCTGAATTCAGAAAGTTTCCTCTTAAAAAACTCAGGTGGCTTACCAACATGACTTCCATGTTTTGTCTGGAGATACCGCTGAAGATGTGGTGGCTTAATGGCACTGTTGGCTAATCTCTCCCCACAGAAAAAAACAAAAAGTGTAAATAACCCAATCTATGTTATTGTTAATATTATTGAAGTGTCTTTCTGTTATTTTATTGTGAAATATTTGCTCACTTTAAGGTCATACAATTTCATTTCCGCTTTTGTATTACATGCTTTTATTTTGAAAGGGTACCGGTAGAGACGCGGACTTCTTGTTATGAATCATTAACTTCACAACGGAAAACTTTTACGTTTTAGCGCCCCTCCGAAGAGGCACAAGCTCTCACGGTGTTGTTTAGGGAAGGCTCTCTGCTCTGGTTTCGCCTTCTTTGGTACTTGTCCCTCCGTGTTTCAGCAGCATTGTTGCTGCACTTCAACTCGACTCCATTGTTGAAGTTTTCAAGCCAGGTGATGACAGGTGATGAAAGGTGGCGTGTGCCACGTTGGGTCAAACCATCGGTATGGGGGAGACTCTGTTTTTTTAGGATAATTAAATTGAAAAGCCTACTGAATATAAAATTTAGTTCATGAACTTACACTTATATTTTATTGAATATTTGTTAAATAACAATTTTTCAAGGATTTTTGAATGGATGCTAATTTTAAATATATTCAAGTACCCCCTGGAGTACCTTCAAGTACCCCCAGGGGTACGTGTACCCCCATTTGAGAATCACTGATCTAGAGTAGCAGGGCTTCATCTTTTTGGCAAAATATATTGACACACAGAGTGTGAATGCTATAGCCCATTGAACAACATTTATTGCAGTTTTTGCACATACACAAACTAGGGTTACGTTGTAGCACTAACGGGGCCGAGCACAGGCAATTTCAAGCCTGTTGCGGTCGGTGAAGAGAGAGAGCGATCGATGACCAAGCGCGAGTCTCAGCATTGCATGCGTTTTGTGCTCTGTGGCCAGGATAAACGCTTCAATTCCTAGCCTTGTGTATATACAGAATTATCCCTACTTTTTTATATATTTCTACATTTATTCATATTTATTGTTTTACTATATTTCTTGAGCTGCTTCTTTCTTATTGATGAATCGCAGAATTTCCTCCGTCTCTAGATTCATGTTCAAGGACTTTGTGAGAGACTCAGAGAATCCAGAAAAAAGGGGCAGATCCAATTTTTTTTCCCCCTTTTTGTTAGCTAATGTGTGTTTCGACCTTCACAACAATTTCCCAAAAACGTTTTCAATTTGAATATTTAGGGGATTAATAATTATGATTGTGTGCAATTTGGTGCAGCTTAATTGAATTTACAGGGATTGTTATGAACTCTACTGAGGTGCTGTTCTCGTTGCCTACTTGTTGGTGTGTAGGACATAATTAATTTCTTACACTAAAATGTCAACGAGAAATTAACTTTTACTACATTAAAAACATTTGAGGGGAAAATGAGAGATAACTTGCTTTATGATTTCTATTAAAATAGTGAGGAAATGTCAGTTTAACAAACTGGCAAGTTACAAATGTTAATGTTCACTTTTTCAAAGACTGCAGCTCATGGTGATGGTTGGAGAAAGATCATCGTCTGGATTTAATACAGGAAAGTCTTGAATATGTCACACAACAGATTAATATTTCTCTGGACATAATTTACAAAAACATGACAATATGATGCCTAAAAATCTAAATCCTCACAATGATACTCAAATTACACACAATAGGTGTTTTAATAACGTATAATCAGGCATATTTAAGTGAGTAATGCAAACTTCTGCCTAACAGACACGTTCAAGGGCAGATGTAGCGGTTAGTTTCCATTTTGAGCCGTGATGAATCTAAAAGTCATTTTGAGACAAATCACTGATTTCTCTCTACCACAATGAAGCATTCTCTGGTTTCTCTGTCTTCTCCGGCAGCCCTGTCTCCTTGGGTTTGGGATCAGGGAAGACATTGGAGAGAACCTCTTCCTCAGTGAGCTCAGTTCTGGAAACATAAGGTTTATGTCTTTGGAAGACCTCATCAGCAGTAACCCTGAACTTCCACAGATTTTCTAGGAGAACATTCTTCTTCCTCTTCTCCTCCTGGAGCTCTGTGTTAAACTTCTCCTGGTTGGTTGCAACACTTTGGCAGACCTCATGATGAGAAGCTTTGAGATTTTTCAGTTCTTCTTGGAGAGAGTTCTTCTTCCTCTTCTCCTCCTGGAGCTCTGTGTTTAACTCCTCCAGTTTGGTTGCAACACATTGGCTGACCTCGTAATAAGAAAGGATGATATTTTTCTGTTCTTCTTGAAGAATGTTGTTCTTCCTCTTCTCCTCCTGCAGCTCTGTGTTTAACTCCTCCAGTTTGGTTGCAACACATTGGCTGACCTCGTAATAAGAAAGGACGATATTTTTCTGTTCTTCTTGGAGAATGTTGTTCTTCCTCTTCTCCTCCTGCAGCTCTGTGTTTAACTCCTCCTGTTTGGTTGCAACACATTGGCTGACCTCGTAATAAGAAGCTATGATATTTTTCTGTTCTTCTTGGAGAATGTACTTCTTCCTCTTCTCCTCCTGGAGCTCTGCGTTTAACTCCTCCTGTTTGGTTGCAACACTTTTTCTGACCTCTTGATGAGAAGCTTTGAGATTTTTCAGTTCTTCTTGGAGAACATTCTTCTTCCTCTTCTCCTCCTGGAGCTCTGTGTAAAACTTCTCCTGGTTGGTTGCAACACTTTGGCAGACCTCATGATGAGAAGCTTTGAGATTTTTCAGTTCTTCTTGGAGAGAGTTCTTCTTCCTCTTCTCCTCCTGGAGCTCTGCGTTTAACTCCTCCTGTTTGGTTGCAACACATTGGCTGACCTCGTAATAAGAAAGGATGATATTTTTCTGTTCTTCTTGGAGAAAGTTGTTCTTCCTCTTCTCCTCCTGGAGCTCTGTGTAAAACTTCTCCTGGTTGGTTGCAACACTTTGGCAGACCTCATGATGAGAAGCTTTGAGATTTTTCAGTTCTTCTTGGAGAGAGTTCTTCTTCTTCTTCTCCTCCTGGAGCTCTGTGTTTAACTCCTCCAGTTTGGTTGCAACACATTGGCTGACCTCGTAATAAGAAGCTATGATATTTTTCTGTTCTTCTTGGAGAAGGTACTTCTTCCTCTTCTCCTCCTGGAGCTCTGCCTTTAACTCCTCCTGTTTGGTTGCAACACATTGGCTGACCTCGTAATAAGAAAGGATGATATTTGTCTGTTCTTCTTGGAGAATGTTGTTCTTCCTCTTCTCCTCCTGGAGCTCTGTGTTTAACTCCTCCAGTTTGGTTGCAACACATTGGCTGACATCGTAATAAGAAGCTATGATATTTTTCTGTTCTTCTTGGAGAATGTACTTCTTCCTCTTCTCCTCCTGGAGCTCGGTTATTAACTTCTCCTGGAAGGTTGTGTGACTTTGGCAAACCTCTTGATAAGAAGCTTTGATATCCTCCAGCTCTTCTTGGAGAACGTTCTTCTTCCTCTTCTCCTCCTGGAGCTCGGTTATTAACTTCTCCTGGAAGGTTGTGTGACTTTGGCAAACCTCTTGATAAGAAGCTTTGATATCCTCCAGCTCTTCTTGGAGAGAGTTCTTCATCCTCTTCTCCTCCTGGAGCTCGGTGTGGAACTTCTCCTGGTTTGCATTGCTGTACTTTTGTATCCGCTCCAGCTCTTGCTCTGTTTTCCTTTCTCTGTTAATGATCATTTCTTTCATCTTTTTCTGTCGAAACAGCTCTCGTTTTTGCTCCTCCAACTCTTGGGTCAGATGGATCCTCCAGTGGTGCTCAGTTCTATGGTAGGCATTCTCCTTGGCCAGCAGGTCTATGAGGTAGCTTATCTGTTGAGTCATACCAATAGAGTTCTGCAGAATCATTGCTGGGTTTTGAATAGTCCCCATGTTTTGGTGAAAAAATCCTTCCATCACTGGTTTGATCTATTAGTTTTAAATAGAAAGTTAGAAGTATTCTTGACAGATTCCTGATTAAGTAGGAGTTTATCCCCTTCATCTTATTTTGCTATAAAGGACCTATCAATGGAACCTCTCAGATCATAAAGCACGATCCTTCGATATATAGAACATTGAATGTATCTTTAATCTTTAACATTAAAGAAGTTTTGTGATCTTTATGAGGAGTGTTTTTCCTTTACATGTATTTTTGCCAAACCAAACAGCGATCTTCTTCCGGAACATTCCATTTTTAGTCCTTGAGTTTTTTATTTTTACACCGTTCCTTCCAAAAGTCATATTTCATCACAAAATGAAATTTTTGGGGAAAATCTAGATTAATAATCATGGATTCCAGCAGTCCCCTAAATGTAGTATTATTATTATCATGATCCATGAATTATTCTCTGTGAAATCAGTGAAAATGTAAAATAATGAAACAAAACTGTAAATCCACAATTACTGCTGGTTGAAAATGTCTTAAATATGCCCAAAATATTACGCATCAAGTCTTCATTATGTTTAGCTATCTCTAAATTATTTTAATCTTCATATATATTTGCCAATATATTGGTATTTTGGATTTTTTACTCCCCACTATCAACATTGGCATCTGCACCACAAGTCAACATAGGACGGGCTCTCAGGTTTTTGTTTTTTTTGCGGACAGGACAGAGCAGGTAGATGAGTCGGTTCGGGTCTTAACTTAAACCCAACCCTAACCGTAAAACCAATTCTTAACCTTCAAACAGTTCTTTGAATTTGTGAGGAAAAGCCAAAATGTCCTAATAATTATGGTATTGGACCAAAATTTGGCCTCAAAACTATAGATAGCCATGCACAAGTTTATAATAATTATGAATCTGACCCTTGACAAACGAGATCCCTTGAAATTTCCACAGTGGAGGCAGCAGAGTGAGATTTGAGGCTCCGTCATATCTCTGATTTTCAAATAATCAATTTCTCAATTCTTTTAACAATAATTCATTGAAAGAAAAACCTGTAAATGATATGAATTTTCTTTAATTTATCATCTAGAGTAGCAGGGCTTCATCTGATTGGCAAAATATATTGACACACAGAGTGTGAATGCTATAGCCCATTGAACAACATTTATTGCAGTTTTTGCGCATACACAAACTAGGGTTACGTTGTAGCACTAACGGGGCCGAGCACAGGCAATTTCAAGCCTGTTGCGGTCGGTGAAGAGAGAGAGCGATCGATGACCAAGCGCGAGTCTCCGCATTGCATGCGTTTTGTGCTCTGTGGCCAGGATAAACGCTGGATATATAAACGCAAGGCTACAGAATTATCCCTACTTTTTTATATATTTCTACATTTATTCATATTTATTGTTTTACTATATTTCTTGAGCTGCTTCTTTCTTATTGATGAATCGCAGAATTTCCTCCGTCTCTAGATTCATGTTCAAGGACTTTGTGAGAGACTCAGAGAATCCAGAAAAAAGGGGCAGATCCAATTTTTTTTTGCCCTTTTTGTTAGCTAAGGTGTGTTTCGACCTTCACAACAATTTCCCAAAAACTTTTTCAATTACAAACATGACTTTCATGTTTTGTCTGGAGATACCGCTGAAGATGTGGTGGCTTAATCGCACTGTTGGCTAATCTCTCCCCACAGAAAAAAACAAAAAGTGTAAATAACCCAATCTATGTCATTGTTAATATTATTGAAGTGTCTTTCTGTTATTTTATTGTGAAATATTTGCTCACTTTAAGGTCATACAATTTCATTTCCGCTTTTGTATTACATGCTTTTATTTTGAAAGGGTACCGGTAGAGACGCTGACTTCTTGTTATGAATCATTAACTTCACAACGGAAAACTTTTACGTTTTAGCGCCCCTCCGAAGAGGCACAAGCTCTCACGGTGTTGTTTAGGGAAGGCTCTCTGCTCTGGTTTCGCCTTCTTTGGTACTTGTCCCTCCGTGTTTCAGCAGCATTGTTGCTGCACTTCAACTCGACTCCATTGTTGAAGTTTTCAAGCCAGGTGATGACAGGTGATGAAAGGTGGCGTGTGCCACGTTGGGTCAAACCATCGGTATGGGGGAGACTCTGTTTTTTTAGGATAATTAAATTGAAAAGCCTACTGAATATAAAATTTAGTTCATGAACTTACACTTATATTTTATTGAATATTTGTTAAATAACAATTTTTCAAGGATTTTTGAATGGATGCTAATTTTAAATATATTCAAGTACCCCCTGGAGTACCTTCAAGTACCCCCAGGGGTACGTGTACCCCCATTTGAGAATCACTGTTATAGAATATAATAAAAACTGTTGCACTACACAGACAGAGAACAAATAATATTCAGTAAATATGCAGATACAGCTATTAAAATTTTTAATTTTAAATGTTTTATTTTTATTAACCATGAAAATTAATTAAAACCGTTTTCCAGGCCTGATTTTAAAATTAACCTTGTTCCAGGTCAAATAACAGTTGTAGTAAATGGCTGCAAACCATAAAATGCATCAGTCAACTGTTTGTGTGTGATGTCAGCTCAAGAATGTACAGATTTACCTCACACTCTCGTATTAAAACAAGCTCTTAATCAAAAGAACTTCTGATTGAGTATTTATTAGCAACTAATTAATATAGAAACTCAATATATTATTGTATTTAGTATGACACTATGTCTGAGTTCTAATCTTATTTCACACTCGGCCTCATGGGGATCTAAAGCTTTGGGCTTTCTGCTCTCCCCTGCTGAGCAGTGACACTAACAATCATATCCTGGAGACTTACACAGAGCGAGCAGCTGTTTATCCCCGAGCACCGAGACGCTGTCAGTCACACACGTTACTTACAGACAAGGATCTGATACTGCAAGTCTGAATACAGCTGAATGTACCTGAAGCTCTCGTGTCTGTACCTGAAGCTCTCGTGTCTGTACCTGAGGCTCTCGTGTCTGTACCTGAAGCTCTCATGTCTGTACCTGAGGCTCTCATGTCTGTACCTGAACCTCTTGTGTCTGTACCTGAACCTCTTGTGTCTCTACCTTAACCTCTCGTGTCTTTACCTGAACTTCTTTGTCTGTACCTGAACATCTCGTGTCTGTACCTGAACTTCTTTTGTCTGTACCTGAACCTCTCGTGTCAGCACCTGAACCTCTTGTTTCTGTACCTGAACCTTTGTGTCTCTACCTGAACCTCTCATGTCTGTACCTGAACTTCTCATGTCTCTACCTGAACTTCTCGTGTCTGTACCTGAATCTCTCGTGTCTGTACCTTAACATCTCGTGCCCTCCTACCTGAACCTCTCGTGTCTGTACCTGAACCTCTCGTGCTCTCCTACCTGATTGTTTATCCAGTGCAAACAAACTGGACACGTCCCCAGGGAGGATGTTGTAGGTGACCTGTCCAAAGCTGCCAGAATCCCGGTCAGTAGCGATAACGGTGAGGATGTCTGTGCCCGGCTGGGCGTGGCTGCTGATGCTCACGGTGTACTCATCAGGGTTAAACACCGGAGCGTTGTCATTCAGGTCTTCTATCTCAATGTGCACGTAGGTTTGAGCACTCAGGCCGTCCTGCATATGGAAAAAGGTGAGAAAAGAAGTTTGGAAATTCAAGAAACAGATAAAAACGTGAAAAGCCGCAGTAAAAACTCTCACTGGATCTTCAGCTTTGATCAGGATGTCGTGAACCGTCTGTCCTGTGTCTCGGTCGATGTCCTGAGACACACACAGCTCTCCGGTCTGAGGCTGGATCTGGAAGAGCGGGTGCTCGTCCTGTTTGTCGAAACCATCGGACAACGAGTAGAGCACGGTGCCGAAGTCAGGGCTGTCTGCATCTGTGGCCACAACCTGAGACGGTAGACAAGACACAAATAAAACAACAGTTATAGATTCTACGCAACAAAAGTTTCATTGAACTATGAATCATAAATTATTGTTGGGGATCTTATTTGATTATAATCTTGTTTTATTTGCCTCTGTCCTGTTAAAAACTTTGTAAAGCACTTTCTAGCTTTGTGTTGAAAAGTGCTGTATAAATAAAGTTTATAAAAGGGCTCTTAGTCTAATGAGAAAACCTTTTCCAAATAATCATTATAATAAAAAAACATGTGCATTTGTCATTTGTTCCTCTTGGAGCAGGTTTTTGGTTTTAAAATGTTGCAAACAATAGTCGAGAAGAAATGTTTTATTTCCCTTTATCATAATTCATAGAAAAGTTGCAGGCAATCAATATAGTAAAGTTTACATTAGATTATTTAGAATAAAAATTTATGGTTTTGGTATTTTTCCAAAGAACCTTGAACCATATTGAAAAAAGCTTTTGTTGTTTATCCCTTTAAGATGTAAATGTAGTGTGTGTTTTATCCTTGATAGTAGCTGAGTCCTGTTCAACATAATAAAATAATAAAAGGGAGAGTGAGTGCGACTGGTTGAAAACATCAAACAAGCCTCGGACCGGACGGAGCTGCTTTCATGTGTCGGTTGCGTCCATGACAAGAGACACACCTTCAGCCATAAATATGATATCACCTTTATGAAGTGGTTCAGGGTCAAGGTCCAATCAGACGTGTAACTCACGCAACACTCACAGTACTTTCAGTTAACAGGATCTCAGGGACACTCTGGAGTCTGTTCTCGTTACTTATTTATACATATCTAATACATGTCTGAACAGCCATGAGTCGTCAGCATAGAACATCAGCTGAGTTTATGAGTATTGTTTGTAATCCTGATCATATCCTGTGACTTACTTATGAGGGTTTTCATGTTAATTTCAGGCTAAAAGGTGAATTCTCATAAGAATACTTTCTCCCTTTGAATTTGCACAGATAAAATAAAATACCTTTACTTTTAAACTAGTATTTATTATGACAACTATTATATTTTTCATATATGGCTGTAATTACATAAACAAACGTGAAACAGCGATTTCACATTGAGGATATAACACTAACCTACACTCTAAAAGAATACTAGTGCTCTGCATGGTTATTTTCCTCCACTATATGGAGGCCTCCTGTTTTTTACAGAACTCAATGTGTTGCCTGATTTTTTCAAATCATGATTTGTGCATTATTATCTGAAAACTAACCAAAATGCTCAATGACCTATGTTACATGGTTAAAGAAAGTGAAACAAAAACATTCCTCTTCCCCTTAATCTGCATCTGAGTCCAAATCTAATCCCGTTAACAGATAAACCAACAAACAAGGGGGTGAAAACATAATCTTCTTGGCAGAGTTGAGTAAATTTAGGCCTTAAAATTAAATTCCATATAACACTTATGTTTACAATACGCTCATTGATAAACACAACTTCTTTTGTAATGTGCTTCAGTCTGTACCAGGCAGCAGGAGCGTGGTGCCAGGATTCACATCTGTCATATCACGGCCACAGCGCTGAACTGGACAGAGTGAGTGTGTCTGTGTGTGTGTGTGTGTGAGGGTGTGTGTATTTGTTAGAACAGTGCTGTCTTTTGTGTAAACCGACTGAGGGCGACTTGTGTCTTTTGAGACATCAGCAATGAGACAGCACGAGATGTGGAGTGTCCTCAGCAGAGACTTTGCACCTCAATATTCAGGGTGAATTCAGGTCGGTTGATTTACTGATATAACTGACAGCAATAACAAGACGAAAAGCAAAACTATCCAAAGGACTGTGTGGACCAATAGTTCTCAAACATGTGACCCATGGCACAGGGCAGGCAAATCGGGCCACTGCCTCGGGGCCTGAGGAGAGAGGGGCCACGAGAATGGCTGACAATTTAGTTTGTTTAGTTAATTTAGTTTTATACTCTGATTCACTGCCTGGATGGATGAGATGTATCTGTCCACAAAAACTGTTACATTACTTCATTCAAATTGTAGAAAATATTGATATATTAAACTTTTGACAATTAAGGCCATACAATATAAGACTGAATCCTCCCTAATCCTTTAAACATGTATTGTGATGACGGCTGAAATGTCTGATAAATAGGGTCTGTGAGATATAGGCTAATAGGGTTTGTGAGGTAACATGTGTTGTCTAATCTGTGTGCACTGATCCTTCAAACACAACGTACTTGTAAGAAGCACCTTCCGATGGCCCCGTGCTCTGGTATGGACACGTTGTACAGCTGCTGCTGGAACACCGGCTCGTTGTCGTTGACGTCCTCCACCAGGACGGTGACTGTGGCCGTGGAGGACAGAGCCGGCTCCCCTCCGTCCACCGCCACCACCAGGAACCACACCTCCATCTGCGTCTCCCTATCCAGAGCTGCAGCCGTGGTGACCAGGCCTGACTCCGGGTGGATGCTCACCACACTGTCCTGGCTGGACTTGAGGATGGAGTATCTGACCTCCGAGTTGAGGCCTTCATCCGCATCTCGGGCCTGCATCTGGATCAGGGAGCTCCCCGGCGGAGCGTCCTCTGAGATGCTGAGGACGTACACGTCCTTATCAAACGTCGGGGGGCAGTCGTTGGTGTCGGCCACCCTCAGGAGAAACCCCGTCTCACTGCTCAGAGGTGGGCTCCCAAAATCTGATGCTCGAACCTTCAACTCATACAGGTCACGTTCCTCCCTGTCCAACTCGCCATTGACACACAGAGCGTAGAGGAAATCGTCTGTCTGCTTCAGGTCAAACTTCCCATCACCTCCCTCCAGCGTGACAGTGACCCCCGCCTCCTCCTCCAGGTCGGGGTCTGACACTGAAATCCGGGCGACGTAGTCCCCGACTGCCGCGGCCTCGGACACCACCGCATCCCCGGTCTCGCTGAGGAACAAGATGCTGATGGTGGGACTGTTGTCGTTGATGTCGACCACTCTCACGCCCACGAACGTGCTGCTGGACTCGGGCTGATCCCCGTTGTCTCTGGCGCTGACGATCAACTCGTGGAAAGCTTGAGTCTCAAAGTCCAGCGGCCTGTTGAGGTACACCACCCCCGTGGTTTCGTTGATGGAGAACACCTCGCTCGGGTCACTCTGACGCCTGTTGATCTCATAGGTGATCCGGCCATTGTCCGCCAGGTCGAGGTCAGTGGCTTGCACCTGACAAACAGCAGACGTGACCTCGGCGTCCTCGCGCACCGAGGCGTGATATTCAGTCTGGTTGAACATGGGTGGGTTGTCGTTCTCATCCAGGACCAGGATGTTCACCTGCAGGGTGCCCGTCCTGGCTGGGATGCCTCCATCGAAGGCCTCGATGCTCAGGGAGTAGAAGTCCTGCGTTTCTCGGTCCAGTTTAATGTTGAGGATGAGATCCAGGCTCATGTGTTTCTCAGATCCGCTGCTAAATTCCAGGTGGAACAACTCCCCCATCTCGCTCTCGGTGATCCGGTACCCTCGGGTGCCAAACTCACCCTCATCCCCGTCTGTGGCCCCCTCAAGTTTAAACCGACTCCCTGGGGGGCTTGACTCAGAAATCTCCAAGTCGACCTCCTCTTTGGGAAACACGGGCGAGTGGTCGTTCACATCCTTCACCTCAATCTTCACTCTTATCATCTCGCCTGTGAGGGTGGCTGCGACAAACTCGTACCTGTCCCTGCTCTCTCTGTCCAGCACCACAGCGGTGGAGATGATCCCGGTGTCCGCGTCTATCTCCAGGTCCCTGAACACGTACGAGTCTCTGCTCTCTGAGATGAAGAACCCGGTGCTCGGCCTGGTGAGCCCCGCTCCCAGGTCTCCAACGATGGTCTTGGCGGGCAGACCCTCTTTGACGGAGAGCGTCAGGTTGAACACCTGCCCGAGCGTCCGTGCGTAAAGCAGCCACAGGACAAGCGCGCGGAGGAGCGACGCTGTGGTCCTCTCCCGGCCCATTCCTCCTTCGCACATGATTGATACCTCTTCTTTAATGAGTCACACACCCGGTTACATGTTTTCCCATCCAACACACGCCGATCACTCACGTTTTAGAGGACTTCTCCGAGCAAAAGCAGCTGAACGCTCGGTGCATCTTTGTGCGCAGGGAAGCGGCCGGCGGTCATTTCTCCATCGCAGAATTCCATCAACTTGTTGCGTGTTTTTTCGAGACTTAACAATTCACACATGCGGGCGCGTAAATCCCTTTGGCTCCTTCGCACATCAGGGAGCAGAGTGGCCACAGAGTCTCAGGTCGCGCGCACTAGACTCCCCTCCCCGCGGGCGGTGCGTCCCTCGCTGATCTGCTCCATCTGTGGCCCTGATTGCTGAACTGTTTTTTTTTTTCTAAGGACAAGAGATTAGGTTCAGTGGCACGTGCTGACAGGTGGCACGGTGAGTGGGTGCATGGTCATAAAGTGAGGAGGAGGGTACAGAAAGTAGAGATACAACTCATTGAACCCAAATCCACTGAGGACAGAGAATTCAATCTGTGGTTTCTTTCTCCACGTTTTGGTGAAGTGAGACATTTAATGACTGAACGATTTTAATTAATTTGCAAAAGTACATCTAAAATTGCAGGGGCTCCCTCTACTGTTAGAGAGGTGAACTGTCTCTCAAATGAGCGTGAGGAAGGTTTGGACCTTTTGCAGTGAAACTCAGATATCATTTAAAACCCTGTTCTTTACAAGAAATTATATAAATTACAAAATGTCGTTGTAAAATGAAAACATCTCTCCTTGAGGAAAAAAGGAAAGAGGTTAGACAAAGGCAGAAAAGGGGCTCATTCAAAGGTAAATTAATTTATATATGAGATTTAATATTTTGGACTATGCTCAATAACTCATTTTCTGCCTAAAACCTAAAATCTGAATTATTTTGAACTTTTTTTATATGATCCAGACTTTCATGTTTGTTTTTTAATTTATTCAACAAAAGGCACAGAACATGTTTAATAAACATGACAACACAGATATCAACCAAACTTCAGGTTAAATAAAAAGGTGAAGCTGCTTTTTTACTATATATTTATTGCTGTGACTATAAATTCATAATAAAATCTGAAACATGGTCCTGAATTAGATTTTATCTTCAATTATGAATACTGTATTTGTAATACAAGTAAAATGAGCGTCTTAGTTACAAATACAACCTTTTATTTACTATAAATTGATTGATCTGACTTTTGTACAATTTGCTATCATGGCAGCTTTATTTTATTTTGTGAAGCACCTTGTCACTCTGGTTTTGAAAGGTGCTGTAAATGTAAAGTTTGATATTATTATATTTGTTATATTTAGCTAAAAAGAACACCAGACATTGAAAGTGTTAATTACTTTACCAGTTAACACGTCACACCTTTATGTCTCTGTAACTTCATTCTGTGGTAACAATACTTGATTATGATTGTGAAGCCGTTATTGCTGCTGCAGGTCACTCAATCCATCCTGTGTCCTCCCTGTGGGGGGGGGCTGTAACCTAGCAGCAGATGTAACCCGAGCACCATGCCCGAGTAAACAAGCAGCATAACTACTGACGCTCGATTGTTTGGTTTGTTCAGACGACTGACAACTTTGGCCTCAGCTGCTTCACACGCGACTAGTTTCAGAGAGATTTTAGGTAAAAGCGATAAAAATAGATAAAATGCCGTCTCACATCATGCTCTCCTACCAGTGGGACAACCAGGCTCTGGTGAAGAAGATCTACAACCGCCTCAGAGACGATGGGCTGCCAGTGTGGATGGACGTAGAAGGAGGGGTGAAGGGGAACATCAATGATGCGTAAGATTATACATCATCTTCTATCTTTGGGAGTAACATAGATTAGAACACGTGTTTAGCCTGTGTGTGTTTTCAGGATGGCTGCAGGCGTGGAGGAGGCCGTGGTGATTTGCCCCTTCATGACCCCGGAGTACCAGGCGTCCCGCAGCTGCAAGAAGGAGCTCAACTACGCCGACACCAGGGCGGTCCTCGTGGTGCCCGTCATGCTCACCAAGAACTGGGAGGCCAGTGAGTGGCTGGGGCTGATCACTGCAGGCCTGCTGTGGGTGGACTTCAGGTGAGGAGGCCTCTGAGAGGAGCAGGTGGAACATTTAAAACCACGTCAGCAGCTTGAGAGTTTGAAAAGTGACATTTATGCTCCAAAATGAAATATAACCATAGATTAAGGTTTTTAAATATTAGTCACCTATATGAATATTCCACCCAACTTCCACTCTCAATGCTGTCATGTTGCAGAAATGCAGAAAAGGACGAGGAGATCTTTGAGATGTGTCTCAGATCTCTGGAGGAGGAGATCATGTTTAACGTTGGTCACCTCCTGGCCGTAGAGGAAGCTCCCAGAGAGGAGGAGGAGGAGGATGAACCAGAGCCACCGAAACCCTGCCTGAAAAAGAAACCAGGCCGAGGGTTCCGTCACGCCGTCTCCGAGCTCTACATCCACGACTCAGGTAAACACCCCATAATATTAAAAATGTAAATATAAAGGTTGGTTCAGTCACAGAACGGACGAAGAAGACATCTCAGAGAAGGGCACTGAAGATGTAAATGCACTTAATGGATATGAAAGAACAAATGTGACATCTATATATCATCAAAATCTGGTTTGAGATTGTGAAGGATTTTGAATTGGAGCAGTTATTTCCATATGTAAATCAGCAACTGCTCAATAAGTCATATTTATACATATTTTCTGATGTAAACTTGTACATGTGCCTTCAAGGTCGTCTTCCTCATGCTGTCAATACAATTGTCTTAGAAAACAATTCAACCTTTATAATGCAAACGATGTTTGAAATACTAATAATAGGCCTAAAAATAATAGCTTGGATTTGAATAGCTGCTTAGAGGTTGCCAAGGTCACGTTACAAAGTTAGGCAAACAAAAGAACTATATGATGCAAGTATACTGGAATTGTCCTAAAAATCTTACTTTTATATTTTCTTTATCATATACATCTAACTTTATATCTGTGTTTATTAATTCCTTTTTGTATTTTATATATATATATATAACATTATTTCCTCGTTTCCCTGACTTTGGTGTCTACTAATTTAAAATCTATTGAGATACAAGTGTATTTTAATGATTGATGAACACTAAAGGGAGCTGGGAATACATTTCTGTGAAGTGACTCTTTCATCTTGGGGACTCTCCTGAGATCTGCCCATTAAAACTGAACGTGTTCACAACCTACAAAAGGTCATGACTTGTTTTCAGGCGAGCAGATGACCCCCCCGACCACTGAGAGCAGAAACACAGTGGAGCTGAGTGAGGCTGCAGGAGATCACTGCTACTGGGAGGAGATGAAGGGAGACGGCTGTAAGTTCTACAGGAACGTGGTCACCAACAGATTCCTCGGTGAGTAGAGAAATTCATCAACACTCACCAGAACAAGACGAGTGAAAAACGTGACCTTTTATTAAAAGAAGCCAAAGAAATGTGACATTGCAATCCAGAAAAAAAGGGGCAACGTTATATTTTCCACACGTCTGTACAACTGGCAATTCTTTAGAGTCAGGACAAAAACAAAACAGTTTTCTACAAAATCTCAACAGTCTCTTCCCTCTGCAGGATTTGACTGGATCAGGAATGAGGTCCACTCTGAGGTCAGCCCCTCCGAGTCCGAGGAGTGGCTGCTGCTGGTGGACCAGACGGACCAGAGCCACAAGAGAGCCGTCATCATCAAGCACAAGTGCTCGGGGAGTTTCCTGGCGGTCCGAGACGGCAACTTCCTCGGACTGACGTCGTATGATGAGGACTGCAAGTGGTTTTTGGAGTAGAGCAGAAATACTGTAGTTTTTAAGGGGGGGGGGGGGCTTGTGATAAAGAAATCTGCCTGATCATAAAGTAACTAACAAACAAAACTGGATTGGTGTATCTACAACAGGAGGTTTTGGTAGAAATACATTTTATTGTTACCGTGAGAAGAAAACATGACAAATAATTAGAATCTCTTTCTCTTGAGGATCTCTGGTTTCCAGTTGACCGGGTGGCTTTCTTCTGTCTGCAAGAGAGAAAAACAGAATCCCTCAAACTACGTGGAGACGAGCACAGAAAACACACGGCGGCTTTGAATTGAACTGTCGAACTTACAGCCGTGTCGTCCTCTCTGTACACTTTGATGGTCTTGTCGGCCTCGGCGGTGATCAGGCGGCTTTCCGAGTTGTCGAACATGCAGGCGAAGATGCCCGACTCGCTGTCCAGGGATCCCGGCTGCACAGCCGCGTGGATCCTCTGGAAGTTATAGCCTGTCCTCCAATCCCACATGTGGATGGTTCCATTGTCGGCTGGAGAGAGAAGACACAATCTTTAGTCAAATAACGACTAAACTACAAAAGAATTAAAGCTATTTTATAGATGAAACAAGTTCTTTAAAAAGGGGAGGGGGGAGGGGGGAAGCAACAGTTAAGGTAATGATAAATACCTCCAGACACCAAGACGCCATCTGAGTTCACAGCCAGAGTGTTGATGATGGCGTTGTGACCCGACAGGTTCTGGATGAAGTTGCCATCTGGAAACATCCACTGCTTGATGTTGTCGGCAGAACCAGAAGCAAACGTGTATCTGTTAAAAAAAACAAGAAAAATAAATTAACATTATGGAGTCATTTCGAAACCCCAATGGTCAAATGTGAGACTGCACCTGGAAACCATGTCCTTCAAGCAGGACATTTCATTATTTGTTTTGTTTTATTGTTCACTGTAAAACGTCAAGGAGCTCATCGTGTCTCAACTTAAATCTCAGGCTTAATCTATTTAGAATAAAATGGAGAACGATGGAGACATTTATTATTTGTCAAATGATCAACAGCAATAAATCAAATCTCTCTGTATTAACTTCCTGTTGACTGAATGTTAATATTCAAGGCTCCACTCAGCATCACACTTACTGTCTGGGGTGCATCACCAGATTTCGGACGGACTTCTTGTGGTTGGTCAGCGTGGCTCTGGTTTTTCCAGCGATCAAATCCCACAGCCTGATGGTTGAATCGTGGCTGCCTGTAAGAAGTGAGACAGTCTGGGATCAGCAGTAGAAACCCCACTGAGAGTTCACAGCAGCTTTAAACTGAAGGTGATGGTTGATTTGAGTTTGTAACATGTCCAACAATCTACCAGTGATGATTTGCGGCTCCGCAGCTTGACATTTCACTGTGGCCACGGTGTTGGTGTGGCCGCTCAGCGTGTGCACGTTAGCTTTCGTCCTGATGTCCCACACCTGCGTGGACGGAAAGGAAACACAATTAGTCTATTAAATTAATCCTGCAGAGGAAGAATTTACATAATATAAACAAATTGTAGGTTAGACCCGTCAAATCACTTCATCCGTCCATTAAACACATGTAGCAGAGGGAAGTTTACCCTGGCGGTGGCATCTCTGCTGCACGTCACCAGCACATCAATGGTCGGATGCAGATCGATGCCATACACAGCACTCAAGTGTCCGTGGTAGTGTCTGATGACCTAGAACAGATTCAGACTGTCAAGAGACTTCAACAAAAAAAATGCAAAAGTTCCACAGTGACTCTCTCTGTGAGTGACTCTTTACGGTGACAGACCTTGTTGTACTCCAGATCCCAACATTTGACTTGCTTGTCTTCACCGCAGGAGAACAGGTAGGGGCTGCGGGTGCTCACGGCCACACCGCGCACGGTGCTGATGTGTCCGGTCAGGGAGAGTTTCAGTTTCCCACTGGCCAGGTCCCAGATCTGTTATGACAAACAGCATTCCAGTCATATGAAGATCCTATAAGAACAAATCTAGATAGTGTCTCCAGACTGCCAGTTAGTTCCACTTAATTCACCTTGATGGTTCTATCAGCAGACCCAGTGACAAACCACTGGTTCCCAGGTTCCACAGCGATGGACCTCACCCAGCCAAGGTGACCACTGATGACCTACCAGACAAAACAAAGATTATAATTGAGGTGCAGAGCAAACCTAAACGTGTGTGTGTGTGTATCAACAAATGAAAGAAAATATTATATTAAGTCTCTGCAGTTACCCGAAACAGTTTCCATGGTGGATGCCACTGGGGCTTGGGCATGGTTGGTCCTTTTCTCATGAGCGCAGAAGTCCTGGTGCCACCTCCTTCCAAGAACGACTGAGAGAAACACATTCTTCACATCAACTCTTCTCACACCAAAGACAAACACTGCATCATGTGAAGGGACCGTGGAGTCACAGTGGGACCTACCAGAGCAGTCGAGTGAGGGTGAGATCTCTCTGCTCCTGCGTGTCGATGGATGTCACCAACACTGGCTGCAGTGCGGCTCAGGTCCTGCCTGAAACACAACAACGACCAAAATAAGTACTGTTGATGTACTTCAATAAGTATTTAGAATAAATTACAACCAACAACATCCTCGAAAGACAAAAATAAAAAAAGGTGTGTACCTGGCTTGTGAGGGCGGCAAAGCCAACGCCATGGAAAGGACTCCTCCCTCACTGGGATTCCTGTGCATCTTTGTGTCAGCGGTCAAAGCAACTCCTGTTGGGTGAAACACTGGTGTGACACTGGAAACACTGGCGCAGTTCAGTGAACGGCAGTATGAAGCTTGGTTAAAGTGTACTTACCAGGTCCGGAGGGGTACGCATGTGTCCCGGTGATCAGGTATTCTGGGTCATCTATTGAAACACAAGAAAAGGAAAATATGCCAGTGTTCAGAAGAAGAAGAAGAATTTGCTTTCAGAAGAGGAACTTACTTCAGATTGATTGCAAAACTAATGAGTGCATTACTGCTTTGAGTGCTCACTTAATTTCATACACTTAGTAGAGGATATAAGTAACTGAGATGAATTGACATTTGAGTTTAAATTAACTTGTTACTCTCACTAGTTTCAAATCAATACAATGATTATACTGAAGTGTGCCGTGTCCTCCTCACCTGGTGCGTAGCCCTGGTGGCCTGACATGCTGCCGGGCAGATGTGGTACTCTGTCTTTTCCTTCCTTCAGGATGGGCATGTGTAGAACAGCCGCGTAGTCCGCCTTGAGTTTCACACCCAGCTTCATCTTCTGGCTACAAATGCGAGAAAAACACACAAATTGATTTTGACAAGGATTGAGATTGACTTGTATGACAAACACAACATCTTTTACTTGAGGAAAAGTGTAGAAATACTGATTACTTTAGAAAATCCTGCATGTATTAGATTATAATAACTTTAGAATGCATGTGTACACAACTTCAATGTTGGAGCAGGTACATCTTATTGTGTAAACAGCCCAGATTGAAAGCAGTGGAGTGGATATTGACCTCTGAAGAATCAGAATATTATACTTCAGATAAATACGCGTCCTAGAAACTTAATTTACAATTTATTGGACTTTTTAAGGGACAAGTAAAACTTTCAGTGTGTACCTCTCTTCGTCCTGTGCGATGGACTTCGCGTGGTCGGACACAAACATGTCGTGGGTCCGCTTGAGGGACCTGAAGACCAGCGTGTGGACCGAGTGTTTCTGGACGTCCTGCGGAACAAACACATGACTTCTGTGAGACACACTTAACTCAACCCGACCGGAGACTGAATGGTTTATCAGACTCTTCAATACACGGCGCCCAACACAGAACGTTACGCTAACGCAGCGGGCTCCAGTGGTTAGCCGGGGCCCGAGGCTCCCGGTTTTAAAAGCGGGAGCGAAGAAGAAGAGACGCAGGAGAACTTCAGACGTGGACTCACCTCCGACATTGTGCTGGTGAATAAACTGATGTGGCGATCGAGTTAAAAAATAATGTGAATAATCTCTGTTGGTGTCGCTCCGCGGGTCTGAAAACACGGAAATCACCACATAAAGACCACACGGTGACCCGCTGCACCGGAAGTAAATAACACAAAGAAGCTTTTTTGAATCTGTGGAGCGCCCTCTAGCGGCGAGGAGGAGGAGCCAACACTATTTTTGCTGAGCAAGAATATAAGTTTTACACATAAGTTTTCCTCTCTTTACACACATGGGTCAAAAATTCAGTGCTTAAAATGTACAAATCTGATGACACTGATTTACCTCCATAGCATATTTATTTATATTTTTATTTGTACATTAATTGTGTATTTATTTACTTTATATTTTTTCTATTTACCTTCTTATTATGTCAATAATGAAAAGACCGAAACACCCGATGACACTGAGGTGCACAACTGAACATGTGTCCCAATATCCGCTAACACCAACTGGTGTGGTAGGCATTGATCAGTGCGGTGAGGGATATTCTCCATCTTGTCCTTTGTTCTAGATTAGGACAGTGTTTAGTTTAAAAACGTGTAAGAGGCAATGATGTCTGATCTACTGAGCGGCTACATGGTTTTCATAGTGCTGCCATTCCAGCCAGTAGCCAGTCAGTTTCACCTTTAGCCTCAGCGTACCCTCAGATTCGGCCCGCGTCGTTGATCACGAGGCCAAAACACTTGATGACACAGCCGCTGGTGAGTGCTAACACCTGCTTACATCTACTGGTAGTTAGTAACTTAAATTGTGCAGAAGACTTTCAAACGTACAAAAGATGTTCCCCATCTAGTCCTATATTCTAAAAAAATACTTATTTCGTCAAGATGTCTGGTTTGTTTTTAATATATTTGATTATGTTTCCCTTGTAATGTTTTCCCACAGTAGTTTTGGTCTTTTAGTGTTTGTTGTATAGATTTGTATATGAACGTGTGTAATGGATGTGTATATTAAAATGATTTCCACTTTTGTCACCTTTGCACAAGAAAAATCTAAATGTCCACATAATTAAGTTTTCCCGTCTATGTAGAAACGAGTGTAATGAGTGGCCCAGGCCAAAGTTTGCTTTTCCTGTCTTTGTTTACCGGGCCATGTTTGCCTAACAAAGTACATAGATTTAAGATTTTCCAATCCTCCATAGCCAAGAAAACAGTTTAGCCAGTAAAAGACATAGTGTTTAATTGACCACGTTGTGACATAATAGGACGAGAAGCAAACATTTCCTTGTATATTTCAGTTCAGTTGAATCTGATCTTGCAGACTTCAGGCAGTGGTGAGCTGCGTACAGGGCCTTAGTCTGTAAATAACCAGTGTTATGCCACAAACAGGCCTCTGCAATTTTGGCACAACCACCTGCAAAGAGCCGGATGGAATTTGAACTCCACAGGTGGTGAGTGATATGATGCATGAGGACAAATACTACCAGTACACAACCCAAGGTAAACAAACTGTTCTTGTGTGAGTCAAAATACACACGCTAACATGTTCTGAGAAGAAGTCTGTCACAACAACACGAGCACAGAGCGGCTTCTCTGTCCTGTTCTATTGTTTAATAATTAACTGCTGTCGATTATAACACGTTTTATTCCAGCTGAAACCGTTATTCTGGGCTTAATCACTGAGAAGTGAAAACAAGACAATTTTATTAAAGTTAATAATTTGTCCAGGCTGAGATATAAAGTTTAACTTAATACCAATCCACCTTATATGACTTTGCTTTTACCAAACAACCAAATGAAGAGGCTCTATGAACAGCACTTCAGTTAAATAAATTTAATCATACACTTCCTGAATTTCTCCTGGGACGTTTTCAAGTACCCTTTAGGAAGTACTTTGAGTATTACTGTCCTGGTCAATATCTTTTATTTATTCATTTTGTGGCGACACACCTTTACTGATGGATTGTGTTTGGCTGCTTCTCAACCAAATCGCCAGACTCTGTTCGATCCCTATTTCATATATTTCACGTGTAGCCAACTCCCTCATTAATCAAAAAGCTGTTTGATTAAATACAAAACAGACAGGCTGCTATTTGTATCTCTCCGCTTTATAAATCCTCTGAATGTTTGTGTGTTGTCTTAAGAGAATGAGCCCGGAAATCTGCAGTAAAAACTACATTCTGATATTGATACTGTCACAGTGTGTGGTTGATGCACAAAGGAAGTTGGACAAAATATTTACCGGTAATATATTTTTTATTTCAGGGCTGTTAAACTGCATTTGAACTTTGTGGACGACTCAAAAACCTTTGAATCATCTCAGGATCGGTTCAAACACGGATCTTGTTGGTGTCACGTTCACTTTCTCGGTGTTTCAGTCTGAATCTCACGTTGTTTTTACAAAACAGATGTTACGGCTGCTACAGGACTTACCGGCTGGTGTTTGAACTTTTTGGTAAAGTAACGACAAATCAGATTGGTAAAGAAAAGACATTTATTTCAAGCTCTAAAACATTGACGGAAGAAAGGAGAGTGTGAGCGTCAGTGTCCGGCTGCCTCGGATCACCACAACACACCGACGTCACATGGAGAAACACCATGGAGTCGGACATTTCCCCCCTGGAAGCATTTGGGGTGATTTCAGGGTTGTTGTGCTGAACAAACTGAGTGCGGACCTCAAACACGTGCGTGTGTGTGTTCTACTAAATTCCAAGTCCGCCAAACTGTTTCACCCCCGCCTGCTGTTCGCCCCCTGCTGCGATGCGGCTCAGGGGAATGAGCTTCATGGTCGTCTCCTTCAGGGAGTACCAGCGGTCGTGCCATGTCACCCAGATGATGCCGTTGTCGTAGCCGAATTCACCTGCATCCTTTTCTGAGTATACGCCGCCTGGATGAAGGGGAACACAGACAGTTCAGAGTAGACGACACACACATGACTTCGCTGTGTTTGCTTGACCGAACCTCCAGGTTAACGGTGGTGCAGCCCTGGTTGTGGCCACGTGCTCTTACCCTGGTAGTATTTGCCGTTCAAATGTGCGGCGTGGCATCGGTTCATCCACCAGCCGGAGCCGTCCTGGCGAGCACAGCTGCCGTCGAACTTGTCGTTGTCCTTGTCGAAGGTGCTGAACTGCATGCCGTTGTGTGACGTGTAGAACTTGTCGCTGGGGTCGTCTCCGAAGTCGAAGCCGTCGAAGGCGTCGCCGGCGTCACCGCCAAAGTAGTAACCGTAGGTCAGACGATAGTTGTCGGCCTCTGTCCCCAGTTTGAACATGGTGTAGTCTGCATACCTGGAGAAAGAGCAGGCCACGGGGGGGGGGGGATGGAGGGTTTAGGGTACTTATGTTCTTCAAAGGGAAACCTCATCACTGGGGTCATGTTTGCCTTGTAAGAGAGTCCCTTTGCTCGCCTCTTATATCATCTGTTATCGTATGTGTGTCTGCGTGTGTGTGTGTGTGTGTGTGTGCATACTTTTTGTTGCCCAACCAGTCCACAAGCTCTATCCTCAGCACAGTGGGGATGCTGGAGCTGATGGTCAGCTGGTGGATCTTCTCGTTGCCGAGCCAGAACTCGGTGGTGTCGTCCGGGGAGAGGTAACCGAAGCCCTGCTTGTACTGGATCCAGTCCTTGTAGAAGTCCACGCTGCCGTCACGTCTCTGTGGACAAGCGGGAAAAAAGCATGATGTTGCTGTAATAAGCGAATAAAACAGTTCTCGGTACAGAATCAAAGTTTAGCTGACTACTGGACTGCGTAAAAAATGATTAGTGAGGAAAGGGAGGGTATTACATTTATTTATCTCTCGCTATAAGATAATCCTTTATTGATCCCATGGGATAAATGCTGGTATTATTATTAGCATTACTATATTTAAAAAAAATGTATCTACTAATCAGTGTAATTGTGAAAAACAGATAAATCTCTTTAGTCACACATAACATCACCTGATACCATATTTTTTTTCCATTTGCCCAGAACGAGAAAATCCGTGTTTAAACCAAATGCTCAGTTCTGTTGGGTCATATATTAGAATTTCTGCAGAGTCAGCAACTTATTTATATCTTTATTCCTTTATGACTGTTTTCATATGTTCCTATGTTATGTTTTTATGTATTTTTCTCTATTTATGAAGCACTACTGTTTTACTTCGTTTGGAAAAGTGCTTATTTTCAGTAGTAGTAGTAGTTGTTGTTTTTGTTCTTATTGGCTTGTTACTTGTTATTTGACTGTTCAGAAGTAAGACGTGTGAGTCCTCTGCTGCAGGATGAAGACGTCACAGAGTCAGATGAAGTGACACGTACCCTCTGAATGACCGTGAAGCCGCGGCCGAAGCTGTCGATCTCACAATAGACCAGGAACTGCTCGGTGGCCGTGCGCGGCTTCACGTAGTAGAGGCCGCTGACCGTCGCACCCTTGTTTGCAACGTCCTGGCAGTCTGGTAAAAAAGGAGAAGAAGAAGAAGAAGAAGAAGAAGAAGAAGAACAAGAAGAAGAAGAAGAAGAAGAAGAAGAAGAAGAAGAAGAAGAAGAAGAAGAAGAAGAAGAAGAAGAAGAAGAAGAAGAAGAAGAAGAAGAAGAAGAAGAAGAAGAAGAAGAAGAAGAAGAAGAAGAAGAAGAAAAGCACAAGTCGATTTGACACATGGACAAAAATAACATTCATAAATTCTCTTATTTCAGTTTATGATCAAATTCTTTTTCAGTCGTCGTTCTGAATGATGTGGAGAAGTTCTCTGAAATGAGGTCAAAACAAATGACATGTGGGATACAGCTGTTTACTCTGCACTGATGCACCGTATTGATTTTCTGACTAAACACTGAACGAGGACAAATGTTGTTCAGATGAGGAACGATTGAGAAATTTCTTGTGAAATTGGAACGGCCTGGGTCAGGGTCAGAGTTGATTTGATTAGAGTCTCTCTCTTTCTTTTTTTTTTACCAAGTCCTGTGATGGGTTGGATGTCGACCGTGTCGGTGCAGGGCTCGGTGCATTTCTGCTGCAGCTGGATGGCGAGCTGCTTCAGGTCGGCCATTCTCCTCTCGTTAGAGGAGATCAGATTCTGAAGTTCACTGGGGGGGGGGGGGGGGGGGGGGGCAGAAACAAACAGGAGCTGAATGAGATGTTTCCCGAGTTATTCACGCCTGCGTTTCTTAATAAATAAAAATAAAACTTAAAGTAGATCAAATAAGAAAATGAGAAGTAATTGGAAAAAAGCCAAATCAATCTTGGGAATAGATGTGTGTTTAAAAAAAACAATCAGTCACGAGTTTGAGTCGTGTGATGGCAAATCGCCATCTGATCTGTGATCAGTGCAAACTGCGTGGGCGAGGAGGCTGGCGTGCATTGACCTGAAGGTCCCAGCAGAGTTTGTACTTTGTGAAAATATTCCAATGCAAGGACGAAGTACAACAGGATTTCTTTGAAAGTGTTATTCTACGGATTATATTTGACATTTATCAAATGTTACTTAGCCAGGTTAACATTACTGATCATTTATTATATTATTTATTTTATTTATTTATTTCAAATGAAACGGTGGAGCTACTTTTCATGTCTACTGCAGTGCATCATGACTTATAAGATATACTTACTTATATTAAGTTGTAGTGATCTTAAACTTATAGTAAATACAGTACTTGAGTATTTTGACTTTACTCATGGTAACTTACTATATTTGCTGCTCTTGTGTGATGATGGTCTTTTCGAAGCGAGCCACGTCGTCCAGCATGTTCGACGACTTCTTGAAGTAAGTGTCTGAAAAGAACAAATCAAATCGACCCAGTTCAATAAAACATCCAGTGCATTGACACTGGTTTAGTTATTATCAAGTCAAATAAACTGCTTTATAAAGTGCAATGATTTTGTGTCAGGCACCTTGCAGGCTGCTCTTTTGAACTGTAGAAGTCGAATCCTTCATGAAGGTGATTTTTTCCTCGGCGCCCTGGGTCAGATTGGTGATTGTGTCCAGCTCTCTTTGCAAATGGCTTAAATCCCTTTCGACCGTTGGCATGTACCGGATCATGTAGTCAGCCACGCCGCATGTGGTGGGACAGTATAACCCCTGAGTGCAGAAAGAGCAAGTGAGAAATGTCCATCATGGGGTGACTCAGTGATAAAAGAACATCACGCAAGTCACACAGCAAAAACATTCAAAGTCTTTACATCCGTTTACTCACAAAGCCGTCATTTTGGGTGCACGATGGGGTGGCGTCTCCTCTGAGCTGCTGCAGGACACAAAGAGACAAAAGGATTCAGATTTTCTTGCTGCTGACGAAAACTGCATCAGGGAGAAAATGTTGGATTCAATTCGCTGACTTACTGCAGAAGAAAAGGAGACGAGTAGCAGAAGAGCCCCGGCTGTTCTGACAAGTGATGCCACCATGTTGCTCCAGCCACCAGTCGTGGTCTCGAACTCTCGGAGAATGATGAGCAGTCGGACTGGGGGGGGATATTTATCTACAGCGAGGTCGTGGGTTCAGTGTTCGATTAGAAGCTCGTATGCAAACATCCCACTGGCTGAGCCGGGACAGAGCTGTGACTCAAACGTCTGAGTGAGAGACAGTTACTGACAATTGATGTCACAAACTGTGTGTTTGTGTTTTAAAGGTGACAGAGCAAGTCCAAAAACTGATGACTCAGATGTATCCAGGCCTGGAGAGTCAACTATATGTTACAGATATCTTATCTTATTCCTGCATATTCCAGTAAAGCTTGTAACACAGTGTGTGTTTACAACATTGTTACTTTGGTGCGTTGTGTATAAATACTTTTATGTTCGTGAACGTGGCTGAGGAAAATATAAATTATACATCAGCCAGATTCACTTCTGAACTTTAAATTGGACTTCTCCAACATTCTTAAGTTTACATATATAAATAATATCAACATCTAGAACTCTGTATGTGATAAAAAAGCCCTGAGATTATTTCTTTGATAATTTAAATTATTAAGATACATTTATTCGTCCCAAACACATGCACAGTCACACTCATGCAATTGTAGGGATATTTAACCTCTGCTTTTGACCCATCTGGTGCAGGACACACAGAGCCGTGAGCGACCATGTACAGCGCCCGGGGAGCAGATGTTGGGGGGTACGGTGCCTTGCTCAGGGGCACTAGACAGGGAAGGGAGAATCCTCTTGGATTTTTGGACAGATCAATCCAGGTTCGTCTTTTTGTTGTTTCTCCGTGGAGTCGAACCAGAGACCTTCTCTGCCCATAGTCCAAGTTTCTGCCACTAGTCCATCTTATCATTCATCACTTTTAAAACTGCTCATATACTCTTTACATTGGTTCAAAACTACTTTTGTTATAATTTGGCGCAGTGTAAATAAAACTGACTTGACTTGAACTATTTGGAAGGAAAACAATAAAATGATTATTTAAAAAAAGCAAGTGTGGTAGGAAGTTTCCTTGAATGAATAAGGTTTAATCACAATGTCTGAGTTTGCAAATGTAAATTATGACATTTTGTATTTTTTTAATTGCATATTTGAGAAAAAAACATAATTCCTGTTAATACTTTCCTTATCTTAACCAGGACATTTTACCAAGTTGTGTCCATGAACCTTATCAACCTGTAACCACAGCAGTTTAAGAGTTCTATAAAGCTCCTAAGAAAATTGTTGTTGTCCTGCTAATGAGGGCATCAGGTCAGAATCGGATTTGTCCCAGTCTCTATTTGACTGTTACTTCAGACTGGGACTGTTGAAACAAGCCGCTGTAAAAAGTGGTGATGTTTGAACACTGCAGAAAAAGGCTTAAATGGAACTGATGTCCTAACTGGCTGCACTGGTCGGTCAAACCACTAGTGGGAGTGGAACCACAGTAAACCAAACAATCTGGGAGCTCACATGTATATGTACACAGAGTCATGCAGCTCATTTGGTAGCTCTGGTTAAAGAGAGTATAATGGCATTTCCCTTAAAACAAAAAACTGGAAACACACAGTATGTGAGTCTTCGTTTGAGCCGACACACAAAGTGGAGACGCATAAATCCTCTTTTCTCTTTTTACATGAACCTTTGCTTCTGGAGGGGTGAGGGTGATACAGGGTTGAGTGGTGCACAATCAGCTTCACTTCTTGCAGTGTTTCATGCGGCAAGTGTGATTAAAGTGTGACACACAAGACAAACATTTGACATTACACGCTAGTGCTCGCCGCTGTGCTGTGGAGGACTTTAACCACAGAGAGACATGAATTTAAACTTACTTATAACCTGATTTATTGTATGTTCAAAGACGTCAAACTTTATTGTACTTACATATCTAATTTCACAACTCCAAGAGAGCAAAAAACGCCTCACGGCCTCCTTCCCACATGTCTCTTGTTTCACGCTTCTACTCGTTCTGATATCTTACAAAAGTTCATTTGAACATGACTGCTGTAGATAAGGGGTTTTATGTTCTATATTCTTCAGGTTGCAGGAGGCATCAAAACAAACGGTGGAGACACATGTGACCAAACTGAGCAAACTAACGATTCGTCCGTCGGCCCCGTGTTGACGTTGGATGATAAATCGTCCCTCCACCACCTCCCGGTGACCTGCTTTTTATTATGTGGGAGAAACAGGCTCCTGATGGATATAAAGCCTCGCTGACCTGAGAGTGAACCGCCAGGGACATGAACCTAAACAGAGCTGAACCTTCGCTGAACTGGCCTCTTTGTGCAGAAAAGCACCAGATGGAAAGTGTCTCTTTCTCCCTCTAAGTGCCATGAAGACGTGGAGACTCGCTCTGAACTCTGTGTCCTGGAGGTTGAGACGTGCTCTGGCGTTGTTGTTCCCTTCCAGGCCAGCCTGACATTCATCTTCTTCTACATCAGAATATTAGACAACAAATGCAATATAATAGTCTTCAGCTGCAAACCCCCCCTCAATTTACCAGTCATAGGAATATGCTGCTGAGTCACTGTTTTTCTTTAGCGTCTCTCGGAAATGGCTCCACCGGTAATCAACTTAGGGTTTTAAAGGAATAAAGTCGACATATTTCACAGGTTGTCTGACCAGGAATTAATTTTAAAGAGCCCTGACCACGGTGTAAATCCCCCCCCCCCCCCCCCCCCCCCTTGACACAGGGCAAAGGTTTGTTGTGGTGCCAACTCGGGGTTCAGCCTGCGGTCAGCGGCGGTAAGTCGACTCAGCTGAAGGTGGTGTGATGCCGACGGGAGCAGGCAGCGAGGCGGGCGCTCCGCTGTCCACACGACACACCGGACCTGAGTGTAATCAGTCAATAATATCACAGGAAACACATTTTGTATGATGCAGTTTTCTTAAGTTTCCAATGAGGTGGACCACAATGTGTTACTGGTAATGTTACAGCACTGTTGCATTGATAGTACGTCCGTGTTTATTTTGGAGAGGCTTCACTCGGTCCTTCAGCTGCTCTTCAATAAAAGATGTCAGGCACATATACAGTAACACTGTCTGTTTTCAGATGTGAACTCTGCCTTTCACATATGAAGAAAACAGCAGAGTCAGACATGTTCACAACAACAAGAAAAGGTCTGTAACATTCAGTTAGTACAATAACATTACTTAGTTACTTTGCTTGAATATTCTTCTACTTTCAGGATGAAATAGTAAAGGTTTTGAACAGAGCAGTACTGGCAATCTATCAGAGTATTTATTGATGATTGAAAATAAGCTTTTTGTTAACTAACATCTTGACAGCATTATAAAATACAGATTGGAGTGGTGTAGGGTTTTATTGGCCTCTCATGCACTTTACAAACAGTGATAACCTGCTTTTTGCTTATCAATTATGAACCAGCTTATCATCTGAAAGTTTTCCAGGTTAGAAGTATTTCAAATGTGAGTGTTATAGTGCTGCAGGATCATTAATCACAGTCATCATGTGTTCACTTTGTCAAACTGGTTTCCCCGCAGTCTGAACAAGCAGCTGTACGTGGCCTAAACTAAACACCAGCAACATGTCCCTCTTACAAGGATTCTACAGATCCGGGTTAGTAAATGTAATGAAACGACTCAGAGACACTGAGAATCAACAGGCTGAAGCGTTTCTCAAGGTATTTGGGGTTTAAAGATGAGCGTGAAACCGAAACCCCGACAGGATTATGGTAATCAGGTCAGAGGAATGTTTTATCTCATCATATGGTTCCTCTGAGAAAGTGCAGATCATCAGTGCAGCGCAGCCCCGGCAGCTCATTCAGGCCTGATCCTGGATTGAGAATGGGACAGAACAGAGCAGCCTCTATGAGTTAGTTACTCCATCCCAAAGGAGTTTGATGGGATTGAGGTCAGGGCTCAGTGCGGCCCAGTCAAGTTCGTCCACACCGAACTCAGCCGGCCATGGACCTGAAACAGAGAGGGACCTTCCCCAACTTTTAAATGAGGACTGAACAATGGAGCTCATTGCCTCCAGTGGTTAATTTGGTCACAGCCTCCAGTGAGTTAATGTACTGGTGTTGTGGCTATAGAGTAAATCCTAATGGAAACATGACTGGAAAGATAAATACTTACTGGTGGTGACAGTCAGAACAGCATTTGGCAGCAGGAACCAACTTTCCAGTGGACTTATATTCTCCATTTATGCTTCACTAACTTTTAAATGTATTAAATATGTGGTCTACATAAATGTCTTTATTTTTATTTTGATATTCTTATTATTGTTATTATATTTTGTACTTTTCTATTAATATTATATCACTCTCTTTATTATACCTCTTTTTGAATATCTGCCACAATGACAACTTAATTTCCCCCCATAAAGTTTACTGTATATTATTTGATCTAAAATAATGTTACTCCACTTAAATCATCTTTTCCAAAAAACCTCCTTACTTTTCAAAATATTGTTATTGCACTTAATGATAAGACACCCTTCATAAAGCTCTTTACAGATGTGTCATAGAAGGACAAGTCTCTTTTGGGTTGCCAGGTTGTGAGAAGGATACACACCACCATTTCTCTCATGAATGACTTATAATGCATTATTAAGGATTAGAAATGAATCCCGTGCTCCACAGCTAATTCTCCTCCTCACTTTGCTGCGTTAGCACAAAACAAGATTAATGGAGAGCTGCTGCACATTCGTGAAAAAGGAGAAGGCGCACGTTCAAAAGGTCACTCGTGTTCTCGAGCCACCGTGGATAAAAAGCTCGCTCCCACCGCGCCCTCGCAGACATTCCCCTTTTACGCGCTCACGATGCTGCAGCTGCTGACCTTCCTGGTGGAGAAGTTCTCCCTCCTCTCCAACTTCAAACTGTTCGAGTGCAGCTGGTTGGACGCAGAGGAGCAGGAGGAGCAGCGGGAGCAGCAGGAGCAGCAGGAGCGTCCCGCGCAGCGCGGTGCGCCCCCGCGCCGAGGAGACCTGCTCGAGGTGCCAAGGACCCTTTTCACGCACTTCGGTATTTACCTGGGTGACAACAAGGTGGCTCACATGATCCCCGACATCCTCCCCGTGCTGACAACCGACCAGAGGCTCATCAGCTCCGTCATCTCCAACAAGCGGCTCATCCTCGGCTGCATGTACAAGTGTGCCACGGTGCGCGTCGACACCCTGGAGGACTTTGCGTATGGCTGCAGCATCCTGGTGAACTGCCGGGACAAGACGATGAAGGCGCCGGCGTTCCCCAATGAAGAGGTGGCCAAGAGGGCTGAGAAACACGTGGGATCGATTCCCTACAGTCTGCTGTGGAATAACTGTGAACACTTCGTGACCTTCTGCAGATATGGACATGCAGCGAGCAGGCAGTCAGAGAAGGTAACGCTCCACAGCAGAACTAAACAACTAAGAATAAAATCCATGTAATCTAGAAACATGATGCCTCATTCAAATCTATTCACTTGTTTTTTTAAACAGTGCCGGGTTAAAGTGTTTGTCGGCACATGGGCAAAATTTGTCATGGGGGCCCCTATACTCCCCCCCCCCCCCTTGGTAGGAGAAGGACATGAACTTAAAATTGAAGAATTGTGACCCTAACCTGAAACACATGTGAACGAAAGCCCCCACCCTGAAGCAATGCACTTCTCACAGCCACCATCAAGTCCGGAGCATGTGCTTAAAGTTGATTAGATAATTGGGGGTTGTTGACAAATAAAACAAGTGCTGAGGTTCATATTGATTGATTGGAATCAGGGTCTAAGTTATACATAACGCACCCTGATTGGGCTCCCTCCTCACCATGGTGCTTTATGTATAACCTACACAATGATTCCTGCATCAACCAGTCAATTAATGAATCACTTAAAAATATATATACAAAATGCAACGAAAAGCAACGAACAGAACAAATGTATATAGACAAAACCTCACATCCCGTCCATGCACAGAGCAACTAAGTCTCATACGTTTAAAATGTGGATGAAACATAAATAAGATAATGGTAAACAATAGAATAATATACTATTAACCAAAGCTCCGACTTAATATAGGGTAAACGAAAACTCAAGGAAACAAACCAAAACTCAAATAATACTCGGTGCTGGAGTAAAACTAGATCTCTGTCACTTAGTTTGAATATATTTGAGTTGTATTCATATTGTATATATATAATGAATGTAATATTTAGGAATATTTGTCATGTAACAATAGCTTAAAGTGAAATGAGGTCTTCAAACTACACACAGGACATCTCTGACAACACAGATCCATATTTGTTGCCTCTCTAGATGAAATAGGACACCAAACTCTTCAATATGTGTCATCTGATGCTTATTTTCTTCAAAAAGCGAAAATCTATAATAAAAAAATGTGTTATTGCTTTATTGTTAGCAGATGCTGACTTAATCACCACATCTGCTGGAAGCCCAGTCCACCCAGAGTTCATGTTCTCGTCCATTTAACATGCGCACATTCCAAAACCAAGGTGGAAATCTAAAATCAGCAAACCACACCGAGTGAACTGGCTGTAACCTCACAAGCTGATTTACAGCTGCAGTTAAACCGTTGGCCGCACGCTTGAAGATTTTTTTTTACTTTCCAGGGGACGGCTGAGTGGAAAACTTTTCCTCCAGCGAGAACCTAATCAAACGTGATCCAATAATCCATCAAACATGTGAAGTTACTGAACTTTCTCTCTTCTTTCTTTCTCCCTGTAGTTCTGTGAGTGCCTGAAATCAATCATCAGAGACCAGCGCAGCGTCATCGCCTCAGGGCTGCTGGGAATGATCTCCATTGTGTGTTTTGGCATGGCGGCTTCAACTACATTACCCACAATTCTCATCCCCTTCACGCTGTGGATGGCTGGTTAGAGGGGCCCAGCACACGGGGACAAACTGAACTAAACCTTCACTTGGCAAAGAAGGACCGGACCCCTCTTCCAGACTCTTGTCATGAGACGCCTTTCAAAGTCCGCTTCACAACAACACCTTCATTTTACTGAGTAGACTGATGGATGTGACTGTGCATTGATTTCGTCCTTTATGCCTTAAACTTAAAAAGTGTGGTCAAATGCATGAAATCTTTGGTATAAGATTAAATTTAGTGATTCGCATTTTTAACGTTTGAGTCACGACAGAAGTGGATATAAAGAGGTACATGTAGCCCTCTCAGAGTAACGTAATATACTGTGTATATATATCAGCTTTTTTATCGCATTGTACTTAATATAAACCTGTAAATATGACAAATGTTTAATAAACCATTTATTTTTTATTTGTGTGTCTTGTGTGAGCACGAGCCTTCATATATTTGCCATAACACGACTGTGGAAGCAGAGCTCTACATGAACCTGAACTAGAAGAGCGCTCGGAGGATGTGCCGTCGCTAACGCTCTAATTCGCCATGTTAAAGAAAGTAAAAAAAGAATTGCTTACCACCTCTGCAGCATCTCTTTCTTTCCTCCCCTCTCCCCATTTCTTGCTTATTATGATTATTATTTAGTGTAAGATAAATAAAGATCTACAGAGATAACTACAACGTTACAGCCTATATTTATCAATCGTTTAGTGAAAACAATAAAGCTGATAAATGTCAGCTGTGACGTTAAAGTTATCACTGTACATGTTTTTGTCTTTGTGATTATTGTCTTTTATGTTTTTGTTTGTATTGTAAGGGTGTTGATGTTTCGTTTTGGTAAAAAATTTGCCTAAAAGCACATACTCAGATTGTCATGGCTGGTAGCAATAACACAAATTAAATACCTTCAACACTTGTAAGTATTATATTAACAAATGGGAACTTGTAATATAGATTTTAATACATTTTAAAATCATTGATCCAGTTGACAAGTGTGCATCTTCTTCAGCAGTTTGACCCTCACAGTCTCTGAGCACATGGGACACACACCCTCCGTCTCCAACAACAGAGTGAACTCCGAGTAGAGAGCAGGGAATTCACAGTGAGGACACACAGACCAGTCTTCTTTCAGCATGTGACGACCCGTGGCGATCCAATAGGGTACGTTGTTCTTGCAGGAATAACACTGCAGCTCGTTCTGTGGAAGCTGGCAGCCACAGAACGGACATGGAGTCTTTTCCTCCTCCAGATCTGACGTATCTGTATCTGGACGTCGAACCAACCACCCAATCCTCCTCCGGTACTTCTTGTCGATCTCGTTTCGGTACTCTGGTCTCATCAGCATGGCCGCAAGCCTATAGGCCGAGTCTTTCAGCGGTGACAATCTACGACTGCTCCCGTCAGAATGGTAACAACATGTCCCAATGCAGGTCCGCAAGTCGGTAGGAGTGATAGATCATCAGATTGGTGGTGCGGTCCTTAGGGATCTTAACCTTCTTGGCCTTCAGCTCCGTGTACATGCTGAACAGCACGTCATGGGCTTCACGGTAGTTCCCTGCACACTGCTTCTCTCTGGCGATGATGATGGCTATACGAGCAGCCTCCTTGTGCTGCTGCAGCGCCATGTAGAGATGGAAGAGGTACTTGGCATCCTTGGGCATGCCGTCACTCTCCCCGATCAGGTAATCTATCAGCTGATTGGTCAAAGAGCTGTCTTTGGCCTGACCGACTGTCTCAATGGCCATCTCCACGGCCAGGTTGTTGTCTGTGTTGGAAGACTTCAGGAAGTGTCTCAGGGCTCTGCTGTACTGTCCACACTTCTGGAAGAACTTTCCAGCCTGCAGATGTTTCCCTCCTCCTTCAAAGTAGAAAGCTCCTGTGTCGCCTCAGAGCCGATGATGTCAACGTAGAACTCCATCTTTCCGTGCTGCGCTGCCAGCTGGAAGGCTTCTTCGTTGCACTGGGTTAGAACCAGGAATGGGATGGCTGAGCTATAGTCGTTCAACCGTAGAAAGAACCTGGCAACCATTTTTATTCTTTCAATGCTTGGTGTCTCCATGACGATGCGCACAGCGTCCTCAGGGTTGTTCAGGTGGTCCAGCAGAACTCGGATCACGTTGTCCCAGTCCTTCGCGATCTCATAGGCCTGGGCTGCGATCTTTCCATCCGCTTCTTTGGCCCTGGCATACTGCAAGTGGATCTTGGAAGAGTAAACCTGTGGCAGCAGGTCTCCCTCCTTCGACCAGTCCTTGCAACGAATGTAGAGCGACGCAGCCTTATCATAATATTGGCCTTTCTCATAGAGCTGAGCAGCTTCAGGGAATGTCTTCATGCTCTCCAGTATGGCTCCACATACTTTCTTGAGCACACTGCTCGGGTGCCGAATAGCCTGTGTGGCTCCTCTCTTGATGTCACCCATTCTGATGGACGTCCTGGCTATACCTGCTTGACACGCCTCGTTGTGCTCCTGGGTTAGGGTTAGGGTTAGGGTTAGTTTTTTTATGTGGGTCATGCCCTTTTATAGTGAGCCAGTACATTCACATAGTCTCCAATTAACTCCAAGTGGACAGCATATTCTTTGGATATAAAAGGGATCTGATCTTTTGCCAGCCTCTTCGCTAAAATAAGAGCGCTCTCCCAGTGCAGCAGGTCTCTCCTCATCTCAAGGGGCAGTTTGAGGACAGGTAGAGGTTCTGTTAATACAGTGTGGAAACGGGCCAGGGATGTGAAGGAGAATACAGCACGTCTGTTTAAATTGAGATAAAAAAAAGTTTCACTACAGATCCGTTTACATTATTATTTATTTATTTATTATTTACACATTTCTTTAGACACCAACAGATTTGCAAAAAGATTACAACCATTACTGCCATCACAAGTTTGTATGTAGTTAGTTTTCTATTTCTATGCTACTCCTTGACCCCATTTTCTTAATCAGTCAAACTTTATTCATTTAGCACCTTTCAGACGAATCAATTGCAGTTAAAGTGCTTTACAAGCCATTGTCAAAATGTTGTAAAAGTATAACATATAAAAGTTCATCAATTTAAATTTAAAGGAAGGGCTAGCAGCAGTTTACAGGGTGAAGGAGTGAGGAACATTAAATTAAAATATAAATACAATTTCTAAAAAATTGCACATGTATGTTGAAGCGTTGCATGCGTTTTGCCTGAAAAAATAAATTATAACATAGATCCAGTCAATAAAAGTGAAACGCTCCAAAAATATTGGAATATTAGTAATAACATAAATATTGTAAATAATATATTTCTGTTTCCACAAAAATATTTGATTTATTTGATTGGGTTCTTCCTTGTGTCTTTCCCATACCGTGATCAAAATGTCATGGAAATCAGTTCAGTCATTTTTGAGGGAATCCTGCAGACAAACTAACAAACTATGTAAAAATTATCTCTAATGGTGTATTTGGTTAATTGCTGAGCTGTGAAATTTGTTTAGGGTAAAATCTTCTAAATATATTAAACACTGTAAAAATGCTGAGGAAAATCTGATGACTGAAGCAGTCTGAAGCAATCTAGTTTCTATCAATATATGACATTAAAAACTATTTTACTGGGTTCAGACCGTGTGAAATATGTTGTCCGACTTTTGCTGTAGATGACTTTACGTCTTCTAAATTATTTTTATCCTGGAAAGTGCTGAATAATGATGAGTGAAATTGGAGCCCAGACTAATCCATGAATAAAAGGCTGGTTTATTTTGCGATGGCTCAATATCTGCAACCTTTGTTAAATGAGGATTTAACTTTCAGCCTTCTTAACAAGGACCCCTTGACCTGAATACGCCACAAACAAGGCCCGGGTTGCAAAATCCCACCACACAGAGGAGTGATTAGTGAAAGCTCCTTTATTTCTGTCAAAATCAACCTGCAGCGTTGACCAATGTTTAATCCCACTAACCACGATGGCTCCTCCTTGCTCCGAAGTAAATAAAATCCTCATGTGTCGCCCTTTGCCGCACTCTGCCACCATGTTTCTCTACACGCTGCTCAACTTCTTCTTCGTGGCATCCCAAAAGGAGGAGGAGGACGCCTCTAAGTATGACTTGTCCCTCTACAAGTGCGGTGACCTTTTAGAGGTCCCCAGGACGTTATTCACACATTTCGGTATCTACCTGGGCGACAACCGCGTGGCTCATCTCATCCCGGACTTCCTGCCCCTGATTACCAGGAATAAATCGGCGATCGCCAAGATGGTGACGAACACCCGGCTGCTGCTCGGGGTTCTCACCAAGGTGGCGAGCGTCAGAGTGGACTCTGTGGTGGATTTTGCCTACGGCTCGGAGATCCTTATCAACCACATGGACAAAGTGTGCAGCCAGCCGCCGCTAGATGGAGAGGAGGTGGCACGGAGGGCGGAGAAACTCTTGGGCCCGGTCACCTACAGCTTACTGTGGTTCAACTGTGAACACTACGTCATGTACTGCAGATACGGGATGGCCATCAGCTACCAGACGTACCAGGTACCGTCTCCAGTCAGTAGAGATTCAAAGATTGTGACATATAAAGACACATAGAGGTCATGCAAGTTTTACGAGAATACAGATAAAAAGAAATAAGGGACGACACACTCTATACACAATATATGAAATATGGAAGGCTAAACTTAAATGTCGAAGAAAATATATTTATTTTTGAAAAGACAAAAGTCAATTAAAAGACACGATTTCAACTATGTTTGAATTAACTTAGAAACTTTAGTGAATAACTGTAAAATACAGGATTCATAGATTCTGTTGCACACCCCTCACACTGGAATCATTATGGAGAGGATCTGCTTTACAACCAGTGTAAATAAGATAAATGCTAAATGGTTTGTATTTATACAGCGCTGTTCCAGTCCTAGTGACCAGTACAGTTTTTGCCGTTCACCCATTCAGTCACATTCATATTGTGCATCAGCATTTCTCTACGATTTATTTCTCACACACTGCCGGTGCAGCTGGAGGGAAGCGGGGAACGACCCGCGAACCTTCTGGTTGGTGGACGACCCGCTCTACCTCCTCCTGACCCCGGATTGTCTACTGAGAAACTGCAGAATTCAGAACTTGAATTCTGCAGTTTCTCAGTAGACAGAGGTTCTATCTCTCTCCTGTAGTTATCTCTGTCAGCCCTGTCCCACACTGACAACCTGTCCTGGCTTCACCTGCACTGGTGTACTATTGCCAAACATTGTGTTGGTCAGGGGATAGAGTTAATAAATAAAAGAATAAACAGTTTATCTTGTAAAAAACAACAACCACAAATGGGTTTCAAAATATTCCTGATTAAAACCAATTATATCCTGGTTAGGCAGCTTGTCAAAATCTACTTTCTTGAGAGCAGTGAGTACCAGGGTTATTTGGAAAAGCTGATTTCCTTTTTTAAAATTTAATTCACGTTAATCTTTATAATCTGTATCCCGAAGAATGTTGCATTACAAAGGTCACGTCTGATCACACGTGCAGCATTTGAAATAGCTTTAGTTATTATATAAGGGTTTTAGACAGAGACAGTTTGCCTGTAATACTCTGTGTAATGTTAGTGTACTTATGAAGGTGTGTGACTGAGGAAAAACACTGTCACACTGACATTTGGACTCATGAGGATATTTTCACAGCAGCAGTCTGTTTGTTTTGCAGTTCACTGGGGTGAAACTTTACTCACCAGGCGAGTGGCTCCATCTAGAGTTTCACTGGCACACATTTCAGTTTTCCTGCCGAATAATCAGGACTTGGATTTATCTCTAAGAGCAACACTGACGGACTCATGTGTCATTTAAAAAAACAACAGGTTAGATATAGTCTGTAGTCTGTAACTTTCTAGTCTATCCCAAAGAACAATCAATTCAAGACTCACAGTTGTTTTCAAATCCTTACACTGAGGTTACCAGTTCTAATATTCAATGTGTGGATTTTCTCTTTTAGTTTTTCCACAAAGCAGAACCAAAACTTTTGCCGATGCCGCCGTCAACCATTCTGCTCAAATTCACAGGAACAGAACTTTTTATATTATTAAAATAAAAACCCATATATTTGGTCTGGCTTCGTAATGATATGGATCATAACTCTTTTCAAGACAAATTACAAAGACATGCAATGACGTAGTTTCTGATAATGTTTTATTATGTATATTAATTTTTGTATCATTATTACTTGGGCTATATTATTCTTCATTCTAAATAAGTGTACTTCTACAGCACTTATTTTAAACAAGGTGATTAACAAAATACATTGATATAAAACAACTCAGAACAAAACAAGACAAAACGAGAATAGGAACGAAAACATGAAACAATACAAAATACAAATAACATGATTTGAAATGAGTAAAAATCTGTATTTCCTATAAGAATATGTTCAAGGTTTAAAAACAGATAAAGTGCTGACAAGTATACTCTCTAGTTGCCTGGTCACCAACCTTAACCTAGCCTTAATTATCTATCTTATCTTTATGTTTAACTGTTTAATTGGATTTGATTTGTTTGAACGGTGCTTTGATTGATTGATTGATCGATCGATCATCATTTATTATTTATCTTTTCCCTCAGTTCTGCACAACAGTGAGGAAGATCGTGTGCAGCAGGATGAGCTCCTACCTGACGGCCCTGTGCGGAGCGGCCCTCCTGCTCTACCTGGGCTGCGTGACGCCGCTGACTGTTCTACCGACCCTCTTCGTCTCCTTCACCATCTGGATGGCGGCCTGAAGGCCTCACGAGTAAAGACTCTATCCTCACTCACCAGTGGATGGTGAAATGAGGTCCTGTGGTTTGACTGCGTGACTCAAGGATGCAGAGTCACAAAACCTGTTCTCAGTTATAAAATGTCTTTATTTGGACGGTTGTAGATTATTTTATATATATGTTTTATATAGATAGAATTCGCTTTTTATGCTTTTTTATGTATCTGACAAATGAAATAAACTTTAGGGTTTATATAAACGTGATGTTTGGAGCAAAGAGCTTTCAGGAATATCGCAGTGGACATTGTTCTACATTTCAGTGTGATACATTCCCATCGTGCTCTATCCTAAAGGCTGGCTTGGACAAAGTGCAATAACCTTCTTATGTAATAGTACTTTGATAGATTAAATGTGTTTTCCTCTGTACATTAAACATGTATTTCTACCTGTTTACAGTTGTCGTTGTTTATTTATTTTCACATTTCCTTTGCTGCCATCAAAGTTAAAAATATCCTGTGTGCTGCCAAATGAAAAAACAGCATAGCTCCAGGGGACAAACTGATTAATACAGGCCTGGGAAGAAATAAGCACTAATAATAATGTAATGAAGAGTTAAATGTTTTGCTCTTTTCTGCTGAGAATGAGGTCAACTGCCCGTCATTGCTCAAAGAGAATAAGAATTACGCAACGTTTCTAAAAGTTCTTTTAGCTTTTTCCCAGAGAATATCGAGGCAGGCAAAGAAAATGGTCACACAAAGAAACGAGTCAATACCAAGCAACACAATGAGACAACACAAATATATTTAAAGCAACCCTGAAATTCAGATGAATGACTTATTTTAAGCATAAGGGTCAGAGTGATACATCATTGAGGCATCTTCCGCCCAAAGGGAACCCCCTCTGAAGGGCTTTATGCCCCAGAGGAGACATTAGAAGTGAGCATGGAGTATTTATATCATTTAACAAACATTTATCATAGTTTAATGGTGATTGTAGATCCGCCTGCTAAGATATTAGGTTTATTTAACTCCATAAAAGGGATGAAAAAGACTTCAAGCATGAGTTATGGGCAAACAAGCGCAAATGAGGAAAAAATCCTTGAGAGGTGACACAGATATTTCATTTCACACTTGTTCATGGTGAGCCCCCCCCCCCCCCCCCCCCCCCCCCCCCCCACACACACACACAAACCCAACTTTCAGAAGATTTAACTGTAGAATATGTAAGCATTCAGGCTTCATAGAAAAACCAATTAGTTCACATGGTGCATAAAGCAAAACCATTACTGCACATTGTGAGATGCCAGCCAAGCTTTCTGTAGCTGTTCACTGTTTGACTTACTGCAGGCCAGGGTGACCAGTGGAGTCTGAGCTCTGACAACATCCATCTTCCATAACATCCTCATAGCAACCTCATCCCTCTATCTCTCTATCTATCTATCTACCTATCTCTATTCATCTATCTATTAGGGAGGAGAGAGATAATGAGAGAGAGAGAGAGAGAGAGAGAGAAATTGAAAGAGCAACAAGTTCACACAGACGAAATAGGTGAAATTATCAGGTCATATCTAAAGATTTCCCATCTGTGTGTGTGTTTGTTTGTTTGTTTGTGTGTGTGTGTGTGTGTGCACGTGCGCTTGCATGTGTATCCAGGGCTATTTCAAAAAACCCTCATGGCTGATGCTCAGACCCTGCTGACACCATGTCGAACCCTTTTCAGTCATAAACAGGTCCACACTGTTAACTTTTAACTTTAACCAAGAGCTGTGATTAAATATGTTTAATGAGGCTTGGTCAGTACAAATGGAGATAAATATGTTGTCACAGTGAGATTTTTCCAATGTATTCTGCCTCAACACCGTCGGCACCTGGTAAACAACACAATTAAAGAAAGTGTAACACGGATACAAATATGTTTCCTACAAAACATATTTGCTGTTGCAGTTTAGTTGTGTAGCATTTCTCCTATTTAATCTATATGGAGTTTATAAAGAAGAAATGGCTGCCTATTGCTGACGGACACAGTTGTTATGTTCCAGGTCTTTATTAATCACTAGCTGGGTATTTATGTCCGAGCAGCAACTGTAGTAATCATGATGAATGGCAGAGGTAGAGAAGTAGGTGGAGAGACCATTTTCCGCAAATGGTTGACCAGTGTGGTAATACTGGTCTAGATTGATTCTGTACACGCACTGATATCCAGGGGTATGTGAAAAGGAAGGATGAAGCATTTTTGTTATTTAACAGCAAATTTGCAGCAGCCATGACTGAGGGCGGATGGTATCAACTCGTTGTGATTCATAAAAGACTGGTGTGTGTGGGTCTGTGTGTGCGTGTGCGTGTGTGTGTGTGTGTGTGTGTGTGTGTGTGTGTGTGTGTGTGTGTGTGTGTGTGTGTGTGTGTGTGTGTGTTTGCAGATGAAGAAGATTGAAGAAAACATATTCCAAGAGGTGAAACCTGCTCGGCCGTTTACGAGAAGAAAACACCGTTATTTTCTCATTAGGTATGAATAAGTAAAATAAGTCAGCCGAGGCCAGATGGCATCCTTCTTGCTCTTTCTTGGTCAATATCCCATGATTTCAACAATATTAATTTGAAATCTATTCACCAGTGTTTGTGTTATCCTGCTGAAATACCAAAAAAACAACCGATCAACCAAAGCACCGACTGATGGACCAAGCAACTGACAGACAGACCATCACACCAACAAGTGGACACAGGGGAACAAACATAACCATCTTGGTGTAGGTTATATAAGCCAATACTGTATATCTGTAAAAAGTTGTTTGAATGAGGAAAGTAATTATTTAATTTCTATGGTAGGGTTTGAATTTGTAAGTGTGTTGATTTAGGTCCTGAGTTTACAAAGCATCAACCCAACTGAAAACAATGGCCTAATGTCATTATCGACATCTCAGGCCAAAAAACGACAACAGCTCAGCGACTATTACACAACATTTAGAGAGAACTTCCTCTGGTTTAAAGGAGATATTTGATCATTTTTCAGTTTTTCATACCTGTAGTGTAATTCATAGGTTTATTGTGAATGTAAAAGCTATACAGAGCTTTACTACGTAGCCCAACGTCCAGGATAAAGAGAGCTCCTCTCATAGTATACACAAATATACACGATGGTGAATAAAGCAAGTGCGAACAAAAAAACTGATTGGTTCAGTTGGCCAATCAGAGCAGACTGGGCTTTATGGGGAGGGGGGCCTTAAAGAGACAGGAGCTAAAATAAAGTGTCTGTGACAGAGGCTGAAAGGAGGAGCTCCAGCAATGGACATAATGAGTATAGTGAAGTGTTAACTGAACATTCAAATTTGTAAATTATTTCAAATAATATTCAAATTCAAAACGATGAACCTGAATATGAGAATAATACGTCTCCTTTAAGCAGTTCACCTTCATGCTGGTATTTGGAGCATGGATCATGACATGGAGCAGCGGTCTGCAGCATTGTAAAGAACAGGTGACATTTGTTCAATAATCTCATTTAATAGGCCTGGATGAAGTATCCCTGACATGAGGGTCCTGTGTAGCTTTGCATCTTAATGGTCGTGCTCCTCAGGATGACAAATGGGCCGCTATCCTCCACAGACACAGTGTGAGAGCCACGAAGGCTCCTGCAGGTATTCTGGAGGACTTCAGTCCCGTCACATATCTCTGGAGCATGATTCTGCTCAGACGGAGCCGATCGTTAATCAGTCACTGCTCTCCGCTGTCATGTTCAGTTACCAGCTCAGCAACATGATGTTGTTTAGTGCAGTGGAGAGAGACAGGTCATATGAAGGGTCCGAGACAATCTGCAGTATGTAGGATCAATAAAGCATAAGAGACGAGGAGATGAATTCAGCCTCATATATATTTCATCTTTTCAAAGACAGGGTAATGGTGCAAGGATGGAAGTCTTACAGCATGTATTTTTACTTATATATTTTTCTGCATTTGTTTCTAAGTTAGCAGGATTACACAAAGACCACACTCAATTTCCAGAAGAGTGTGTGGAGGTCCTGGGCATAACGCAAGAAAGACACTTCGCAGTGGATCAAGATTAATGGGCAGATCAAGGATTTTCTTTTTCACCTCATTCAAAATGCATGTTCATGCTCTCTAAGCCAAACATCAGGTCAATATTGAAATCAAAGATTGTTATCACTTTAGCTGAATGTGAAAGGAGTCACTCACAGATTTGGTTTTCTGTCCCTTCTGATCTCACTGGTTTCATTAACTAGCATTTTTGGTTTTAACAGGCAGTTTGTTCTTTTTCTTTATTTGTTCATTAAGCTAAAAAGTTTTTTGCAACCCTTGCCAATGAGCTCTAGAATTCTTAAATGTGCTTATATCATTCTTGGCATCAACCGATATCCATTTCTCCACTGATTGGATTAAGATTAATCAGCAGACTCTCGCTAGCGTCTTGAGTTGTGCAGCCTGATCCATCACAGTGACATTAAAGCAACTTAACTGTGCCGTGGCCCTGAATGGAAAACAGTTGGAGAGGAAGCAAAGCAAAGGAAAAATCTAACATTGTATAGAGACCTGGTGATTGTAGAAAAGAGGGAAATATCAGGTAAACATGAACTGTGGTTCCAGAGCTGAAAACACAACTGGCTTATTGACACCAACTCAAGTTCTAATGACCGCATGGTGTCTTGTTTTAAACCGGTTAAAACCAACTCATGAAGTTCAAAATGAGTCGGCTGCATCGTGCCACACATTCAACTGTGAACTCTCACCGTCACTGAACACAACATGAAAAGTCTGGGTTATTAAACTGGGTGAAAAGTCATGATTGACAGTTTGGGACTGAATTGTGATTGCTCATGTGTGTGTGTATCGGTGGGACCTTGATATTGTGGCTCTGTCCTTCAATCGCATCTGCACAGTCTCCAAATTATGTCATCATTCACGTGGCTTCATTTCTGGTTAGTGGGAGAAAGTGAAGACACGTTTATGTACGGTCTATGTTTATCTCAGTTAAGTGGCAGTTTGCTTGAAATGCTTCAAGTCGTCAGGGCCAAAGTGACGCTGTTGTGTTCAGGGACACATTTCTGTGTCATGTGATGGATGATGGATGGATTGAAGGATGAATTGAAAGATGGATTGAAGGATGTATGGATGGATGGATGGCAGTGCAGCCAAATCCATTTATGTTTGTATTTTCCACTGTTGGGAGCTTTAAATATTATAAACTTGCTCTGAGAACAGGTTGGTGAATGTGTTCAGGTCGCTTCTAATTCCATTTCTAGAAATAGGCTCCCTTTACTAAGGGATTGGTCTTTAGAAGCTCATTATCAAGCATTAATTAACCTTAAGCTTAATATAATGTCTTCTGTTCTGATTCTACTTCTCACACTGTCTGTGGGTTATTTACCAATATCTCAATACAGATGCTACATCTGCATTACAAGCCTCTGCACTAGCATTTCATTCTGCTTTACACAAATTGGCGGAAATATGACATTTGCCATTCGAACAGGAGAAGGAGCTCGTTAAAACGACCCAGTGCAGAGAAACCAGGCGCCAGACATCACCTCAGTGTTTCCCGTTGTTGATGACTGGTGGACGTGTCCCCCCCCCCCCCCCCCCCCCCCCCCCCTCATGTGTGGGTCTCTCACAGTCTCTCAGTGCCGGTGATGCGCGCTCGGTGCCAAACCGGCTGAAGCGCGCACTGGCTGATGCTGCGCGCGTTTGCTGTTGCGCTCACTTTGCTTCGGATGGGAGAAGATTGTTCCCTCGGTGTTGGAAGGAGTTCCATCGGTTTGTTAATCTGGATGTCACAGACACGCGGAGGCTTGGACGTTTAAAATAATCCGCAGGTTGAGGTGAGTGGAACCAAAATAGGCTTGGTGATCTTTAATCTCTTCATCCAGACACTTGAAATGAGAGGTTGGCTGATTTTTCCACGGTAGGTTTGTGTATGAGCTGATTTTATTACTTGTAATGTATTTTTTTCATTCGCAAGTGGCACCGCAGAACCGACAGCTGCATTTCAACGTTCACTTTTAATAAATTTAACAACAATTAATAACAAGGGTATAGGAAAGTAGTAAAAATCCAACATCAAACAAATGTACATTTTGACTTTTTGCAGAAGAAGTAAAAAACTACAAGCTCATCAGGTCCTTTATTGGCTGGAAACAGAGAATCGTGAAGTGACACTTGATGGAGCTTCTGATAGAGAGAGCTGTCAGTAAATACTGCATTCTCCGCTCCTGGGTCAGTGTCCTGAAGGCATCACCTGTCTCTGCGATGCTCACTCTTCACATGTAAAACTATCAGATTGTCTCTGCAATATAATTGTGCAATACAGTGCAAAATGTGTAAATGAATTGAATATTGAATTTACGAGGCATCAGTGGAGTCGTTTTTTCTTTTATTATTATTTTATTTATTGCCCCTTAACTCAGAACTCTTTCCACAGACAGACTTATGGGGACTGACTCTCAGCCATGGAGGCATCAGATCAACTGAACTCGACTCGAGGGGAAGATTCACCACTCGAAGTTAAATCTTCCAACTGCTGCTCGACCGCAGCCGCAGTGAATGATGGGAACTCCTTGCAGCTGGACGACAGCACCAAGCTGGTGGGAGTCCAGGTGGTTCTCATCCTGGCCTACAGCACCATCATCGTGTTCGGAGTCATTGGAAACTCCTTGGTGATTTACGTCGTCTACAAGTTCAAGAACCTACGGACGGTGACCAACTTCTTCATCGTGAACTTGGCGGTGGCGGACCTGCTGGTCAACACGCTGTGCCTGCCCTTCACCCTCGTCAACACTCTGTACGGGGAGTGGAAGTTCGGCCACGTGCTGTGCTTCATGCTGCCCTGCGCCCAAGAGATGGCCGTGCACGTGTCCACCATCACCCTGAACATCATCGCCCTGGACCGCCACAGGAGCATCGTCTACCACACGGAGACCAAGATGTCCAGAGACATGTGCGCCTTGGTGATTGTCATGACCTGGACCGTCAGCGCCCTGTTGGCTAGTCCACTGGCCATCTTCAGGGAGTACAGCACGATTAATCTGTGGCCCAACGAGTCTATTCAGGTGTGCATGGAGGAGTGGCCGGAAAGCAGCATGAACGGAACCATCTACAGTATATCAATGCTCCTGGGTCAATATGGCCTCCCTCTGGCCATTAACTCTGTGGCTTACATCCGCATCTGGAACAAACTGAAGAATCACACTGCTTGCGGGGGCCGGAACGACCGCCACCAGCGCCGGAAGAAGACCACCAAGATGCTGCTGACCATGGTGGCGGTGTTCGCCATCAGCTGGCTGCCCTTCCACGCGTTCCAGCTGGCGGCCGACATCGACAGCAATGTGCTGAGCAATGAAGGACTTCAAGCTGCTGTTCACCGTGTTCCACATCGTGGCCATGTGCTCCACGTTCGTCAACCCCATCCTGTACGGGTGGATGAACAACAATTACCGGTCGGCCTTCGCGACCGTGTGCTACTGGCCCTTCACCTCGAGTGCTCCAAACGCAGAGACGCACGGAAGAAGGACTTCAGGGTTTGCAACCATCAAACTAACGTGTGAAGAAAGTCCCACAGTCACTTCAAGGCTCACTGATATTCATTGATGGGAAGTTTAGGGACGGGGACATGTGTGAAGTTTTGGGAGAAATGACTGAGAACGTCTTCATGTTTAAAATTACTGAATTATCTTCACTACGCTGAGGTGCAGGTCATAGCAGCTCTGATTCCAAATGTTAGTGCTCGTCTACTCAGGTATTTGTGTGTTAGACTCTGATTGACCTTCCTCTTTGTTGATGCACTTTGTGTGTGTGTGCATGTGTTCGGACTGTTGTTGCTGACGTGTTCAATAATATGAATCTGAAAGATGACGCAGCATTTGAAACTGTTGTAGAAGCTTTTTTAGAGACGCCGTGACAATTATTAGGTGACGATAGATCAACGTAGAAATCAGATTGAGGCAAAAAAGTAAAGTTGTGCAAATACACGTAGGAGGTTATGTTTTCACCTCTGTCCATTTGTTTATTCGCCAGCAGGATTAATGCAAAAATGAGTGAAACCAAACTAAAGGTTGGATGTAACATAATTTTTCTTGAACATTGTGAGATACGGTGTTTTTGACATTGTAGATTATTAAAAAAACAAAACGAAAAAATCTATGTATAGATGCAGCCTTATAATAAACTTACTGGGACCTGTTTGTTTAGTGCTTTATCTCAATGAATCGAATTACATAAAAAAGTCAAAATGTACTTATCTGAAAAGACCTGTCCCAGGTTTGACTGAGCAGGTATCTGTCAAAACTGTGTAATTCAATCCCAACCCCAATGGGGTCCCTTAGCAAAAAGAGAAATTAGATTTACTTGGGAGGATTAATGTTAATATTTGTCTTCTCGAGCATCTTGTTTCCTCCGGCTCCAGTGCATGGTTTTTAAAGGAGGAGGGTCCTGAGGCAGGGAGCTGCAGAGCTGCGGGGGGGGGGGGGGGGGGGGGGGGGGGGGAGATATCCAGTGGGATCTACTCATCCAGCGAGTGTTACATCATACAGACGTGTGGCTTATAGAACATGTGCTGCATATATGATAACAGCACACATGTTGTCTGCCTGGTTCCACTTAGGGACCTGTTTTTGTGTAATCCTGCAAATAAACAAACAAATGGACAGGGGTGAAAACCTATTGGCTGACGTGTGGGTGGTAACTTTTACTGCATGATAAAATATACAAACAAGATAACAAAATAAATGTGAATTCATGATGTGAAATGGGGGATGTGCAGACTCTTATTGTGTGTTTCTATTTCTTCTTATCTATGTATCAGACAGTTCCTCCCCCCTCCCCCCCCCCACCACCCACCCACCACCCTCTCGTCTTTGTTCACAGCGAGCGTTCCCTAATTACCACTGTTTGCTTTTACAATGATTACACCGGTGCAGGGGTTCTGAAGGGCCTTCCTGTTGACCCGGGCCTCGCTGACTCCCTCTGCGTGAGCGTGAGGACCTGGGGCTCCGGGATATTAGCTCCATTTTTAGTAAAGCCATTCACGGGGTAAATCAATAAGTGCTTCTTTAACCGTCTGATGCTATCGAGCGACCGCTGCTGTCACAAACCGTGCTCTCAGGAGGATACTTGCTAATCGAGTCAAATGAACAATAGTTTGCAAACTAATTGAATTCAATCCTGGTTTACTGATGGTCCGGTCTTTTTTTTTTTTTTTTCATAAAGAGAAAGAGTTTCTCTGGAATCGTTCCATTCAAGAAGAAGTCATTTGATTTACGACATCTGGTCCGTGGAGAGAATATCGATTTTGGCCACTTACTTCTATCTCGCTTGAGAAATAATTAAGTGCTGGAAGCGAAACAGTGAGGCAGCATATTCAGTCAGTGGTTCACATCCAGATCACTGAGCCTCCTCAATCAGTGGTGCATCATGGTTTTCTGTTTTCTTTGATTCACTGTGGTCCATTTAATCTTGATGGAGTTACTGTAAAATGTATTTATTAGAATGCACTCTGAAAGAGAAGACTCTGAAACCTTCACGGCCTTTAGCGCTTAGTTGATTGAGGTTATTTATCGGTTCTTTTTGTAGATTATTACAACTCAGATGTTTGGACTGATGGTCAAAAAACTGTTGTTCTCATCTCATGCATCTATGAAGAAGTCAACTCCTGTGAAAATTATCCATTTCTGATTTAGCTAAATTGTTGCTAAAATGTTTGTTGATACACAGAGACAGCGGTTTAGCAGAGTCTTCGTATATAAAGATGGACGACATAACTGCTCCTCTAAATTGAAGCCAAATCATCTGTACTGCTCCCTGGTGGCTGGCTGCAGTATAGGTCACAACTCCTGCCTCCTGCATGTTAGCAGATCGGACAACCAACCCATAAAGCGAATGTCAAATATTTTGAACATCTTAGCTAGTTACTGTATATGGTGATCTATTTTATATGATGCATGTTTAAGTGTTAATTTTTCCAGTGAGAGAAAATAATCTATATTGTGTCCAAATGAGACGATCATCTTTCTAGACAGGTTTTGGAAAATCAAACCAAAAATCTTGGAAAAGTGTATTGGTTGTAGATGTTTGGTAATATTAGCAGCTTGACTTGATTTTATATTATTGTTACTATCATTACATTTCATGAATGCAGTTTTCACAGATGACTTTTCCGTTCGTGGGACTTTGGGGAGTTCGTCTGTTTACATGTTAAAGGCATTAATCAATAATCAATGTAATTGTTATATTCAGCACTACAGTGATCAGCTGTACATACATACACACACACATATATATATATATATATACATATATATATATATATATATACATATAAACAGTTAACCTGGTGAGATAAATTTACCTTGAATGAAAAAAAAAAAAAAAAAAAAACACTAACAACTTTTTGAAACTAACACTTTACTAGCACTTAAATGGCACTTACTTATAGCACTTTGTAGTTTTGCTTTATTTGAAGAAATTGTATTTTCTTGATTCTTGTCGTCCTTGGTATGTACCCTCGGGTTTGAATGCACTTATTGTAAGTCTCTTTGGATAAAAGCGTCAGCTAAATGAAATGTAATGTAATGTAATAAAGTTCTTTCTGTTGCCATGGGAGCTGAATAATGACCCTACAGCGCCCTCCAGTGTCTCAACAGAGTCTCCACCCTCCTCTCAGTGTAAAACTGATCTTAGAATGTATAAAGTTATAAATGTATAATACATTTTAAATGAGACAAACATGCCTGAAGGCTCCATCAGCTGGTTTCAATGTAGCCTCGGCCTCCACAGTTGTATAACCTTTATCCTTTAAGTATATAAACGTATGATTTAAATGATCTAAATGTGGATAATGAATAATGAAACAGTTATTCATTCTCGGGCTGTTCAGTTAATTATTAGCTGATTTATTGAACGGGGAGAGTGCACATTAATAGACATTGATTTAAATGCAGCAGAATTCACCAAGAGGCTGTTTCTTTTATCTGTAAGTCCCTGAACAGATGTAGAACAGACGTCCTGCTCCACCTGCCGTCATCTTCATCTGTCAGCTTAACGGTTAAATTCGTTTAAATTATTATTTGATGCAGATTAATATCTTTTTAATGGGGAAAATACACACACACAAACACATCTTCACAATATAGAAAGTATATCTGGGGATAACACATTTAGACTCAAATCAAAAAACAAGTGATATTGAATTTATGACTTAATTGGCATGGACAGAATGACTGTCCATGCCATTACATTTCATACTGGGGGGGTGGGGGGTGGGGGGGCATGTCTGTCTGAGCCAAATATCCATTCAACTGTTGCTCAGAATTTGTCTGAGACTCTGATCAATTTAATCACATTTGTAGATCGATATTTAATTATTGAAGATGGCGAATATGTATCAGAAGTCTGAGGAGGAGCCTCGTGCTCAATACATCTCCACGACAAATACAAGCTTTGACAGGAGCTTGTAGGTGTGAACATCTACTTTTTTCTGATGAGGGACAAACGTGTGGACTGATGAAGTGTGTCCAAACCTGCAGTTTGTGCTTTACATCACGTCTCCACACACACAGAGACACACACACACACACAGACACACATGTCATCTTACAGTAGGAACAGAGGGTCTTTATTGAAAAAAGACATCAGACTGTGAGAAACCAGCAGGAAAGACAGAGACCAGTTCTGTTGTGTCTTGGTGTGGGACCTTTACAAACCTGTGAAATGTTCCTACATGTGGGAGCTACCTACAGGATCCTCACTGAAAAGTGACTGCACACGGACAACCTCAAAGTGCGGAGGACCCCTTCCACGTACGACTGAGGAGTGTGTGCTGAAGTGTGTGTGTTTGCATGTGTAAGTGCTTGTGTCTGTGCTGGCAGGAGGAGGAGGAGGAGGAGGAGGAGATGGAGGAGGAGGAGGAGGGATCTACGCAGTCGGATAAGTCGTGACCAGGTCGTGTCCCTCTGGTGGTCTCATTCTGGCCCGAGCGTGGGCCTCACAGTACAGCTGCCCCTCCACGAAGAAGTAGCCCTTCTGCTTGAGGTTGACGTCACAGTCGGTGCACACAAAGCAGCCGGGGTGGCGATATTTGTCCCGAGCCTTCACCACCGTCCCCCTGCACCATCACCAACACAGAGACGGACGGGTTCAATGCAAAGAACGCAAAGAATAAATAATTACAGCATCATCATGCAGTATCACACAGTAAAAAAGTATTTATGCCATTTTAGTTTTTGACAGGTTTGTATACAACATTTGTGTTTCTGCTCTAAAATACACTAAATAAATTGAACAACAAATTATATATAGAAATGAATATTTTTAACAGGGATAGATACTACTTACTGACGGACTCACTATAAAACCATAAGCAATAGTATCAATGTATTTTCAAAATGCTGAGAATTTATTGAATCATTTTATTACATAATTTGCCTATAGGGTGTTTTAAATATCTGAAGTAAAATGTGATTTAAAAAAGGTAAATAAACAGTAAATAATAATTATCTATTGAAGGTGGTGAAGTACAGACAGTTCAGACAGAGCCTTGTTTACTCGTCTCCACAAGCTTCACATAGTTTGTGCTGCTGTGTTATTCCTGCACTTTCCTCTCAGCCATTGTTTGGCTTCGATTCCTGAAACGTCTGAAATGTGATTCACAGATGATTCCTTCTATTTTTACTCACACGATCCCATTCCCACACTTGTCGCAGACGGGCAGTTTCTGCAGGTTTCCTGTGGGTGGCGTTGGTTTGTTCATCGGGGCTTTGACAGTCCTGGTCACAATGGGACGTGTGCCTGCCCCAGTGCAAGAGAAAGAGAGAGAGAGCACTCAACAAAACAACACTGGACATGATTACAGCACAACCACACAAAACAAAACCCTTCAGAGACATGGACGCTCACAAGCACTCGAATCACTTCAAAGACTCTCCTGGTCGGGTCACAGACACATTTCACCCTCCGCTCCACCGGGACACTTTCATACTCATTAATTATTAAAGGAAACACATGTAGGAGTGGTTCTGTAAAAACGTATTGTGCAGCTCCAGCACAACACACCTCATATAATTAGGATTGTGTCACAGTGGCTTTATTGTGTAGCTTTAATTATGGCTGTTACGAGACTGGTGAGTCAGTCATCATCATGTTCTAATGTTGTACAGTTCACATCTGTTGCTGGTGTCATAATCATAGACTGTACATAAAGATGGACGACATGACAGCTGCCCAAAAGTGAGGCCATATCATCTTGATCGCCCCCTGGTGGATGACTGCATTAAAGGTCAAACTAAAATGGTTTTCTGTCATTTTAAGTGTTGTTGTTATCACACTGATGGTTGCTCATGGGTTCATGTTTCTGGTTAGCGGAAACTAAATGATCGACAGCTGAGACTGAGTCAATTGGTCGAGTGCTTGTATCTGAGGGACCTGGATCCACACCACAAGATGGCAGCATCCATTCTTTTTACATCGGGAGGAGGGGGAGACATGTCGTCCATCTTTATACAAAGTTTATTGTCACCATGAACAGAATTCAGCTTAAAAACGAGCAGCTTAAAGGTAAAGGAGTAAAACTCTGATTCGCTAAGGGTCATACAAGTCGGCATATCTGATTGGTACATAGAGGTTAGGTAAAAGTTTGCGGAAAACAGTTTTCCGACTACAAACCAGCGAGAAGAGCTCAGAAAAAAGAAAATATAAGAATCTCTATGTTGGAACAACCACAACTCTTAACTTTTGTCACAGAGGCCACAGCAGATGATTGAGAAAATATCTCTGCAGGGTCTTTTAAACATCTCCATGCATCTGCAAGCTAAAACAATGTTTTCCTTCAAAGTGTCTGCTCTCCCTACTGGATCATTTCAACCTATAGAACACTGTTTGTGTCGTGGAGGGAAAGCATTTGTCTGGAAGTGAAAGGAAGAGCTCACCATCACTGTCAATAAAGTCCTGCAGCGCTCGGAAGGAGCCAGACTGTCGAGGCTCCTGAGGATCCTCCTGGTCCTGCTGCAGCATCCGGTAGACGTCAGACTCCTCAATGCTGCTCAGCGTCCTGGGACTGAGCACACACACACACACAAACACAAAAACACACACATAAATACACATGAGTCTTTGACAGTGATAGATTCAACTTTTCGTCAGACCACCCAGTCCGCCTCATGAAGACGGATGGTTTCATGCTCTAAATGTTTTATAATCTTAACTCCGCTGCCCCTGTGTGTTTAGTTTTTTTATCAGGTGAGAAGAAGCTGGTCGACTTCACAGAGCTGCAGCATCGTGTTTCGTCCTTATAAGGAGAAAAAGGAGGATGAGTCAAAACTAAATTTATGGACCTGACCACAGAGAGCAGAGCAGGACATGATGTTGATGAATGAAGCTCTGGTTGAGATGTAAAGCTGCTGTTGTCCTGCACAGTGCAACAGATTCTCTCAGGATATGAGTTCTGCAGTTTTAAATCCATCACAACGTCGATTAAATGATTCTAAACCATCAGAGCGAGTTGTATCAGTTGTCGCGGCATTCGGTTGTTGTGAGTCATGTTTCGCTCATAAATTGTGCGTAAGCGATGGAGGGATTCGTCTGGCGTCCTGTGGTCATATATCCTCGGGCTGACACATCGTATATATATATATATCGGGTGGCCTCCTGAAAACCACAGGGTCGGGATTTGAGGGCTGAGGCGCTGACAAGCTGTGACACCTACAGAACAACTGTCCCACTGAGTGGCACATCTATTTAGCTGGTGAGTCATGTGAAGAGCAGGTGGAACCAAGTGAAGGGAACGTTACTGCAGAAAGACACAGAGGAGAAATCACAGCAGGAACAAGATCCACAGATCATTTTTACCCACTGAGGAAAAATTAAGAGAACTTGAGGCCTGAAAGTGATGTAATGTTAGTTAGTTAGTTAGTTAGTTAGTTATTTAGTTAGATAGTCGACCGGTGCCAGATGTATTCAGCTCTGTCAGCCGTGATGGGCTTCCGCTTTAGGACCCTGCATATAAGATCATTACTAATAGATGGATGGATGGATAGATAACCAATTTCTGCTTATTAATATTCAATTTATATAAATGTCTTTTGCATGTTAACTTGTTTACTATTATCTTGTACAAAAAGCTATTTTATTCCATGTATCATTGGATAGTTTTGTACATTTGTTATGGTTTATTTTTTACCATACCAGTACCCTACTTGTTTATGTAGTAATTTTTTTTAACTTATAATCATGTTATTATATAAATCTGAATTTCATTTGAGTATTGGTAAATATTTGCTTAGAATTACATTAATACTATTCTTCTCTTATGTGTGTGTGTGTGTGTGTGTGTGTGTTTTGGCCCAGATGTGGCCCACATCCTACATCCGGTCCACGTACCACATGGAATGATGGCACTTGGACAGCTCGCTCCTGTTCTGGACCAGATCTGGGAGACAAGTCAGCCATAGCAGTACCACATGTCAACCAACGGTAACAAAGGGGGCCTGAACTATCATGTTTGCCAAAAAAGGGCTACATTTGTTTTGAGATATTTGGGCCACATGGTCACTTTACAAGTGGGCCACCAGAAGACCAGAAGTGCTGCATCACTGCCTGAAGTGGCCCAAGAAGCTGCACCCTGTTCCTATCACAGATGAACTGACTGAACACCTCACATCCTGTTAGTATCTGTTGCGTTTGACTCCTGATCAGCTGCAGGGACCAGTCACCTGTCAGGCTTCGTGGGGAAGATCCCTCGGATCTGACCCTCCATGGCGTCCTGGATGTTACCCGAGGAGTAGAGGCCTATGGGCGTGTTGTAGGCCGTGCTGACCACCTGGCGCTTCTCATCGATGTTTGCCGCCGCGACAAACGGCTGAGCTTTGCGGTTGTGACCGGTGCCGATCGGTTTAAACTCCTGAGCGGAGGAGGAGGACGGAACAAGCAGAGGAGAGGTGAGATGAGGGTGGAGACGCAGAATGTGGTGAATGATGTTTTCTGACACATTCACAAACCTGCTGCTCTGCTTCAAGGTTGATTTTATACGGATGAGCTCGGCCCTCCTCCATGACACGAGGCGTCCACAGTCTGGTTTCATTCCTGGGTATCAGACACAGATCCTGGTCAGTGTGTGTGTGTGTGTGTGTGTGTGTGTGTGTGTGTGTGTGATTTTTATTAATGTTTGGTTCAGTACTATTTTCTCATAAAACTTAATTCACAAGTAGAAAGTCAAAACATGCTCACAGCTGAAACTAAGTTCAGATGGTGGAAGGAAAGCTCCAGGAAGCGGTTTGCTATTTTTGGTCTTGGATCATTTCTGAATGTTACAAAACCATAAAGTCCTTTTTTTGTATTAATATAAAACAGATGAAACTCTGGACTGTTAAGATGAATACGTGGTTCATATTAGAAAAGAGAGGTGATTTTGAACCTTTGCGAGGACCCTAGAATTTGATTTTAACTGATTTACTGGATGATTAAAAGCTTTAAAGAATTATTTAAATAGTTAATAAAGTCATTAAATCCACAGGGGGCGAGTGGGGGTGTCGATGATGCTTCGAATGCAAAACTGGTGGCCCCCATTCCCAGTTCTCTGTGGGGTTGCTTCAAAGAAACTCAATTGCCTTGCCACGGGAAAAGTTGCGAAAGTTCATCTTTGCAATCCCAGCAGAATTAATCTTGCAAAAATGGACAAAGATCTGAACTAAACGAGGAAGGATGGAGCAGAAAAGGCCAGAGAGAGAAGAATGAAGTCAGTCCAAGCTGATGCTGCAACATGACTGAGGATTAACTTCATGTTTATTGGCAGCAGGAGCTGAAAGTCCAGCCCCAGCATGTCCCTGTCTCAGGATGTAAACAAGGTTTCATCATATAAGACACGGACAGAGACGTCAACTTGGAAAGACAATGAGTTTCAAGGGCTTTTGGCCATAAGGACCAACGCCTGTGTCAATGTCGGTCATTGAAAGGAAAACGTCTGATCCCAATTTTCGTGACTTTTTTCCTGAGTTTGTCTCGTGTGTGAAAGCATCTCGATATGTGACCTGAAGCAGTTCATTGGACGGACACAGTAAAAGGAACAACTGAACCATTTGTAATTCAATACAGCTTCATAACAATCGCCTTCAAACGTTACTTGGAATTAGATCCACAGCTGCTGGACACAGGAATGGAAAAATGAGAGCTACACAAACACTGTGATTCCTGCCCAGCTGTTGTATTGAGTTTTATAATACTGTGCAGGTGTCCCTCGTAGCTTGTGCACTTTAACGACCTTTCCACAGTGAGACAGAGCTGACTGGTGGACTCTTTAATCTTGTTCTGGGCTTCGCTGTGCAGCAGGCCCGAGGCCGGGAATCCCTCGATGGCCAGGATGACGTCGCCGGCGCACAAGTTGGCGACAGCGGCTTTGCTGCCCGGGGTGATCTGAGAGAGAGAGAGAGAGAGAGAGAGAGAGAGAGAGAGAGAGAGAGAGAGAGAGAGAGAGAGAGACTGGATTGAAATAGGTGATATTAAACTCAATATAAAAAAGTGGAGAAACATGACAAATCCAGATGTTTCTATATCAGACTTGAGGGATCGCTGAAAGGTTTGATAGGTAGAGAATTATGCACATAATGTATAATGAAGAATGGTTGCCTTGAGGTAGATACTCTAGAATTACTATTCAACACTTTGAGCCCATTATCTTTCATATATATATTCATATTCATGCAAAGACACATTCATAACAAATGTGTTGGTCTCAAATGTTTTTGTTTTCCAAGTCTCACAAAGTTAATCACTCCTTTAAATTAGTGAAATCTATAGTTTAAACTGTAGTTTGCTTCATCGATCACATCCGGAAACATCGCTGGAATAAAATATGGCTTACTTCGAAAAGACCAATGCAGCCGGTGCTTCTTTGACAAATTTTGGTCATTTTTTAATTATGCTTTTGATTTTGCCTGAAACCTTTTCATTGCCAATACTTGGTATGTGATTATTTCAACACAGCGTGGCACATTTGAACAGAAAATAGATTTTTGTCTTTAACATATTGGATCCCAAAAAATTATTCAATCACTCCAGAGGATTAAAATACACGACTGAGATTCCAAAACTTAAATTATCTAAATAAATGTTCCTAGTAAACATGATGAAGAAGTCCTGCAGTGTGAATCTAACCATTGTTTTTTGTCATTTGGCTCTAGGGTTCAATACAATGTGAAATTTGCTCTGTTAATTAGTTATATCACTGACAACAGAAAACAGTGTCCTGTACTTTCTGTTCATTCATGAAAACCTGTTCAACCAGCCCAGATGCTGCAGCCTGATGAAAACGTGTATTCTGTTCTCCATGAGCGACACCTCATCTCTTAATACATTCCTCTACGACCAGACCCCCTGTTCACGATCCCCTGCTGGGATCACAGCTCTTACACGACTCGTTCTCGGAGTCTCACCTGGTCTCAATACGAAGAAACAGCCTCCACTAAGAATCCAAACTATTCAAACTTATAACAGCGGAGAGTCTGGTTCTGAGGTTCTGTTCAACACATGTAAACTGTGTATCTGAGGTTCCCGTTCCACACAGAAAGCCACTGCCCCGGTTGGTGTGTGCACGTTTACTGTCTGTCCCACGTCATGGAGATAAAATAGTTTCTCAGTAAGTGATCGCATCCAGATGGAACATGTAACTCCGTCTGCCAGGAAGTGCTCAGCTTGAATGAGAACTCCCAGGAAAAGCCTTGAAGGTCGGGGAGGACGGCTTGGGACCGATCCCAACATTCCCACTGACGTTCCGCAGGTCGTGACCTATGATCAGACATATTGAATAACAGGTTGTAGGAAACTCAGCTTCACTGGGACGTTACACCGAAACTTCTCTGAGCTCATCTGCCTATAAATAACGGTGGATGAAAGTGCTGAGGGACGTCTCATAGCTGCCAAAGAGGGAGCAGCCATTTACAGTGGACTGCTGCTGTCTGACTGCGTGTTTTACTGCTCTGGAGTCTGTTACCTGAACCTGAACTGGTTTTGTTGGATCCTTTTGTTTCAGGGCTGGCTCCTTGTCTTTTCCAACATTCGTCTTTATATAAATCACAAGAACAAGATCTGTCTTCTTTTGCTTTCTTCTCTCTGTTCGGTTGTGTCTCTCGCTTGCTTCCTTAAATCTCAACTAATTTGAATAAAACTTCATTCTTTTTTCACTTGAGATAATTGTCTACAATTTTCCATTGATTAAGATGGAGGGATTGAAAAGGGGAAGAGAAATTGCAGGTACAGCAAATAACTATCAAAACAAATGAGGCAGGTTTGATGACTTGACAAAAAGTAATTTAAAGAGTATAACAATTTAATAATGGACTAAATGCTGCATTCATTGATATTCAATATTAAAGTTGGCTCAAATGTCTGCGTGGAAACTAAAAGCTGTTGTTTTCATTTGAGAAACGAAGATTAAAGGAGAATAGTTATTGATCTCACATCCACTAATTGTCCAGAAACACAACACTGCAGGTTTCACATATCTGCTGAATGAGTTCACATGCAACAATTAGTCGTTCCTTTCTTTAATAAGGTCATAATTATGATAATTATATCAATATTGTGCTGCCGAAACAAAATCTGTCAGTGAAGTTTGGAAAGTTACAAGGACACAGATTTCTGATTTACTCCACGTATGAATCAAGCTCAGATAATCCTAGAAGTGGATCCTACACTTCCCATAATGCAAATCACTTGTAAATTGGTTTCCAGTGATCTTTTTTTTTCATGTGCATTTTCAATTGCGTAAACACTATTAACACAAATTTATCAATAACATGACTAGTTCCTTCAGTTATTATGCATCTCACCCCTTTGGTAATATTTCCTTTTCATTTATGTAATTTCAGGCCACGTCCGTGTCCTAATTAACCCCTAAGCTTGTTTGAGAAATCCATTTCCTTAAAAGTTTAATTAGAATTTGCACAACACATGGATAGAAATCTAGTTTGTATCCTTCATCAGATCCGTCCCACCTGGTAAATGTCTGCATATCGTCACTCAAACTAAAACGACTGTGATCGTCTCAGACTTTTTAAAAAGCTGCTCCAGAGTCTCGGGGGGAAACGATCCAGCTGTTTGCAGCGGCTCAGCGTGACATGAGGGCGGAGCTGGTCTCCATGTGGTCATGTGACCGAGTCGGTGGCTCTTTAAGGCCGCTCTGGGCTGCGCGGAGAAAAAGATGATAATCACTTGTGTTTACTTTCCTCGAGCGGCTGGGAACTTCTGAGGCTTGTGAGGATGTTCCTGACCAAACATGGCAGTGAAGAGAAACACTGGCCTCACGTGTGCTGCAGTCTGTGGCTTCACTGTGGCAGCTAACACACACAAACACACACACACACACACTGAATGTAATATGAGGTGGTGAACTCTTCTACCGCAGCTCTCAGTCTTTTTTAATTCTCGTCTACATCCTCCTTCCAGCAGATTTCCTTCTTGCATTACGTCTCACATTGACGCTCCCAGTCTTCTCTCACCACTGTTCTCATATGAGCCACTACCACAGCAGGTGTGAGGTGACTGGGCAGAGCCGCTGGTCTGAGGCCTAAACCCTTTTGGGCAGTAGCTCCTGAGGTCTTTCCCTAAATATAGATGCAGTCATAGGCCCAACAGAGCAGGATTAGTGGATCTCCTCGTGCAGGCTCCTGTGTGGCTCCGGGGATTCAGCCCACAGACCAGTCCAGACACTGGTGAAGACGCCACTGGTCATATTCAGGCTGTTCACTGTTGAGTGAACTCTGACTTAATGTAAACGTTAAATCTAAATAAAGTATTTGTAGGCATCACGTTGAGGGAACTCAGTGCTCATCCTACCTGGTTTATCTGCAGTGAAGGTTTAATAGTCAAGGTTTTGTTTATTGCTCCTCGTGTGTGTGGCTGCGTATGAATTTAGATATAATGTATTTATAGTTGTGTTCATAGCATATTTATAATATTCTATTTTAGAGGGACAAAGCTCATTGGTCAACACAGAAAATACTGTAAATGAGACAGAATGAACCATAATGGCTAATTTTCATCCGTTCACAAAAGGCGTGAATGATCATATTATTAATGCCAGAGCTGGTCAGTTTTAGCAAAAGCTTATGGACAGAATAAAAGGGATTATTTACTATCTTAGTTTATTTAATGATTACTTATATTTGACGTTTGTCTGTTTCCAGTCAAGTTGAGTGAACTTGTTGCTAAATTCAATCCTCTCGTCTAAGTTTCTTCGTATAAAAAGGGAATGAGGTCATTTTAGTGCCTATGTTCTTTGTGGTTCCTTCAGTTTGATACAGACACATGATTTAGTTGTTTGGCTGCACTTCCTAACAACAGGAAATGCCTCATCAGTTCCAGGAAATGCTCTTTTTGAAGGTAAATTGGGATTGGACAGTTTCAGTCCGCAGCCAGGACCTCCTTCCACTTCTCTTTCTAAGATGTCAGTCTAATAAATCATGCATTGATGCAAAATGATAGTTTCTGTGGACTGAAACGTCCGTGTCTGTTTTCTGTCAGCTCCACCTGTGCTGGAGACAAGATGGTTGATGATGTGATGGAATAAAGCTTCTCTTTCCCCTGAGCAGCTGCATTATTACACTACAAATTCATTCTCCTCTGTCGATCCAGCTACAAACGTGAACTAAAACAAAAACATAGCTGAAAAATAGTTTCTTTGTTGAGATTCAAATACATTTTTCCATCAGATTCTCAGTCTGACAGGATTTACATGCTCTCTGCAGGACTGAAGCTCATTTTCAGGAAGGTTTTCCTAAATTCCTCAGTCTGAATTCCACTCTGAGACACACGCACGTGTGTGTGCACATGTCAGAGGAATAGTGTAAGCTGCTATTTGGGACTAAGCCCCTTGTATTTACTGTGGCACAGGTGCAGACCCCATAGCACATGTCATTCTTTCTCCAGCGAAGCCCCCTGGAAACACAGTGTTGACCATAAACCAAACACTGACTCATCTGGACTCTAGCACAAATGTTTAAAAATCACATCGACAGAAGCAATAAATCACTTGCCCAGAAAAATCCCAAAATGTGCCAGAAAGGGAAATTAAATAAAAATTGAGTCATTGAACAGAATATTAATTTAAAAACCAATATTTTTATCCTCATGTTTTCTGTCACTCACCCTGGAGATGGTCAGGGGCTGGTTGAAGTCCTTCCCCCCCGTCAGGCGAAAGCCCCAGGGTGCCGGACCGTCCAACACGACGTTGAGTGCCATGACCCTTCAGTGCCCGCTGCTGTTAGCTCACCACAGCAACACACAGTGGACCTCTCGCTGCGGGGAGCACAGTCAGAGAGCACTGCACCATGGGGGTGATGGAGATTTTGTACCATGTTGGGAGGGGGGGGGAGGAGGAGGAGGAGAATGGACAGACCCCTCCCCAGCAGTGAAACAACTTGTCAGATTTTGGGAGCCGACTCTTTACAGTCTGTGTTCGACCGGCACTTTCTCATCAGTTCTCAAGTTTCTGCTGAGAATTTATTGTTTTCTTATTTGTTTCTTTCCCCTCGGACTCTTTTTCCCAGTGTTTAAATCAGGTGCAACTACATCATCAATACTCACACACACAGTTTTGGATCACACACTATAAATAAAGAACGTGGACACTTGATGGATGTAAACCCACCCCTGGTGTTTCTCTTTCCCTGGAGGTTCTTGGGTGGGGGGGGTGACCGGCCTGGCCCTCCGCTCGCTCTGGTTGACGGCTCCTGCTGCTCCTGTCCTTATTTGGTCTGGAGACGCAGCTCCACTCTGAGGCCTCCGAGGTCCCGCTCACACATTCCAGCCACTATTGATCTGGATTGGGCCCAGGACCCTCACTCACAGCAGAGGCCCTTCTCTCTGTTTACAACACCAACTTCATCTGTCACATTTCTCACAAGTTATTTTCCATCTCTCGAAGATCTTTCAGGTCTATAGAAGAATTTCCTCTGCTGTTTATTTTTTAGTGTTTAGTTGAGAGTATTTCCTTGTTTACTGTCGCATGTCTGCATCATAATTTATTGATGTACTTGGACTTTATGAGGCTGCTTCAGGTCATGGTCAACAAACTGGGAGAGAGGCTTGTTATGTTTATATGTACGTCAGCACTGACCTGCATCAAGATAAGTTTCCATCAAGCAAGTGAAACAAGGGGTCAGTTCTAACCGGTGTAGGAATAAAAAATAAATAAATCCATCATCTGCATATACAGTTTTAAAAATCTGGTTCTGTGGAGGGTTTTCACAGCGAAGTTGAGGAAGCACTCATCTGGCAAAATGTCTCATTGTATTAACTGAATACGTTTGTGCACTTGTTCTATTTCTTCTAATAAAATTCCCTAAAAACCGGAGCAATATGATCACATAAAGCAAACATGTACTCAACCTATGTTTAATTGATAAATCTGAAAATTTAGACATGTCGTTTTGCGTTTAGCATTTCTATTTTGAAAGTTTCCAGTGTGTTGAACCTTTGACCACACCCACTAGTGCGGTCACACACTTCAAACATTGAGTTAAAGTTGCCTCTTGTAGTGAACGGTTATATTTTTGCTTTTTTTTTAAGAAATTCTAGGAAAAGACAAAACCTTTTTTTTTAAATCATACAAATTACCTGTTTTCAGAGATAATGGACTTTGAGCAAAGTGAAGATCTTTAGGTACGATGGACCAATGAAAGGTGTTTCATTTTCATTGTAATCAAACTTCATGAGTTTTCACTTCATTTTTTGAAACGTTCGTTTGTATACATCAGCTTCCAGGGGAGGAGCCTTCAACCGGCTCAATACCGCCACCAACTGTGAACAAGTGGAATTGTATGAAACAGGCACGTGAATGTGTGACACCACCCTCACAAGCAGAAAAAGAAGTAAAGGGGTTAAACACAAAAGTTTTCTCATCGGTTAACCTGACAGGAGAAAAAAAGTTTGAAATATTGAATCTACCAGCGTGATTTTATTAGCAATACAGCCCCATAAAACCATTAAATAACTGCTAAGATATTGTAGAAATACTTAGGTCCAAGTGTGCGCACGAAATCTGGATATTAACATGAACAACATAGAAGATTTTACACTTTCGTTATATATGTATAAACATCTCAGGAGTCAATTAAATGCCCTCAGTCCAAATCTGTCCCCCCGGTTGTCGCATGAGAGGCAGATTAGATGCTTACTGAAAGTTTGATCACTGTTGAGTCTATGTGCACACGGTCAAACACTGTCCTGATGTGTTCTACACTACATTAATGCATAAATGATTCTTTTTTTTTGCATCACAGAAGAGGCTCACATATACATGGCTATTAAACTTGCAAGTTGGACATAAGGCAGCAATTCACCAACTCAGTCTACCTACATTAACTTGAGTCTAAATGCGTCACTGACTCTGAAAACAACAAAGATCCGGAGCAGGGGGGAATAAAGGCCTAACGCCGGGGGGGACACACAAAGTGGAAAATTAGCAGCGCCGGTGACGAACAGGTGAAGAAAGGAGCGAGAACCGAAGATGATGGTGGGTGAGAAAAAGCTGAGTTTATAAAGCAAAGTGGATGTTGGCCATTTTACAGCTCTCATACAAAAAAAGCTTACAAAAACACCACAGACACACACACAAGTAACACACACCAAGTGTTCTCACACCATCGGAAACAGTGGATGACAGTGAGGTGGGGGTGGGGGGTGGGGGGGAGTGACATGGAGGACAACGGATGATGAAACAAAAATATACTTTAAGGTGCTTTAACATTTGTTTTGTTGTCAGTGTTCGTCTTTCGTGAAAACACAAAAATGAGAAGAAAAAAAAAACAATGACAAGTAAAAACTGATCATTCGCTGTGCGTGACAAGCTAAGATGGAGATTAGCCAATAACTCCAAAAGGTTTACAAACACATGAACAGTGACACGCTACCTATTCACTCGGCCTCGATAAAAAGCAGCCGTCAACCAACGTCTAGTGGGAAGAAAAACTGCAGTTTACACGACTGAAGTTTTTTCTCGATAAAATTCTATCTCATACAGTAACAGACTTAAATAAATTCAACATAGCATCAGTCTCTGTCTGAACCATAGACTGTATATATGTAGAGATGGACGACATGGCAGCTCCCCAAAAGTGAAGCCAACGCATCTGCATTTCCCCCCCTAGTGGCTTCCTGCAGTAACAGCTCATTAACCCCGCCTCCTCCGTGTTAGTTGACGGGACAGGAGCCGCACTAAAAAAGTCAAAGGGACGTGTCAAATACATTTTTCTGAAAGATGGTTTCTTGTCATTTTGGGTCGTGCTCATCACACTTGCTCAACTTTGGTAAGATGCTTTAAAAATTGGGTGAAACATCATGATTGACATCCGAGTCATCCCTCTTTATACACAGTCTATGATCTGGACAATGACACTTGACAATAAAATAACATTCCTTCAAATGTGGGTCTTGCTGCTGTTAGAATATGTTAAAAAAAGAGCAACATGTTCTAAAATCCTCTCATCACGAAGTTTGACCAGCGTTCGTTCCTCTAATAAATATAATACCTAGAAAAGGTCAGTAACCTTTTTGCATACACGTTCCCCCCCATGAGCCCCAGAGTCATAGCGACCTCTGGTGTATGAAATCAGGAGTGACATTTGAAACCAAACAGAAACACAACGTTGTGTTAGAATTGCGTTAAAGTGCATCAAACCTAGTGTGGAGACGAAAAATCGTTGTTTTCAAATGTTACACTTGAAATCTAATGTACTATGTTCGAACAGACAGTAGAAGAGATTCAATAATGCATTTTTCTACTTCCTCGTTTGCAATATTCATAATATTTGCACGATTATGATACATGTACTGATCAATACATGGGGTAACACACACATGTCTGCTCCACACGTTACTCCTCTTACTTTTTGATGCACCGTGTCGGCTGCAAGTCTAAAACACAGTCCATGAAACAGACGTGCGGACAGAATACCGTTTGTGCAACACTCTCTGTACTCAACGTCTTTGTGATTGAACACTGAAATGAAATGTGACAAGTGTTTTTAAGTTAAATATACAAAAAAAGGTGACAGCGGTGATCTTACTGCCCTTAACCAGCTGAAACAGAAAGAAAAGCATCGCTACCTCGGGCTGCCTCACTGTTTTTCCATCGCTGTGGAAGGTTAAAGGTCACTGACCGGAGAGCACAAAGGTTTGGGTTTTTCTCCGTCATAGAAAAATAAGGATAAAAAGATAAATTTAAAAAAACAACAGGTATCTTATAGAAAGTCTTCCGTTAAAGATGGCGAGTTAGAGCTAAAGAGTTCTGTTCGCGTGAAGCCAACGGGTCTCTGCTCCAACGGGTCTCTGCTGAGCGCTGTGGGGGGGGCGGCGTCCTGCAGGTGCTGTGCTGAGGGCGATGAACGTGTCACAGAAGGGGGCGAGGCGAAGAGGAGGATTGCGGGGGGTGTGGAATCATCATTATAGCTGCTTCACATAGTTTCCTGGGAAGGTTCCAAACAACTTGCTCTTTCGAGACGTCCCTGCACACACAAAGAGAAGTACAGTGAGGTCGGCAGAGTTTGAAACGCTCCATGAAACTTGGCAGCAGCTGGAACCGACTCTCTGCAGACTGGAGATCAGCCAACAGAGGAGATCACACTCAACCACTTAAACACATTTTGAGAGGGCAAAGTTTACTGTAGAACAACATAAAGATTAAAATGATAAAGGCTCTCGAGGTATACAAATTGAATTATGCCCAGTGAGATCATGTTGACTTCTTCAGAAAATGATCTGATTAAAATATGTGATGAGACTACAGTGCCACCTAAAGGTCACAAAATACTTTTCAATGACAGCTGCACTGTACATGTAGATGCACATATTTAAAAAAATATTGTAATACAATAATCTGGCATTTAAGTTTTGATATCATCACAGCGAATATTTTAATATTTGCATTAGTTTAATTTATTTCTGGTAGCTAAAATCAAATCCTAATTTTTCCGTCCTCTTACCGACAAACCAGCCATCGTCACACTTCTCCATCACATCCACGATGTCGCCCTCTCTCAGCTCCAGCTCATCCTCGTTGCGAGGCGTGTAGTTGTACACGGCCTGGTACCTGTGATTGAAAAACGCACTGTGAGCCGACATCCATCATAACACTGAACAATGATCTCACTAGTAAGTATTTCCCTTGTCTATATTCTTTGGCAACAGGATTATTTATACATTGAATGCATATACAGCACAAAGCACATAGGATTAGAGCCAATGTACTGTAACCCTGATAAGTCAATCCACATACTATTAGAAAAAGAGGCATGTTTATATTTAATAACAGCAATTCAGTGAGAATACTCCTGATCTCAATGATAACAACTATCACTTACGGGTCTCCTCCGCCATGTAGAGCATCCTGGACTAATCGCTGAGATAGAGACACAGAGAAACACAGACAGACAGTGAATTCAAATGTGGTATTTGCTCGGTTACATTTACAGTTTCAGGAGTTAAATTTCTCCCCATCAGTCAGAAAAACTACATTTGTTATAGAAACAGTTTTTACATGTATGTGTCTGATGTGAAGTGTGGGGATCCGTCATGTTACTTGTACAGTAATTGCATGGTTGAGTGAAGACATGCCCCCCCTACCCTTCGACCTCTAACGGATGACAGATAGGACCTCCGGAACAAGATGGGGCTACGGGGAGGTTTACCCCCGACAACTGCATCCTGCTTAACAGGCAGAAAGACCAGAGGCAACACACCTGAAATCTCCATCAGTAACCAACTCAGCAGCCCGCAGCTGAACACAGGTACTGCAGGCCAATGACATGCTCCAAAACACCATCATCACCATCACCATGCCAGTACCATCATGGTACAACCAGCACGAGTAGAACACACACTAACTCAAGAAGGGTCTCCACCGGCCCATTGAAAGTTAGTGCACAAAACACAAATTAGTCTCAAGTCAGTTTGTTGCATCTAACGATTATTTCAATATTTAGAAATCTGTCAATATATTTTTGATTAATTGTTTAGTCTATATAAACCCAGAAATAAAAATAAATGCCAAAATGTCTTTAGATAGGGAAGCTTATTATCACTTGTCACCACACACGCAATCCAAATCAAAGCAGGCGTCTCCACATTCCAGCTTTACCTTCACCTTGGGGGACCTATGCCCTGGATGGGGTACAATGGGAGGAGTCGAGGGAGGAGAGGTGAGTTTAGGGGGAGACCGGGGGGGCAGGGGGAAAGGCGACTCTGACTCGGGGAGGGACGTGACCGGATGAGACGGACAGGGAGCGATTTGAGAGGGAGGAGGGGAGTGGAGGGGAGGTGGCGAGACAGGTGGAGAGAGCGCAGGCAGGGGCGATGTGGAGAGGTGAGGAAGGGATGGTGGGGGGCGAGGGGAGCAAGGGGGAGATGTAGGGGGGGTGCATTGATCACGCTGGTGCAGACGCAAGGAAGAAGGCGAAGAAGGAGTAAATAAAGAGGGAGAAGAAGAAGATGGGGGAGGAGGAGGAGGAAGAGGAGGAAGAGGAGGAGGAGGAGGAGGAGGAGGAGGAGGTGAAGAAGTCAGAGGTGGTGGTATAGAGGGTGAGGAGACGCCGGGGTGAGAGAGTCGTGTCGGGGTGGGTGGAGAGACATCAGCCTATGGAGGCAATGACAAACACATCAACACTGAGGCTAAAACACACAACACTAACTAAAGAAATCCTTAAATTCCACTGTGGCTGTATTCTACTGAAGCCCAGAAGGGACAGGGAGGAAAAGACTCTAATAGAATAAAGATATTTAAAAAAAACTACGGATTTCTCTTTTATCCCAAACATTGCAACAACACACTATCCTCACTCTATAATTTGAATGTGTAAAAAAGGAAAGAAACAGCATTTTAGGGTGATTTCAAAATAAAAGTATAATTTATTTGCTGAGTAACCCAGGTACAACAGGTCTATTCTTCTCTACAATCAAAAAATGATTTTCCTCTATGTCCCTCACCAGAGGCAGCTCACACCATGCTCTACCTGTGGACTGAGTCTTTCATTTAAAACTCTAACGTCCTCCTCTTTCTCCTCTAAAGCTTCATCCTCTTCCTCAATGAACAACTCAGTGAATCCTTTCCCCTTGACCGACGGCGGCCTGTGAGACTCCACCGGTTCATCCTCACTCAAACCTTTCGGTTGCCCTCCCCAGGCGACTGACAGTGGCTCCATCGTCACAGGCTTGTGAAGCTGCACCTCTAAATGTACGCCCCCTGCTGGTTGGCTGGCGGAAGTGAGCACTGGCGGTTTCCCCACCGGGTGATGGGATTCTTCTGCTTTTAACTTAAACCTACTCTGGGATTCATTGGTGGATGTAGCTGGAGGACAATCTATCGGAGACAATCTTGAAATGGCAACGTCGTCTGTGCTGGTAGAATTGTCCAGGATCATGGACAACAGCTCATCATAAGGATCTTTTACTTGCAGCTCAATGTCGGGCATTGTGGCGCTTTTATTTACTGGTGCAGTTGACTGGTACCACATTTGTGTGGGTGACTTTACTGGCTCTGGCGACGTGCAGAACAAAACCTCTGGCTTAGCGATGTGGAACATTTGGGCTGTCTCTGTGCACCCCCTGCTGCTGTTGTGTTGGAGAAAAGAGTCAGTCTGTGGAGAGATGAGTGAGGGATGAGGAGCGGGAGGAGGAAGAGGAGGAGGAGGAGGAGGAGGCTGGGGAAAAGGCTGAACAGCTGGTATGAGTCTCATTTCTCTAAAAGGTGGATTTCTGGAAAACGACTGGGGCGGAAGAGCAAAGGCTCTCTGTGCCGGTGCAGGTGAGGGCGTGGGTGAGGACAGGGGTGTCTTAAGTTCGTGAGCTGCTTGAAAAGCTGCAAAGTCAACTGGAAGAGGGGGGGGTGTGGGCGGTGCAGGGGTGGTGGTGCGGGAGTGAGCTGGTGTGGACTGGGTCGTGTCCAGAGTGAGGGACAGCCACTCGTTGGTGACGGCTTGCAGGTCAAGCCTTCTCAACGAGGGGGGAGGGAGGGGGAGCTCACGGGTGGTGGAGGATGGAGGTGGATGGCAGAAAGGCTCCATGAAGGAAAAGTGAAGGAAAAGGAACAGAGTGTGATTTATACACTAATCTATACAAAGTACAGTTTGTGTACATTTTAAAAACATCAGACATAACATATGGGATGTAAAATGTTTGTATTTGAAATGATGATTCAAAATAAACAATGCTGTTCACATAAATACCATAAATCAATTTTATGAGGAAGATTTAGGTGGCTTGATGATCTTAAACTTAAAACATATTGACTTTATTGTAGTGATTTCCTTACCTTGGTGGATGTACTGCTCGGCGTCCTGTGGCCAAGGTGCCCACGCAGGTCCATGTGGTGGTCGGAGCTCTTGGACGGGGAGCGCTTGATGTCAACGTAGGCCACGGGAAAGATGCCCTGCTTGGTTGAGTCTGGGATCCTGCCCTCATACCAGTTCTGATCCACCTGCCTTATCACAATGACTCTCTCACCCTAAACACACACAAGCAAACACAACAAACACACCTTTATGACCTCAGAAAACCGTTGTTACACCCTTTGTATTTCAACATGTAAAATAAAAGATTGTGCTGTCAGCATGTATGTATAAAGTCGTGTTGCATGCAGCTGTTTGCTTTAATGCATTCGGGAGGCTACCTTTCTGAGAGACAGCTCCACGTTGGTGTCCGCATTGAAGTTATAGCGAGCCACAGCCTCTCCGATCTCTCTGACGTGTGCTGGCGGAGGAGGACGGATCGGCTGCTGCTTCTCTGTGGACGGCATCTTCTGTGTGTGTGCGTGTGAGAGAGCATTGTGTAAACAGATGTGTATATTGAGTTTGAGGACTACACAAATGTGCACTTACACAACCACAGGACCAACATATAGATTGAGGTATCAGTTGCGCATTTACCTCTACATATGATATGGGGAATATCCCCACCCGTCCTCGGTGCTCTCCCTCATACCAGTTGTTGTCTATCTGCCTGATGATGTTCACCGCATCACCCTTTTTAAATGTCAGCTCCCTGTAACACAGTCATATCATTTTTGATTCCACTGCCTGGAAAAGGAGGATATGAACTGAACAAGACACAAACATTTCTCACAGCAGAGAGAGAAGAGTGAGACCGAAAGCCGGCGACCAAAGCAAAACAAGAGATGCGGCTTCAGATTAACTCGTGCAATGATTTTTAAAAAAGATTAAGAAGATAAAGTCAGCCAGATGTCATTTAACAATTAAGTTGTTTTAAGAAGCAAAAGAAACTTTATGCAGGAAAGGATGATCAACGTGTAATAGCGACATGTTTAACAGCAAGTCCAGATGTGCAGTTACATATCCATGCAGTAGAGCCTCACGCCATTGATCCCCCCATGCCCCGTGAACTCACTGTACTCACTTAGCTGTTTGTGCCTTAAAATCATAAATGGCTTTTGCAGGCTGTTTCTGATGGAGGAGAGAGAACAGAATAAGTTGTGTCATCTGTTTATGGGAGACCTAGGAGATGAGAGTGAGAGAAAGAGAGCCGGCAAGCAGCTATAATATAAAACACAGCTTTCAGAGTAGATTTGACCTAAAGACAAAAAATGTAGAGCCGAGCATCGATTATTAGATATAACTTAATGTTAGCTTGCCAGCTAATGTGCTAATATGTTTTGTTTTTCAAATAGGCTAATTAGTGCTGCACAGTCACACATTGAACATATATACTGCTTCAGTTATTGTTTCTGATCTCTAACCAGGTGCTGAGAGTATTAAACATCAACTTCAATGCTGTACCTCTCTGTCAGGAGTAGCTCTTCTACTCTGGGGCGTGTGGCGTCCGTCCATTGTGGAATAACTCCTGGAGACATCCTGGTCTATGATTGGTAGAGACACATGCCAAAAGGTCACAGGGGTAGAATAACCACAATCATGCCCAAAATATAAAAAATAAGTTTCGGGTGAAAGTGCAGAATGGAACAGTGACGATGTCATTCCAACAGGTGAAGGAGGGAATGAAAGCTCGGGGTCAAACAATGGCTGAGCTTTATTTCCATTCCAAAAGGAAAAAACAAAGGGATTTGACTTTTGCCACAATCTGACACAAAGTGACACATGCAGTCCTTCAAAAGACATGAAGACAAAATGAAACATGGAGAATACAGCCCAACGAAATGTGATGACAACCATTTACAAAATAAAAAGGCTTGAGGGAGAGAACGATGATTGTGGGACAGTAAAATGACTCCACAGATATCCATTTTTAACACAGACAAATAATACAGCCAAAAAACAATATTGAAATTAAAAACAAAAAAATAATATAAGTTTATTGACTCAACCCCGAGAAATATACTGTAAATTCTCAAATATTTCTGTATCTCAAAAACCAGGCCTTAATTTGAGACACTCTCCTGAAGTATATTTTAAAAATATTAAACAACTATCTGAACTGTTCTTCTGCACAATAAGAAAGTCGCTCAAATTGATCTCACTCATAATTCCAATTTCAAGTACTTTGCAAATTTTTTTGCATTTAAGTACGTTCACTTAATCTCAACATTTCCTGAACATGCTTCAAAATAAAAGCCCTCCAAAAAAAATCAAAGGCTGTTTTCCTAGAAAACCATTAATGTGAAACTTCAACAGGAAGTGTAAGGTTTCCTTTGACAGAAGCTTTACACTGAATTTAAGAATCAGGTTTTACTTGAGAATTTATGGTTTTCATATATAAATACATAGAGATGCATAGTAATGTGTACTTGCTGAACAACAAGGGGAACGATGGGGCAACGGGCGCAGGCAACACTCAAAACACTGAAAAGTACATTACCTGTATGTGGAATGTATATTTTTGAAATATGTATGTTTGAGTAGAATAAAACTATGTGTAGGTATGACTGGTTACATTACAAAGTGTACATGTGAAAGGTTGTGTGTAAGTAAGTGTATTATCTCCACCTGAATAACAGTGACCATTTCCATTGCCCTGCTCCTCTCCATATTCATTATTATTTGAGGTGTCCAAGTGGCGAGCATAACAGGCACTGATTGGTGACTGTAGCCGCGGTGTGGGTGGATCCTCTCTGTATGAGGCGTTCTCCGTGGGGCTCCCGTCCGGGTACAATGAAGCGGAAGAGTGACCCCCCTGCCAGCACCCCCTCCTCCCCCGCAACGAGGAGCTTCGTTCAGGCACGTTTGGCAGCAGTTCAGCCAGGATTCTCCTCAGGATGCTGTCATCAGGGGCCCGGGTGCCTCTCTGGCCTCTCTCTGATTGAATGTGCTCATATATGTCTCTCAACGCCTCATCTAGTGCTTCGTAAATGTCCTGTTTTGACTTGGGCCTGCTGCCTCGACTGCCGCCACCACTGATTCTTTTAGAGGTAGGTGGTGAGCCCTTTTTCCTGCGGAAAGGCACTGGGCTGACCAGGAAGGCCAGCTTGGACATCGCTTGCTGGGACTGGGAGCTCTGGATTTGAGAATGGCTGCTGCGGCTCGGCTGTGGCGGTCTCTGCTGCTCCTGACGCGCTCGTTCTCTCTCATGGCGAAGCATCGTTGTGAAACGGGTGTAAGAAGCTGGGCAGCGGCCTTTGCAGGTGCTTATGAGGTGGCGGTGCTGGTACCCCTGACTCTGCCCCACATTCTGGTGACCAGCTGTGTGGCGGTGGCGATGGTGGTGGAGGTGACGGAGGTGGTGGTGGTGGTGAAGGGTGGAAGAGCCGTACAAGCTCTCAGAGGAGGTTAGTGAGCAATGGTCAAAGTCACTCTCACTGCAAAAAGAGGAGCCCTCCACCTGGATGAAGTCACTGAGGTCTGACGCAATGGCGTCTTGTTCACTGTCAGAGTAGTCTGGGTTGGCTTGTGGGATTTGGGGGATCGGAGGAGCGGGAAAGGACCTAAGATGACGTGGCTCTGGCCCACGAGGCTGGCCCTCAGGTGGGCTACGAGGTCGATGTAAGGGATCCATGGTATGAGATACTGGTCCACTGCTAATCTTGATGTCTTCTTCTAGCAGAGATTCTATGGAAAAACGGCGTTTTGGAAAAATGGGTGTGGCACCACCACCGCTGCTGGCTCGGGATGATGAGCCACCGGGTGTAGTAGTGCCTGAAGGCCCCTCACTATCACCCAAGTTGGGCATGGATTTAGATTTCTGAATAAGGCTTTCATATTCAGAAATGCGGTTTGGCACCGTATCGGTAGGCACCTCCACGCCCCACGAGGGTGTCCAGGGGGAGAGGCCGTGCCGAAGCAGGTGAGGTTGACCCTCCAGATCCAGGATACGAGCCCGGACTGAGCGGATGATATCGGACGGGATCAGCTGAGCTCGATCGATCTGGTGCATTTTACGATAGAGCTTCAGGAAGCCTGGTGAATCATGCGCCCGTCGCCGGTGGAGTCGTGTTAATGAGCGAGTGGAAGTGGATCCAGTTGAACCTGAGGGATTCCCATCACACACCAGTGACCCAGCACTTTCTGAGCGGGGGGCATTGCGCCCGCCCGAGCCAGAATGTCCTTCACTGAGTAAGTCATCACAGCTGCGTGACCTGATTTTGCCAGAGGAGGGCGGCGCCTCCTCCGTACCGGTCCATGTCTCGGAATCCGGGCGTTCTGTCGGCCAACTGTTCTTACAGTAGACAGACTGCTTGGAGGAGGAGCTGCCGTCCGGGCTCCCGTCCTCGAGGCAATGAACAGAGTCAGAAGGAACAGGGGGCACATAGGGGCCCGGATGAGGACCTGGGGAGGTCAAACTGTTTGAATACATGTTGCATGCGTCCCCACCTTTCAGATGTCCAATAGAAAGCAGCGTGGTGAGAGAGAAGAAGGAGGAAAGCAGGTTAAGCAAAGATACCTGATAAAAAGGCGGAAGAGGTGAGGAGAGGGAGAAGATCAGAGGAGAAAAACTGGGTTGAAAGTAAAAGAGGATTTGAAGTCGTTTCTTCACCTTCCAACCAACAAAGGAAACTTACGACCTCTCCACACTCACATTATAGAGTGAGAAGACAACACGTTAATACAGTTTGGGGAAAAACAAGCTCGGGAAAAGAAAGAGAGAAAAATATCCATTGAAAGGAAGATGTTTGTCTGTGTGTGTGTGAGTGTGAGTGTGTATTTGTGTACCTTTGGCTCTGGAGGGCGAGGATGGTGAGGAACGAATGACGTTCTTTTTTATGCTGCTGCTGGGTCTGTAGGCATCCACTGGTTTGGGGGAAGTTGCAGCTCTGCTCTGAGACTGAGCGTTCACTTGGGAACTTGACGGCTCCGACTTCCTTCTCTTCCTGTAGTCGCTCGCAGCACTGGAAGACAAACAACACACACACGCTTTAAGGCATTTACTTTAGTTCCTGTGGCGTCAATCCTTATAAAAATATAGAATAGGTGAATTATGAGCAAATGAACAATGTGAAAATTGAATAAAACATTTTTACGCTTGAAAGATGAGAAAAACAATTCCACCTACCGATAGTTATTCTCATGCAAAGAGATGAGACTGAGTCACTGTAACTTTCCTTATTTAAAATAGTGCGCTTCCTATTCAGTGGCCTATTCATCACATCCCATATCTGCCCTTTCTGTTCACCGAGGAAAATGCGACTGAATAAGCAGGCCACTGGTGAAAGAGAGTGGGAGGAGAGGAGGAGGAGGAAGAGGAGGGGGGTTGAGGGACGGGTAGGAGGTGAAGGGCAGAATCAATGGATTTGCCGGGGTTAATTTATTCTGTCTCAGTTAGAGAGAGTGGGCTGCAAAGCACCAAGCCTTTGGTGACAAAAGAAAATAAAGACAAACACTAATCTTTGCAGATCCTCAGTGGTAGCAGCCACTGAGGCTATTTGCAGCCGAGAGACGGGGTGAGAAATCGCAGAGTTGTGATTCCGCTGCTGAATCACAACATGGGCCAGTGCTGTGGAGAGGATGGGGGAGGGGGATGGAGGATGAGCAGAGGAAAATAAAGGAAGCAGAGGTTACCTCGTAGTCTCTCCAGAGCCTTGTCAGGGGGAGCGATGTGCAGGGACGCCTGAAATAGGGCAGACAACAAATGAGAAACGTGAGCTCCGCAGGAACAAAGACTGGAGGCAGAGCGGCTCTTAATGCACAGCCCTGCATGCGGTTGATGCTGTGCCACACTCAAAAACACTCCCCCCAGCGTAAGGTGCGGTGGAAGCTGGTTCCACATGGCACACCTGAACGCAAAGAGGCCTACCGGCATAACAGTGAGGGGAAATTCCTGCTCTCTCTTGGGCTGCTCTGGAGGATGACGGTAAAGGTGATATAGGAAAGGATGTATAAACTCAGCTCAGGGGGCAAATTCTGCCCCTGCAAAACCTGGCATGGATCAGCTGGAATGGGTCTTAGTAGTAAAGGATGATTAATGCGTTTGAACTGCAAGGGTCTGTTGGAGGACGTCCTAAGTATAAATACATATAGATTAAAAAATTGTGTTTTGAGCCCAAAAATCTAGAGATTCATATTTTTCAGAGAGAGAGGATAAGAAACGAGGAGTCAAATCTGTCTGTGTACAACACAACCTGCAGATCTTCACACAGTTCCAACAAAGAAGCATTGAATATGTGAAACAGTCTTCACAAAGCAAGGACACACTCCATTTTGCTTTGAATGGCTGACATGTTGAAACGAGATCAAACTGCATTGATGCTCCACAAATTAAAACTCACTTTTAAACAGCTGTATCTAACGTCAGTGTTGTTTTCTATCATTGGTTAGAAACTGTGAGATTAAAAACTCTTGACACTCATGAATGTGAGATTACCTCAATGCGCTGGCGGGCGGAGATGTCTGGATTATAATCCAGTCGTTTTTTTAGGAGGCTTGAGCCCCAAGCAGCAGCAGTGAGCAGGAGTAGGAGGAGGAGGAGGAAAAAGGAGGAGGAGGGTGAAGATGAGGTGAAGG